>NC_067284.1:15008436-15314581 GCF_020740795.1 Apus apus | reverse complement strand
TCATGAACTGTAGGACTGTTACTGACCTTTGATTACAATAGTAAAACTTGCAAGGAGATATTGTTCTGACTGGGTTTCTGAAGACTGGAGTGTGTCTTTTGACTCTCCATCTACTGATCTGCTTTGTACAAACATGTTGTTCAATGTCTCTAACAACTACATAGTGACGCTTTCATGACAGATTGAGCCTTCTATTTTTAATATATTCACATGGGTTGGAAAAAATAAAACTACTAATAAAAGGCAACTTGTTCATTTTAAGAGGGTTTTCTCCTCTGCTGTTCCATAAAGTACAGCAGTGTCAAAGTGCAGGTGCCTGTTCACTTTAATCTTCCACCCACGTCGTCAGAGCCTGGAAATTAATTTTCATAACCCCAGTCCTAGTGTCAGTGGTCACAGGAGGTCACATATAACTGAATTTTATTACATTAATGAAATAAACCCATGAAGTAGCAATTAACTTGCATGCAATTTAATGGTACAAATAGCTTTTGGATTACTTTCATTTTCCATGTTGTTTTGTGAAATGGAAACTAATGTGGGCACATAATTCACCTGTCTGTTTCCTAGGGAGTACAACCCAGGAGTGAAGGCCGGGAATGAAACGTATGCCATTCTTTGGTAGTCCCCATTTTGTTGTCTGGTGCTGGTACATCAACATATAATCTGCCACAGTTACAGCTGTCATTGTTTTCCATATGTGGCCATGCTGCAGGCTTGGTGCCTGGTTTCTTGTCATTACAGAGATCTCTCAGTCAAGGGGACAATTAATTGAATTCTATTATGTCTGGCCATTACAGAACCACTTTCCCAAAATTTGTTCAGCTATTCTTCTGCAAACCTAGGTCAGATATTCACTTCCTCTCTAGATTTTTTTTTCCCCAAGAAATCTTAGTTGGGTAAAATATGCTAAGCACCAGGCCATCAAGATTTTTTTTTCTTTTGGAGCTGAGTATCTTTGTAAAGACAAGTATTTAAAAAGGCTGTTGAATGCAAGTCACTGCTGGACTAATGCAAATCCTGTGATCTGCAGTCATTTACTGGGTTGTGGTGTCTGGTGTAGTAAATTTAATAATGTGTCTTGTTCTAAATGTTTTTATTCATGCATGTAATGTAAACTGTACAACGCTGCTGGCTCCAACTTGGTATTGCTCGAGTACAGTCTGCAAACATAACGTCCTCATTAGCAGTAAGGAGAAATGAACCTTGGGATACAATCTTCAACCTAAAATGAAAGAACTAGATTGTTGTTTGTATCTGGCTCCTAAGCCTCTGTCCTTATGTAAGTAAGTACCAGTTGCATGACGTTATAGGCCACATTCTAGGCAAGAAAACTGAATTTCCTGAATTTCCACCATTCTGGTGGACAATGAGGCTAGAACAAATAACTAGCTCTTGCAAAGCTATGTCTCCTTTCTATTCCTGAATACTTCCCCATTTTTAAAATGATAAAAGGATCTATAGGTAAAACTCAAGAAACAGTGAAAACATACCAGTAAATGTGAAAGCATACTAGTCAAAGTTGTCTGATAGTACCAAAGCCCAAAAATCAAAGTTTGCCGATGTAATGAGACAGTACTTATTCAGAGTAAATTATCTTTCTTAGGACTTGTAAGAGCTTAAAAAATATTCTAACTGATATATTGAATATTCTGGTTCTAATAGTCTTGTCAAAGTCCATTTCACTTGCTATATGAATGCTTTTTATTTTAATTAAAGTCAAAGCAAAAATTAAATCCAGAATGCAACATGTTTCAGTTGACCTATGTTAGATTCTCTCTGGTACTCTTCTGTACAATGCATCTTCACATTTAATTATTTCAGATATTTCTATTTATCCAAAGAGAGAGATGTAGAAGAAATTAGGATTTGTGGTAAAGTACTCAGCATTTAAGGAAGTTCCTTCTTATATAAAATCAAGATCACTTTTGTTGTTAGCAATCTGAGTTCAGTTTTGAGATAAAGAATCGTCACTCGTAACCCAGAGGGCATCAAGCAAATACACTAAGGGCAACGATTTCCTCACGTGCGGCCTCAAATATTTGCCTCCTAAGTGATTCTATCCAGAAGTAAATACTGCAGCTTTTATTTTGCTTGCAATGTGAAAGCTTGATAAGAAGAGTAATGAGCACAGAAATGCTGTAATCCTTAGAGTCTGTTCATAGTTCAAATCTGCTGTGTCCAAAATAGTGATAATGTTCCAGTATGTCAGTGTTTTTTTACAGGCTTAATGTTTAGTAAGCTTTAGGGAAGATAGTTAACATTTTGCAGGTCCCTTAAGTTGGTCAATTTCCTTCTTGGCAAGGTCTGGGGAAAGTGTAGAGATGATGGCAATGTTTCTTACCCATGACTGTCTATGGAAACAGTCTGCAGTTAGCTGCAGTAGCTTGGAAGAGCTTTGGAGTTCCTCAGTAGCCATGAGTTTGTTTCCTTAATCTTCTCTCTTGGGGCCTATATGCTGTGTAGTCAGCACCCGTTTCATGGGCAGATGGACTCAATTCAGAAACCTAAGTCACTATTGGCTCTAATTTCTAAAAACAAACACCAGATTCATTTCAGTGGGACTCATGTAGGTCAGCCAAGTGTGACCTGATCTTTCAAGGAATGACTCAGACTTGTTCGTGAACTTCATGTGCTTTCACAGAATCACAGAATTACCAAGGCTGGAAAAAAACCTTTAAGATCATCAAGTCCAGCCTATGACCAACACCACCATGTCGGCTAGACCATGGCACTAAGTGCCACATCCAGCCTTTCCTTGAACAATGATTGGTAAGGAGGGGTGATGGAGATACAAACACAGTGCAGGCAACTCATTTAACATTGTTTGTCTCATAGCATGAGAGCATGGATACAAAGCCTGCATTCTTCTCTTTACTTGGGCTTTGGGCCTCCATCTGTGAAGCATTTTGGGGTGAAATCTTTTGATACTTCTGTTCAAGGCTGCAGCAGTCCTTTCATTTGGGTGTACTACTTTACTGGAAGTTATTTATCACCACTCTGAAGGGACTGAGTCTAAGGCATGGGGATAGCCTTCCTTTGGGGTGATGAGAGCTGTTTTGATGAGGAAGTTCCACAAAACAAATTATTGCTATTTCATTAGTGGGGGAAGAGAAAAACAACTGGATTTCACAACAGTAAACAAGCTTATTTTAGTCTAAATGTAATACTGTATTTCACTATAAAGTAATTGAATTTGGCACAGAGGAAGGGAGTAACTGTCTTGCTAGCTGATTGATGAAGAGAAGCTTCTAGGAGACACAAGCCCTTCAGTGACTCATGTTTATAATCAGTAACAGCATGCCCTTCTGTTTTTGCCCATCTCTCTTGGGTAGGACAGAGCTTGTCTTGACAGTTCAGAGTTCCAGGATTTGTTGTTGTTAGTTTTGCTTTTTTTTACCTCTGGGTAACTAATCTCCACCATTTTTAGTAAGACAATGTGGAAAGCTGCAAGATGTTTCTCATTTTACTGCAAGGAGTAAACTTGCAGAACTTAATTCCTTTGGAGTGACCTTTGCAGAAGTATCAACCTGCCTTTTGTTTTAATATACATATGTGGATGTGTATTTTTGCATACACACATACATACTGATTAATTTGGACATATATAAATACACTGATTAATTTGGTATATTTTTACCTGTATATATGTGTGTGTATGTTTCTTAACCTTCTTAACCTTGGAATTGCCAGCAGATGCTAATTATCACCTGGTAAAAATAAACTGCTGATTTTTGTATCCCCAGCAGAGAAATACATATAATGTCCTGGTGCCTCACATTGGTTTCTTAAGATATGTCAGCATTTGTGAGGGCTGTGTCAAAAATGACTGCTTCTTTATCTGAATGGCTGGACTATATGGAATTGTAACCATGGATGTCTGTATTTTGTGTAAGCTAGAGTAGTAAAATCACGGTGCTTGCTCAGCTATCTCTGCTGAGCTTTTACACGTAAAAGCTTTGCTAGTCTAACTTACTTCAGATAAAACATAAAAATATTTATAGCAATATAAGATGTCCACCAATATAATTGTGCTGGCTAATGAGGACATATAGTGGCATGAATATTTACCTTCCTACCTTGGGAAAAAGTAACATCAGTGTAAACAAACTTACAAAGATATTTTATCTGAGAGCTCTGACATGGCTAGCAATGGCAGTTTAAGACCTTACTGCTGATAACTTTGAAGCTGCTCTTCTGCCTGTTGCAGAGCTCCAGGACAGAATGTGTACCTGCACTCTAGCCTCTTAGTTTCCAGCCTTGTGTGCTTGCTTTCATGGGTGCTGAAGGTGAGCTAGTAGTACATTGTGCTGTGAAACTGAGCATCTGCAGCACCAGGACATGTCCAGTGTTGCCACTGTTGCAGGGGTGATAATAACTTCTGGCAAGAGGAGAGTAGCAAGCTTCTGCTTATGACAAAGCCTTAAACAGGCAGACTTTCTGGCTTTCTGAACATCCCTTTCATGGGATTGTTCTGCTGCACACTCTGCCAGCAGGGTTACCCTCAGAGCTTTTGTTTGTAGGCAGAGTCCTGAAACCATATAAAAAAAAAATCAAAACATGATTATGTGTGTCCCCTTCACACATGCTATTAAGTTTTTCCTGTTGGCTTTTGGATTTTTATGCTTTTACCAAAAGACAGAATTTTGTTAACATGCACATACTAGGAGACACAGCCTGTTGTGATCCTTTTCACCAGTCTGCTATGTAACATGGGTCCTCTGAAGTCACTGGGTAGATCTCAGTTGAAGCAAGAGATCATGACTCAGAAAAAACATTAATCAGAATTTAATGGTGGAAATTCCATTACAACTTTCACAAATTTGGTTGATTTCCTGATGTTTGCATATGCTGCAGAGGATGATATTTGGTATGGGGCTTTGAGCAGCCTAGTCTAGTGGAAGGTGTCCCTGCCTGTGGCAGTGAAGTTGGAACTAGGTGATCTTTAAGGTCCCTTCTAATCCAAACCATTCTGTGATTCTATGATTCTATGTTTATCTGTGCTATTAAAACCTTTAGGAGTGGATATTTTGAACAATTTAATAGCAACATTACAAAGCAATTAAAGACTATTTTCCAGGGAAAGGCAAGTGTATTTTTGTGTGTCTTCATTTGAAAGAGAGCTTCCTT
Organism: Apus apus; assembly: GCF_020740795.1. Taxonomy (NCBI): domain Eukaryota; kingdom Metazoa; phylum Chordata; class Aves; order Apodiformes; family Apodidae; genus Apus; species Apus apus. The sequence goes on along the minus strand of NC_067284.1, from coordinate 15,309,451 downwards.
TGATCTGATGAACAATAGAGTATCAGCAGCTGCAACCTGTCATTACATTGCTGCAGGGTTGGTGAAATTATCATCCTTGCCAAATCTAAAGAAACACAATTGAAGTATGCATTAAACCTTTGATCTGGATCTGCATCTCCTTAGGTCAAACAATCTTCTTGAAGTACCTGTAATTGAGTGATCTGATATGTGTTTATGGAAGCAGAGACAGGAGTGGGGTTTGAAGGATTTATACAGCATCACATTCTTTAGCAGCAACCTACTAGGAAGCTAAAATTAGTTAGAAAGAAGATACACTAGTCTTTGATCAGAGAAAGCTGCTGCCATGAGGCCCTGATGTACAAGCAGTCCCTTGCTACTCAGTGAGACAGGCTTGCCTGCAGCAAGGTCTATTTTCTAGTAAATGTTCCCAGCATCAGGCCCCAGGGGAGTGTGAAAACCTATGGGTTTATTCAACATGGTATTAATCCATACCCTTGGCTATATGGAGGTGATTCCTGTTGACTTTACAGGAGATGTGTCTACAGTTTTTGGGATAATAATCAGATGGCTGCTCTGTCTGGGGATGCAGCTAGTCATTAAGAAATGGGCCTGCTGAAGTATAGAAGAACATGTAATCTGCAGATACAGAGCTGTAAGAGCACACAAGTTAAATGGATGTAGTTGCATTTGTTGAAAGAGAGAGAACGTTGACATTTGTTAATAAAGTGAGAAGCCTTGCTCTGCTCTCAGTTGGGTCAAAGATAATTCTGTTATTGATCTGAATAACAACAGTGGCAGTTGGCCATTGAGAGAGTGATATCATCAAAATCCATCATTTTAGTCCTACAAAAGCATACAGATGGAACTTTGCAGTAATACATTCCAATTTAGAACTTTGCAATAATACAGTCCAATTTTATCTGAAATCTGACATCTGTCTAGAGACAAATGCATTTTTCTGTTGCTCTTTTCTGCTGGGAAAACCTGTAAATATCCATAAAAATTTTCTGGAGTTGGCAGAATCGTTGTCCCGAATGACACACAAGTGCTGTGCGGGTAGTAGCTGTCAGGAGAAAACGGAAAAAGTATTGGCAGCTGTATTGCACAAACTCGTTTTTTGAATTCTTTTGAGCGTTTTGGAATCATAATACCTCTGCTCTTTCAAGATGAGAAGACAAATAGATACACGCATAGTCTTTCTTAGGGAAAGGCTAGATGTTTTTTTTTTTCAGGAGTCCAAGGAGTCTCACAGTTCTCTCAAATTCATGGAGAAGGATTAGGAGCTGTGTAGGAGAAATATGGATGTGACCTTGTGTTTATGTGGAAACAGGGCTCTCCATGAAACCCAGTATGTCTCTTCTGGGCTAGGCAGTACTTTAGTCTTAGACCTTGCCTTAATGTCTCTTTGAAACTCTACCATACTGTCAGGAGACAGCTGCATGTGGCATCATAGGGCCCCACATTCTTTATCAACTAGCCTGTTTCAAAAATAGCTGGACCTTCAGTTGCATGTGACTGTGTGTTGGGCTACGGGTCCTGAGTGACAAAATATAAAGGGTGCAGCCTCACAGGTAAGGTAGGAGAAGGCCAGTGGGGATTACATCTTGAGCTAACGGAACTGAGACTCCACCCACATGAAACAAGGCTAATTACTTACTATGTCTCATGGGCTGCTAGGTGGTTTTATCCCTTCTAGCACATGAATATTCCTATGCTGCTAGGTTTTGATGCTTACAACTAATGAGAAAGAAGATACATGACCTGTTTTTTTAGTGCCAAAACATTTGTTTTTATACCTCATTTGCATTAAATACAGAAAATACAGCTGGGGATGCTTTATTCATTGTTGCAAAACAATGTGACTGATAAATGCACAGAACTAGTTCACAGCACTTTCAGTGCTCTGCTGACTCACCATGTCACAAAAAAAGACAATTGTGTTTTCATCTTAAAAGTCTAGGTGATAAACATGTTACATAATAGGAAGTGTTTGAATTTCTTGTTAGAAATATTTTTTTGTTCTTAAAATGGTATTGTTCTTTGCAGAATTTAGAATTGAATCAAATCAAATAAAATCGAATTGAATCAAATCGAATCGAATCGAATAGTTGGAAGGGACCTACAATGATTATCTAACTGATTAACCACTTCAGGGCTGACCAAAAGTTAAAGCATGTTATGAAGGGTATTGCCCAAATATTTCTTAAACATTGACAGGTTTGGGGCTTGACCATCTCTCTAGAAAGCCTGTTCTAGTGTTCGACCACCTTCATGGTTAATAAATGCTTCCTTAGGTCCAGTCTAAACCTCCCCTGATGCAGCTTTGAACTATTCCCACGCACTCTATCACTAAATACCAGGGAGATCAGCACCTTCCTCTCCACTTCCCCTCCTCAGGAAGCTGTAGAGGGCAGTGAGGTCACTCCTCAGCCTCCTTTTATCCAAACTAGACAAACCTGACTCCTCACAGGACATTCATTCCAGCCCCCATCACCTGCTTTGTTACCCTCCTATCAAAACATTCAAGGACCATAACATCATTCTGAAATTGAGAGGCCCAGAACTGCACACAGTACTTGGGGGAGGCCGCAGCAATGCTAAATACAGTGGGATAATGTCTCTTGACCTGCTGATTATGCTGTGTTTGATGCACCCCAAGATGCAGTTTGCCTCCTTGGCTGCCAGGGAATACTGCTGACTTATATGAGTATTACAGCATTAGCTTATTTTCCAAAACCTGCCTCCAAAACTGCTCTCCTCAGTGCTACTTCAGTGAACTTTAAACAATTACCAAATATTTAACCCGTTCTAAGAAAATAAAGAAACAAAACGTAGTTACAGTGTTTTTCTTCCCTACACAATATAATACTTCCACCAAGCAAGCCTGATTCACATTAACAAAGTGATATCTCTTAAATCTCTGCAGATTTTCCACGAGAGCAGTGTTGGACTTCCATATGCAAGACATCAAACTATTCCCTTCTCTCCTAGCTCTGCAGGAGGAAGTGTGAGATGCAAAGGTCAATTTCCTGCTCATCGCTGCAGGACTAAGGACTGAGTTTCCAGTAGTTCAGAACTCAGCTACCTTGCTGAACTGGGACTTTACTGGGAAGCAAAGGATATTCTTCAGAATCAAATAACTTAAATAAATCAAAAGAAATAAACATGAATTAGCATAATATAGCATGGAGATCAGAGAACAGCTTGCTTTTAATTAGGCGGTACTAAAGAATAGCTGAATTAATAAGGGCTGCAGTTATCCTACTTGTGTTTATGTGTAGTATGCATTTGAGAAAGAAGATAGATGTTGCTTGAAAGAGATTCTTTCATGATGCAAAATACTTGCTATAAATAAGCCACTTGACAGAAGAGAATACTACTATGTAAAATGCTAAACAGGAGATTTACATTATCCTCTGGCAACTTTGAAAGGTTTCTGTTGGAAAAATGCATGAAAATAACTTTAACCACATTCTTGAATTCCTGAAACACAGTAAATTACAAACAAAAACATCTATCTATTGAATTAAGTTAGCTGCCAGCTAGGGTTTGAATTTTTAGTCTTTTGAAATGAATTATTCTAGTCCTGCAGGATGGCTCCATCAGAAGTTCTTAATAGCTGAGAATATGCTTTATGAATCCCTGCCATCTTCCAGGCTGCTCAAAGTTTCTCTTTTGTGCTAGCCACTAGAATCCCCCACCTTGTTTAAAAAACAAACAAAACAAAAGAAAAACAGCCCACAAAACTGTCCTAGCACATAGGTTTAATATTTTTGAAACTTCTTGGCTTGCTGTTGGCTGAGACATTTTTAAAAAACAGACCAAGCTACCAGCATGTTACCAGTTTGTTTTTGCTAAAGGCCCAGTCAAAAGAAGAACCATTGCTCCTTTCCACTGCCCTCACAAGAAAATAACTATGACTAGGAAAGATCCTGTATCATTTCAAGAGTGCATGTAGAAATGTAGTTTTCAGGATAGTGTAATTCCACAGCATGGAGCTCTTGCTGTAGGTTATGATCCAAACAAGCAGTAGGTTTTGCAAGCTTCCCTGCTGGACCAACCAACAGTGCATCCTGACTTTCAATCTGGCAGTCACCTGCTGCTTGCCAGGCTGTTCTGGGAATCCTCTTGCTACATTTCTCAGTCCACATGGACTCTGGCTGCAAGACTCAAGATCTCTCTGATTTGGAGCTGCCTGCCTGTGCGCTCAAATGGGACTTGCAAGTTCTGGTTTAGTTTCGGCTGCAATTCATTTGTGTACATCATTGGCATGTCTTATTTCCTGAAGTACAGAAGAAATCAAAAGAAGTAGACTTGGGATTGACTTTAGAGGCTTTCTCAGCTGCACACAGCTCACAGGCACCCTGCATGGCACTGCCTGTAGCTGGGATTTCTGTAGAACCGTCTCTTCTTCCTTTCTTGGTCTTTCCTCTTTTTTTTTCTGTTTGTTCCGTATCTGTCTCTCCTTTCATCTTACATACTTACTGAATCAATACCAAGTAAACCCCTGAGCAAGCTCCCATCAGCCGTTGTTTTGTGCAGCGATAGATGCATTTGTACTTGCTAAAGACTGCTTCGTGTTTCTGAGTGTTACCTTGTTACTTGCACAAAGAACAAGGTTTCTTAGCAATGACCCTAAATAAGAAATTTTCCCCTTCAGCTTACATTAGACACACATACACAGAAATAGATTGAAATGCATTTTATGATAGTGCAACATCTGACAAGGAAAATATGAGGTTAGCAGGCACTGGGCATTGAGCAGCTTACTGTCTTCTCTAGTTTATAGGAAAAGAAAACAATGTTTTCTTTTGCTGACTGCTTGTGATTAGGACTCTGTTGAAAAACAAACCTGGCTCAAATTTTAATTGCATTTCTTAAATACTGTACTCTTTCAAAGATATATTACACAGAGGTAAAGGTGTGCAGATTGCCTGGCTAAGCAGTGTCTCAGCATCTCCTAGGGACCTGCAAACTTATTTTCCATAAAGCTGAACAGATTGCCCTCCCAGGTGAACAGAGTATTGCATATGACGTGTCCTTAATTGTGTCTGTATGCAGGCAGAAGATGGCTGCTTGCAGGAGACCAGGGCAGCGCAGGCTGCCTGTGGCCGCTCTGCATGGACTGTTCTGTTCCTTTTCAGATTGAAAAGTTCTGTGGCAAATTTGTAGGGTATTAAAACATATTACTGAGGATGGAGCACTGGAGGTGGTTTTTAGCTATTTGGAGGTCTCTTGTGAGGAGACTGTCCTTTATCACATACAGTACTTGCTATGGCAGCTAGCCACTTACTTTACTTTTGGGAATAGTTAGGTAAGCCAGATTTTTTTTAAATTTTTACTCTTAAAATTTCTTCTTTATTACCCTCCTTTACCTCACTACAGCTTCTCCTTTCCTTTTTTCCCTGTGTGCACAGCTGAGTTGTATTTCCTGTGCTGAGAACAATGAATTAATCATACAAACCTTTCTAAATGTTGTCATGGCACAGCCTTCTCTCTGGAATAGAAATTGCCAGGGGTAAGCTGTGCTCTCCTTTCCTAAGCCAGGCAAAGAGAGAGAAATTTTGCAGAAACTTTCTGTCCTTAGAGGTTCCAAATGGAGCAGGAACATGAGGATTTGCATGTCAGACATGTGAATGTGTGAGATTGTTTTTTATTGCTTCTATATGAAAGCAGAAACACAGTAGGAACACGGTAAGAATGCAGATGTTGCTTGTTGTGTTTTAAGAAGCATTGCCTCTGCCTTGCTTTTCTAAGCAAGGTAAGTGTAGGTTTTCAGTTAACATTGTTCAGTGCTCTGTTCATTTGATGTCGTTAGGGCTTGCACCTCTTTGGTAAAGTGTAGAATCTCATAATTATCTGGGAGTATGGGTTAAACCTCATCTGAATTAGATGTTTAGATTAGTAATCCTGTGCAGTAACAGTATTACATTTGCTTTTTATACTGCAACGGTCCCTTTGCTTGTTTGCATGACTTGTAGTGGCAGAGGCTCCCATTTGCTATTTTCAGCTGTGGGAGTGAGCTGGAGCCTGTGTTTAACAAAAATGCTGCTTATGCAGTTCATATTTCAAGTACCTGTAGCTGGTCATGCTTCAGTTTCTGCTGAGCCATTTTCTTAGGGTGCAGTTCTGCTGCTGATATAAACGGATGAGATTGTGATGTTGACATTATTGATGTTCTTTCCCTTGTTCCCCTGGTTCCTGCATTATGCTTGTGTGAGGAAAGCTGCAGGAGCTGCCTCGCAGGAGGGGAGGAACATTGTGTCATCTCAGTGACAGCCAGCAGTGAGATCTGCTGAGCTGTATCATCAAACTGCACCCTTAAAGGTGCTTCTGCCAAATGCAATACATTCAGTTTTCAGCTGAGTCAGTGAGTGGCTAACCTGGCTGCTGCAGTTCTGGAGTAAGGGCAGGCATCAGGAAAGAGTAACCAGACTGAAAGGGAAGAAAGGGAACCAGGAGGGCTATGTCAATCCTCAGAGACACAGGTCTAGACAGACACTGTCAGTGTGTGAAACAAGTCTTAAAGGTGGACTTACACATGCATTCTGTTTTGGTTTTCTAAATGTCAGACTTGTAAAATCTGTTTGTGGTCTGACAAGCCAGCTTTGAAGATACTCATCTTAAGCCCTTGTTCTCAGCCTGTATAGTCTGAATTTGGGGTGGGATTTAGTGTTAAAAAGCAGGCACTTTGTTCTTGGGATCTGTCTGGAATGAGTGGACAGTTCAGGTTAGGCTTTCAGACCCTTGAGTTTCAGGCTGAAGAGGCTGTGGGACACTCACTGCAACACATCTCACTCACCAGCCAATGCCCTGAATGGTACCTTCTGCCATTCCCTCCACTTGCAGGCAGGACTGAAGTCCAGGGAATGCCTTATCTCCAGAAGGTGAGGGTTAGAGTCCAGAGCAGAAGACCAACCTCCCATGTCCACAAGACACTGAGTAGCATCCCTGCTGACACCATGAAGAGAGCTGAAACTGAGAATGTGTCTGCTTTGTCCCATTTATATTCACTGGGCTAATAAAGCAGAGAAGTTATCTCTAATCATGGCTATTTTGCAGTTTTTATTAATAACTGCTACTTGAGTCATCTTGCCAATAATGTAGTAAAAGTAATATTCCTTTATCCTATCTGGGTTAGATAAATCCTGGACTAGTGAGATTTTTGCAGTGTATTGAATAGCTTGGTTAAAATAGTATGGAATAGTGAAATGCTGCTGCCGTTTCGTAATGGAGAGACCACACAGTATGTGCCTCTGGTTCAGCAGCTGTCAGTAGCAAGCCTCTCTAGTACAGAAGACTTTCTGAAAACTGGTTCAGGAAGCATAGAGAGGGGAAAAAAGAAGGAAATTGTGACCTGCTGGAAGTGATGAGAAACTTCCAGGGAATTTTGGATAGAGGATGTGATCGCATTTTGCTAAACTTCTGCTCCAGTCTGGACATGATTTATGATGGTAACATCTGCGTTTTGTCTTTCTGCTGTTAAATGAGCAATAAGATTTCTCTTGTTACTGGAGACCACTGTTGAGGTTATCTGGGGGATCTGTTTCTGCTCCATATTAGTCATGTGGGGAACAGAAATCTTAAGAGTTTTCAGTCTAGTCAAAGATCTAATGAGTGAAGTGTTGGAAAGCCTGAAATTAGGCAAATTCTGAAGTATTTTAAGTGAAGGCAGTTAATTACTATGGGAACAATATACAAAGACTAACAGATTCTCTCTTATTATCAGTTCAGGAATGAAGCTTAAGCGGGGGGCGGGGGGGGGGGGTGGGCAGCGGGGAAATCAAAGGAAACTCTTTACTCCTAAGAGGAATTAATTCATGGATGCTGAAGGTCAGAACAGATAATCCCAGTGGTCCCACCTGGCCAGGCCTGAATATGTCTTTGAAGTAGTTCTCCAAAGCAGTCTGAAAGTGTATCCTTCTGATACCTGTTGCCAATCAGTACAAAGAAATAATGACTAGGGGAGAAAGCTGTAATACTTTAGCTAAGATAGGTTTTCTTAACAAATTTGGCTACTGAATAAGTGATTCACTCATTTTAGCAGTTTTGTATATCAAAATGAGCATCCTGTTTTTGCTGCTTTTTAATAAGGAGACCAGCTCTAAATACCAGGATAAAATGGAGATATCTCTGGGGATTTTTTTTCCTGTCTTACTTTTGCAAATAGAAATATAGCTTAACAGGAAAACCAAACCCAGAGAAATGATGTTCAGAAAACAATCACCCTGCTAAAAATATGGGAGACAAGCATCGAATTCTAATAGTAGACTATTAGCTCTATCAGAGTGTTTTTCACTGCATTAAAGCTAGATTAGGTAAAGATTTTCCTCTGAAACTTCACAATGAATGTGTATTTTGATGGTGTATCTTGCAGTGTTTTCTGGTGTAGTAAAATGTATTAAAACCAAAATATTTTTATGCTAAAGCAGTTGATCCTGTAAGAACAGAGATGCTTTCCCAAAGTGGTGTATGAATAGCCGTGAGCCAAGTGTACCTCTGATTATATGGATACTCCTTAGGTTCCTTTTTGTTGCACCACACTCTGGTAACCTTGGAAGCAGCAGCAAGGTGTAAGGCTAAATTCCACAAAGAGGGCTGAAGTGTCTACCTCCATAGTTTGTCATTTCCTTCACTGGGCTCTTGACAGGAGCTCAGATCCTCTGCATAGGCTGGTGAGGAAGGCAGAACCAACACTGCTCTTTGTGTCGTGTTGTCTTTGCTTAGTGTTTCATGTGGTGGCTGGAAGTTGTCAGAGCTCAGAGTAACCACAGATAAGAGCTGCAGGCAGGATTGTGAGGCTGACGCACTCCTGCGGCACAGATCCAGTTGAAGACAAAGGTCCTGTGGTTTTCTTGGGGAATGATCAGCTGGCTTCTGTTGTGGCAGATGCTCTGAGCATCCATCTTAAACAACAAGGCATAATTTAATAGGATTTTAAATGTAACTAATGCTCTTGTTCAGTTTACAGGCTTGAATTAAATCACTTGGGGGAGGAGAATATGCTATTTTTTTGGCTAAAAATTTTTAGGGCATCTTGTTTAAATTTATGCAGCTGGCACATCCACTGCTGATAAGTCATGCAGATGTCGTGTGGAGAATTGCAAGGCTTCTGGCTATAAAAAAACACCTCACGATATATTTCTCCTCAACATCCTAATTAGTTTTATAAAAATAAAAAGAACAGATTAGGAAATGTGGGTTTGTGGAAGAATTCTCAAGGTCTGAACATTAAAATATTGGGGATCTGATTAAATCTAGGTTGCAGTTAAAACTTGTGCCCAGTGTAGAGATTACTGGAAGACAGCAAATGAAAACAGGTAGATGTAGATATGTGTGTACTGGTATGTGGCCTGAGCAATGGAGGTATCTGGTACTGTGAAGCTGTTAGAAGGATGGTTGCCTGCACAGACAGCTTTGGCCCAGGCTAGTTTACAGTCAGTCTCACAAACAACTTGTGGTCAAGATGTACATGTTACAGCATGCCAGGGATCATTCCCAATGCATGCAGCCACTCTTGAGAGGCTGCAGGTTTAATAGACTTGGCCAGATGATGCCATTTGGCCTCAGGGCCAGAGGGCTGGCCCTGGCACTAAGCAGTTTACTAGTTGCTCTGACCAGGACATAAGGGAATTCTTGTTGGTTTTAGTAGTACTCCACTATAAGGAAAAGACCTCTTCCACACATTACTTTAGACATCTTATTTCTTTTTGAACAAATACTTAATATTTGTGTTAAGAAAATCTCAGTGTCTCTTTTGGGGCCTCTCTTACAACTTTTTTTTGGTGAAAGAGAGAGGAAAATATTTTTGTCTTTCACTTATACATTGACAACAGCATTTGTCTTTGCAGTTTTAGGGGAGATAGTAAAAGGCATATTACCTGCAGTACCAGCAGTGATGATGATGTGGTCATTCTACTATTGTTGATAATGCATTATTTTCACAAAATTTTAGGAGCCGCCTTCTGCATGAAAAAGTGATCCTTTCATATATGCCTAATACCCCCGACCAGTGTGTATGTAAGAAAAGGAAAAAGAGTAAGGCACTGAGACACAAACTTACTATGCAGCTCACTTCTTAATAAAGACAGTAATCATGTAAGAGTTTTGTCTTTGCAGTTTCTTGGGATGGCTGGCCTCTCATTTCAAGGAAACAATGACTGCATCAGCATTACTTCCAAAAGTTATGTACTTCTGTGATGCATTTAGGTAGACAGAATGGGTTGTGTGACAAGAACAACTAGCACATACACTTGAAAAAACTCCTCTGAATTCCAAATAGTATCTAGGCTGTATGATACCCACAGGCATGATTCATCCACCTGGGCTTTATGCCAGCTAGCAACTGCGTGAATCTGACACTTCAGGAATACTGCAAAATTATTAAAGCTGTATTTATTTCCTTCAAATAATGCTGTTGGTTATGGCTGTGAAAAATACAGCATATAGTTTATAGTTCCTTTTTAAAATAATGAATTTCATTAAGTAGATAGAAAAAAGTACGGTATGGACTGAAGAAAATGCAGAGCAGATCTAGCTGAATGAGCCCAGGTAGCTTTCCTTGGCCCTACAGACTTTCATTCAAAGGTTGCTATCTTGATATCAAGTCCAGTTTGAGGCAGATTCAGTTTTCACCAGAGCGTATCTTCTTGAAGCCCAGCTAGCTGTTAAGGATTGATCTGAGTTAACTACGATGACCTAAAAACTGCCAGGGGCAGTTCTGCTTCTGTTAGGCTGTAGTATAAAGATTATAATCTCCTCGAGGGCAGAAACCCCATACATTTAGTACAAATCTCATGCTTTTTTTTTTTTTTTTTTTTTCCCCAATTAAATTCGTTTTCAAGGGATGAAATCATGCTTATTATTAGGAATGTGTATTATGCAGACAGGCACTCTTAATTAAAGATTCAATAAGCCTTGTTGAGGGAACCATCAAGCTGCATTTTAAAAAGATGTGTAGGTGTCTAGGAAAACAAAAATGTGTGTACCTGGGGTGGGCTGTTTTCAGATGTACCAACATGTTTGTCTCAATGAACACTTACTTACAGGAGCAGATTCTGGGACTTGCCAAGTTGATTACCTTTCATTTCTGGGTGCCTATATATTTAAAAAATGTAGCCCCATGACTTTGAAAAGCGGCTGCCTCTTTTAACTCCTATTTCAGAAGAGTGCCATACAGAGTATTTTTTTAAAAGCATCTTTAGAGAATAGAGGCTGTAGTGCCCACAGCTGAACTAAAGACTCAGCCTTCTAGAAATTAGATGAGGAAGTATAGCTGTTGTCAACTTGTAAATAAACAGTAGTGTTCAATGTTTATGAACTTAAAACTGAAAACAAATATTTTTTCCTTCCCTTCCTGAGTTTGTGACTTCCCATCTTCTGAAAGTGGGACAGGAGGGAAGGAATGGTCTCAGGCTTGAAAGCACGTCTGAGTTACAGGGTACTTGCTCTGAGCATTGTTTTTTGTTTTCCTTTCATCTAGATAAAGAAGAGGCAACAAGATGTGGTGAGGTTTCTGGAAGCCAATCGCATAGAGTTTGAAGAGGTGGATATCACAATGTCAGAGGAAAAAAGACAATGGATGTATAAAAATATCCCTGAGGACAGGCAGCCGGCACAAGGCAATCCACTGCCCCCACAGATATTCAGCGATGATCGGTACTGTGGGGTAAGTAGCTGTTATGATTGTCAATGACGATGTATTAGTATATACCCTGTTGGCTATTTAAAAAGCTGGGACTTGCCCTTGAGCTTTCTCTAGTAGTAGCTGAGTGAATGGTGACAGTTTGCGGCAAAAGGAGCAGGTAATGATCACACAGTGAAAAGTCAGCTCGTTCATCTGTAAATTGTAAGCTTGTCTTCAGCTAGTGGATTCCCTCCCTGAATGTAAGAATTTGTAACATCACATGCTTCATGTGCAACCTGTTAATGGTAGAGTCCTTCGTGAGACCACTATTAGCTGGGATTTATGGTTTTCTTGCTACTTGGGTCTAGTTCAAGCATAAAAATTCAGAAGGAAATCTTTGGCACAGTAAATGAGAGCATTGGCTAGATTGAGTTATATTGTAATTGTAATTAAGCTCCTTCTCTGCTGCTGTCATAGGGTAAATTTCATTTCTGCTCAGAATCCTTTATACAATCAAGAGTCTCTAGGATAAATAACTATTTGCTGTTTGAACTATAGAAGAGTTTTATTTTTCCCTAAAGCAAAACAGCTTAAGACTTGACTTCCTCTGCTGAAAGACTGCTAAGCATGAGAGCCTGTGCATCTGACAACAGATTGATGGGTAGGCTGGTTCCTCTCGTGCTATAAGCTGCAGCATCTGCAAGCTGAAGTGTTAGCCTTTGACTGGTATGTTGAGAATGGCATTATATGAATGTTTTACTCTCCTATGTAGCCAGCATGGTACGCTGCAGCTCTGAGTCTTGGGCACGGTTGTAGTCTGTAAGAATCTTCCTAGAACTTGAACTCACCTTTGAACAAAATGTAAAGAGCACAGCTGGGCCCTCTTTGCCTTGCTACATCTTTTCATACTTGGACCGTGTCACTTGTACATCCTTTAGGAGGCAGGTTTGAGGTACCTGTTAGATTGGCTGGCGGGAGAAGGAGGTTTGATGTGCTACTCCAGCTGCATCAGGAAGTGAATGGGTAAGGTCTGTATGTGAATTCAGTAGAATGAATGTGGCTGTAATAGCTAGACCAGAGTACATGCAGTTATTGTGTGGGTTTCTGACTACAGTGTAAAGATACATCCAAGCTGGTTCTAACTAGGTCCCCTCCAGACTCAACAGTGCTGTAACAAAGCTACTGCTTGCTGATGGATCACTCAGATCTGCTGAAAACCTGTTAGCTGCAGTGCAACTCTTAGCTCTGCAATGAATAGATTAGGTATGATGCAGCAGCTAACCGGCTTCCTGATGCTAGGTATTTAACACCCCTCCCATATGCTTTGTATTGCCTTTATTTGTTTACCTCAGCAGTATAACACCTATCTTCCTACTTCCAGGTAAGAAATGTCAGTTAAAGAAATGTATCTGGGATATGGAAGGGATTTTGACCCTCACATATAGAGAAGCCACTCACAAATAACATTTACATTTTACTTTGCCTGAGAAATACGTTTTAAGCTTGTCTTTATAGCATATTTTAACCTAATCTTAGAAATTGTTGTGTGGAATTAGCAAGGAAGAAGATGTCATGCAACATGTGAGATGATCTCATTTATCTGTCTGCTCAGCTGATAGCTGTTTTGGTTGAGCAGAGTTAATCTTATTACTAGACCTCACTGTCCACATGAACATCTTTAGAGAGCAAACATGCTTTGAAAGAAACTTCTATTTTCTAGGATGAAGGAAGATGTATGTGCAGGATCTCCAAAATTAATCAGCCTGCTGCATTAGTTAATTAAGTTCTTCTCTCTTGAATGAAGGAAAAACATTAGGAAGGAGGCAAAGGACATTCAGTGCTGGAAAGGGGGTTAAAATATCAGAGTTAGATGAAGTCAGCACATCTTGTCTCTGCCATTTCCACACTGAGTGTTCTTGTACATTTCTCTTTACATAAATTACTAGAAAAAAATAACTACTAAATAACTTAAAAACTGAAGAAATGCCCACTGAGTTTTCTCTTTGTTGAGTCGGTGAGACTTGTAGCTTATCATTCCTGATTTGTGTCCAAGCAATTTATCATCAAATTTGCTCTATTAACAAACACTGTCTGTTTTTCTGCCTGCCAGTTCTACCATCTCACCAGGAAACTGCCTGTGTACTTATTCTGACTTATACATTGTTACTGACAGTACAGACTTACACTACAAACTGGTCAGATCCATCACTATTCCTCTAATGTATAAGGGCTAGACAAGGCAAAGCAAAATAGGTACACTTTTTATTCTGCTCATGTTATTTCCATAGAGGTTCACAAGGATATGGTGTACAAGCCGTGACTCAGTGTCATGATCATAGCCATACTGCTTTTTCTGTGTTAGTAAAAAACATTAATACTGTTGGGGTTTTTTCCCCTTCTCCCTATTTTCTCTGCAGAAATGTGCACAATGGTATTATCTCAGAATAGATTTTTCTGGCTAGGACATTACCATTTGAAATAACAACTTTTCAGAATGCAGCTACAATATAGAGGAAATTTGTCTTTGGTGTCTTCATGAAGTACACAAAATCAACTGGTGCCAGCCATCTAAACAGGTGATAGCTGATATTAGAGGGGAGAAAGGTACAAAAAGATGACCAGTGTTTACTGGTTCACAAACCATCTTGTACCATCTTCTGGTACCAACAGACAAACTCCATGTTTTGATGTGTGAGCAAGATCTTGAATTTTTTTCTGAGTTGATGTAATCACAAATAAGATCATAAATCTATCTTGTCCTTTTCTCATGTCTTCTGAGATGCAGTCCCCAATTTTTCAGTGACAAGCTCTGCTAACAGATTTTGAAATAAAGTACTCAGCAAGTACCATTTTTATTTCCTGTGAACAAGATGAGCTGTGAGTACACAAGAACCCAAACCATTTTACTGATAATCCAGTGCTGTCTAGTAACGCTGACACTACTTTACAATCTGTTGTTTCATCTTAGTGACATTGCTATAACATTGCAAGTGTGCGAGAAAGGAGTCCTATATTTCAGACAAATCAGACACGTGAACCTGCTCTTCTAATTTATAGTAGTGTAAACCTGAAATTACAACAGTTATCTTGCTCTAGTTAGTGCTATGTAAGAGTGAAGCAATGTTAGGGCCTAGTGCATGTTCCAAGAGGGACCTCGTGCATTTTGCATAAAGAAAAGTAAACATAATTTGGAAAAGATTAAAAAAAAAAAAAAAAACACACAGAAAAAAAAAGAACAAGTAGAGCCTTAATAGGAGCTGGTGTGTTGGGCTGAGCTGTTGGACACTGAAACCAGTTATGTATTGCCCAGTTCCTTACAAGGCTCATCCTCAGTTTTAGTGGCTCCTGCTGTAGTACTGACATACAGCTATGACATACAACTCAAATCATGGATCATTTTCCACTAGGCTTAAACGTCCTTCAGGTACACATCGGATTTCCCCATCCTCCAGCGTTACCAACAACCCAGTGCCCTCTACATTTTGAGCAAAAGGAATGCCACGGACGGATGTGCTTTCTCCTGAGGAAGGAGCAACCCACACTGTCTTTACCAGACACTTTTCTCCACAGCAGAAAGGCTTCATTGGTTTGATTGTGATGCATATTTCGCGCTGAGGGATCGCCTCTTCAGCGGCTTCAATGCTCAGGTCCAGCCCATGACCACAAGCCCATCTACATGTTGCATCTCTTCCTTGGTGTCCTGATGCGTCATGGGCCCACTGAGCTAAGAACATCTCACCCTTAAGGTCCCAGTTCAGGTCTATCTTAGACCTGCCATTACAATTTCAGCAGGCTGGTCTATCTGCTCCTGCTCCTTTTTTCCATGTTCTTTGCTGTCACACTCTTCGCATGTGTTTATCTACATAACTTACTTTTACGACGAGGTTTTTTAGCCGGGCAGCAATGTCTTGCCACAATCCAGCATACCAGATGGGCTTACCTCTCCACTGTGAGTTATCCAGCTTCTGTCGCCGCAGCCACCCCCGCAGGCCATTTGCCACCCTCTGTGAGTCAGTGTAGAGATAGAGCACTGGCCACTTTTCTCTCTCAGCAATATACAGGGCCTGCAGGATGGCCTGCAGTTCTGCAAACTCACTGCATCCGCCTTTACCTTCAACAGTTTCTGTAACTTTTCTTGTGGGAATCCACACAGCAGCTTTCCACTTCCGACGTTCTCCCACAGTATGACAGGTCCCATCAATAAACAAAGCACATTGTTTTTCATTTTCTGGTAATTTATTATATAGTGGAGCCTCTCTGGCATGAGTCACCTCCTTAGGAAATGCTTTGAAATGTCTGGCCAGTCCATTATCTTTTCTTCCTGCTCTCCCTCAGGAGGAGCTTTTATCTCCTTTACTAACTGGGTTGAGCTATGTTTCCGTCGTTTCTTCTAGACTGCAGGAACAACTGTTTTAGTTGAGGGTTGGATTTCTGATTTAACCACAGTGTCTGTTTGTGTGTCCTCAGATCCAGAGACCCTCTTGTTTCTTTAAGCATAGGCACAGGCCTACCCCAGGCCCCAACACCGTGCTGGAAGTCTTTATGTTACGTGCAATGGAATCCTTCCTTCAAGAGGTCTGCCAATTCTACAGGATTCCACATCTGTTCAGGAGTGAAGTTCCACACCATCAGTGAAAACTGCTCTAGGCACCAACCCCAACTGTCCCACCCACACACCCTGTCACCTAGGAATTGGTTGCCTCAAGGCAACCTGTGTGGCATTCCCAGCTGGCTGGTTAACCTTGTGAAATGCCAAAATCAGCTTCACTGCACTCACCAATACACCCTTCTGGTTACACTGCAGTGTTAAAGAAACTGAGGGGTCATTGCAACAAGGGTAGAAACATCTCTGTCATGAACAAAAGGAAGATGCTGTTCTTCCTTTCCTCCACAAAGTGGCTCCTGCAGAAGAGGAGAAAAGTGTAATTGCTAATTGTGTCCATGAGGCTCCTTTGGGATTCATCCAGTGCCTCGGAGATGTCTTGCCAGACTCGCTTAACACCTTGGTAGTCCGAGTCCGCCTTTTGAAGAGGGATAATCTCGCTAGTTAAAAGTTGGTATGACTAGCTCAGAGATTAGCGCCTTCGTTTAGCCAGCCCTTGTACTACCCGATGACCCCTCCCCATCCGGGAGATCGCAGATTTGATACAATAATAATCACCCCCCTAATCTGCGCACTAACACGCGCCCTCAGACTCACCCCACAGAGCGGTGGGAGCGGGTGCGGGGTGACCCCCCGCCCGCACCGCAGCTCCCGGCACGGCACAAGCAAGAGGGGCCGGACAGACCCTCCACAGCCGGCGACCATCGGGGGAAGAAAGTCCATCCCACCAAACTTTCCGATATATAGGAAGCGTGACGTTTACGGTATGGAACACTTCTGTTGGCCGGCCCGGGTCAGCTGCCCTGGCTTCGCTCCTCCTCGCTGTAAAAACTGGCTCCCACGGGACGGCTGCGAGGCCTCGATCGCGCTGGAAACCCGCGTTCCAGAGGGTGCGGGGGCTGTGTGGCCGGGCTGGGGCCTCCGGGGCGGGGACACAGCGGCGGGGCTGGGAGATGCTGCTGGAAGGTGTCCCCGCTCCCGGGCCGGACCCGCCGCTGGCCAAGGCCGGGCCCATCAGCGGCAGTGATAACGCCCGTGCCATTAACACATTTAAGAGGGGGGGAAAGGGAAAACTGCTGAAAGGCCTGCAGGGCAGAGGAGAGGGGGAGGCGGAAGCAGCGCCTGAGGAGAGATACCCAGTTCAGTGAGGCAGAAGGGGGAGGAGGTAGCGGAGCAGGGGTTCCCTGGAGGACCGTGGCGGAGCAGGTATCAACCTGCAGCCGAGGAGGACCCCGCGCCGGGACAGGTGGCTGTTCCCGGAGCAGCCCGTGACTCCGGGCAGCCCAGGCTGGAGCAGCTTGCTCCTGAGGGACTGCACCTCGGGGCAGGGACTCGCATCGGAGAGGTTCGTGGAGGACTCACCGCTGGGGAGGGACCCCAGGCTGGACCAGGGGAAGGAAGCAGAAGCAGAAGCAGAAAACAACGTGCAATGATCGTAAACCCCGTTTCCCGTCCCCCTGCACCGCTGGGGGGGAAGGAGGAGGCAGAGAAATCGCCAAGTAATTTGAGTCCGGGAAGAAGGGATGGGGGAAGGTTGGTGTTTTGTTGTGTTTTGTTTTGTTTTGTTTTGTTTTTTAAAAAAAGAAACCCTGGTTTTGTTTCTCATCCCGCTCTGATTTGATTGGTTACAAATTAAATGGATCTTTTTCCTCAAGTCGAGTCTGTTTTGCCCGTGGCCATAGGTGGTGACCCGACCCTCCCTGTCTTTGTCTCGACCCACGAGTCTTTTGTTGTGTTTTCTCCTCCCCATCCCACTGTGTGGGGAGGAGGAGTGAGCTGCCTCCTGGGTCTCTTGCCGGCTGGGCCTAAGCCAGGACACATGGCTGGTCACCACCTGCAGCGAAGTGTCTTGCCAACCTCGGTCTCACCAGAAAATTAATTGTATCCCAGCGAAACCATCAGAGACTTGGGAACAGTGACACAGCACGGTTTATCTTCCACATTAAGCCCTTTTCTCAAGCAAGGAATACAAGAAGGCAAAGCTGACACTGGAAAGCAGCTCCTGCCCATGTATGTGTCTTTTACACGTTGGCAAGATACTGTTCAGACCATCCACAAGGTCTGTGTGGCTGTAACTTACAGGCTATGTAAAGCCTGTGCTTTTGCTGTCCACTTTTCCACTGATTCCTGAGGCAAAGAATTTTAGTTCTGAGTGGTGTGTACTCAAAGGAAATGTGTTACCGATGGAAAAGTATAGAGTAGCCAGCCTGCCTGGTGTTAGAGCTTAAAAATTAGAAACTCCACAACTCAGTAAAAATAAAAATAATCCAAGAATTTTGTCTTCCCCAGAGCAGTTAGAACTTATATCGGTAATGTCTTACTGCTGCCTTTTATCCTGTAGTGCAGAGTGCATTCCTATGAGCATTGCAGTTTTCCCTCTGCTTTCTAAACTTCATGAATAGCTGTCCCAAGGAGAAGTAGCAGATGTTTTCTTGTAAGCCATCCTGCCACATAAAGCTGACATCGGTCAAGATTTGATACATCTCTGGAGATAACTTTCAGGTTCCCAAATATAATGATTTAGGGTGTTTACATATTTTAAAACATTTAAAGGTGACCAGTATAAACTTAGTATTGTCCCCCCTTTACAGGAGATAGTAGAAAATGCTGCAATATTTTTTCTTTTAGATTTTTAGATTTATTACATTGATGTTCTACAGAACTTAGTAAGTGTGACAGAAGCTACTAATAGTTTTGTTTGGGTTCCTAATTCTCCTTTTTATGGAATGGAAACTTCCTATTATGACATACTTTCTCTGGGGAGAAGGGGTTTGTTCTGGAAGGCATCATGACTACATTGGTTAAAGTCTTTTTTCATAAAGAGTCTGGTCTATTAAAATATGCCAACGAAAAGATAAGAAAGCTTACCAGATGACAGTAATGCTTTGAGGGCGCAAGTATTGGACAGAATATGGATGCAGGATGAAGTAAGAAATGTAATGCATCACTGTTCCACTTGTGCTAATATGATTATGTTCTAAGAAACACTCTGAAGATATGGCAAAGTTATAATCCATGTATAAATAACGATGCTGTTGGTACATTGCAGTATCATTACAATTAGTGTGGCTTTCTGCTTTCTTCAGTAGATTCACATTTCTTCTCTGAAGGAACCACAAAAAATCAAAGGAAAAGTTCAAAGATAGTTTTGCTAGTGTCCAATTCCTAAAATAAGTGTATGGAAAGGGGAAATCCATATTTCATGTACTGCTCTGAGATGCCACCTAATACTAATATGAGAAAAATGTTCTAAAAGGAAAGCAAACCAACACGTAGTTGTCATTTCCCTTGTAAAGGTACAACTACCTTGACACATGTCCAAGTCAAAACACATGCATTCAGAGGTTCTGTGCAACATGGTCTATTTATTGTGTTTCTTAGCCATGATTTAATGTAAAATGATGACTGCCCCAGTTAACTCCCTGACATTTCAGTCCCTCGCTCTCCAAAACTCCTGTTACGGTCTGACTTGATAAAATTCTAGTCCAAACAACTTGTAAAATAATGTGATGAGCTGGAAAGTGCACAAATGGGGGAGGTGGCACCTGTTGTCATCCATAGTACTTACTGATTCTGCAACTGAGCACCCCCAAATATTGCCCTGCCCTGGGTGGGCACTGTGCCAATTTGAGGTCTTCATCACTTGGATGGGGGAAGGCTTTCTGCACTTGCACTCCCTGTCTTAGAGATAGGGGATATTGGTGCTTAGATAGTTGATGTCTGGGTACCCTGTCACAGTTGCTGAATGAATGGCAAACATCACATCAGCCTGACTTTGTCATCTACTGTCCAAACAACGGAGCTGTAGCTGACATCTGCTGCCTTCTATTAAAGCCTTTGTTTTTGGAAGCCTGCAACAAGAGATTACTGAAATAAACATCTGGCCCTTAGGAGAAGAGTAGCAGGTTGTTTTGTAGAGTCAATTGTATAAGGTCTTTAAAAATCCTGTCCAGAGAGATTATCAAGAAGGTTAGCTGATTGAAAACTGTCATGTTTATACTGTCCTGTATTGTGCAGACAAGATCTTACTTTTGTGTGTTTATATAATATTAAAAAAAAAGACTCACACATGCACACAGACTTGTTCTTTAAGGAGAGCTGTGCTGAGTAAGAGCTTTCCATTGTAATCCTAATCAGATCAGTAAATTAATGTAATCTGGCCTAGAGAACTGGACTGCCCTTTTCAGGAAGGATAGTAACAGCTCATTCTCTATGGCATACAGTATTAGTTCAGTCAGTAGCAAAGTGCTTATTTAAAGTATTTAAATAAAGAGTTCCCCACTGTATGAACAATTAACTTGCCCCTTTTATAAGAACGGTCAGATTAATAACACTATATTAAAAAATTGCTGCCAAAGAGAAACAAATTCAAACAGTATGCCAGTAGACTTACCTTTAAGTCCAATAATTAGTGCATTTAAAAAAGATCTGTATAAAAAGCAGAGCAAAGTACATTTGGGTGAGTTTCTTGTTTTTCTGTTTCCTGGTGTAGTAAGTAATAAGAATTTGTCTGAGATGTTTAACAAGCTCTCTCTTTCTCTTGTTGCAAACTAAAAGCAAGCTGTGACAAAGCCAACTGGCTCTTTTAAACAAACTTACCGAGAAACTTCTTCACAGTTACTGTCTTTGAAACTTCTTAAGATAGAAAGTTCTCCTAAGCTCAGTTGTGGTAATGGATACACAGTGTCTGTATAGTTGCTAATTGTAAATGAAATCTACTTTGAGCTAATGTCTTACTTCGACCAGTGCCATCACACTTGTGTTATGTTCTTTGAAGCACAAATAATTATTTATGCTGATCTGCAGCACCGCCAATTTTAACTTTGGTGTGCAGTAAGTAGCTGGTCCCAGCAGTGACAGTGTTTATTTAAACAAGCCTTAGTGTACCTGCTTAACAAAATGCTGAGCCAAATTAATTATGGTAGTGTCTGTAATCACATCACTGCAGTGATCTGGTTTCCCAGCACCAGGAACACAGCACACTTAAGGCCTCCACAGTTGAGATACAGCTACTGCTGTAGCCAAGCTGAGCTTTGTGAACTTGGCAGTTGCAGTTGAGATAGGAGAAGCTACCCTGGAATTGGGATTTCTAAGGAGGAGAGAATTCCCAGGGACTGTTTTCCTACTGGCATAAGTTGGCATATGATGCACATAAATACAGATGTACATATGGCATTTGTGTCATAATGAGGAGTTAAATCCAAATTTACTGAATGCTCCTCCACTACCTCAAAGACTTAAGTTGCTTTTACTTCACTGTAGAATTTGTGCAGTGTGTGGCTGTGAGGGACCAGCCCTCAGGGTCTACTGTGGGAAGTGGCGTTGAAACACCATCCTGGAAGAAAACAAAAGGACTGCCTGACAAAAGGTCTGCCCAGCACCTATGGAAATAATGGCCTGAATATGGCCTAAGATCTCCAGATGAAGACCACTAATGGAGCCACGGGGGCTGTGCAGGAGTGAAGGAGGCAGAGGTCCACTCCAGTTGCTCAGTTGGGTCTCAGCTGTGCTTACTCATGATTAGGAAACAGTTGCCTAGGTGAAGCAGGCCTATAAAAGGAGGAGCTGTGATGGTGGCCTTGGAGACCCTCACTGACACCAGCTCTGCTCTGTTTGATGTCCCAGTGCTGGACCCAGGAAAAGTCACTTTATCTTCTCTCTCTCTCTCTAACTTCTGTTCTCTGTCTCTCTCTCTTCTCTGTCTTTTCCTTCCTAAAATCTTGAAGTAGTACAAGGCCTAACCCAATTTTTTCCTAGGCTGAGTGGCTTGAACATATTGTGGAGTCCCTGAGGACTGGAGGAAGGCTACTGTCACCTCCATCTAAAAGAAGGGTCCAAAGGAGGACCCAGGTAATTATAGACCTATTAGTCTCATTCAGTCCCTGGAAAGTCATGGAGTAAAACCTCCTGGGGACTGTCACAAGTCAATTAAAGCACGTGATTGGGAAAAGCCAACATGGATTTACCAGGGGCAAATTGTGCTTGACAAACCCGATCATCTTCTAGGACAAAGTAACCTGCTCAGTTGATGCTGGGTGAGAAGTGGACATAATCTACCTGGACTTCTCCAAGGCTTTTGATATGGTCCCCCACAGCCTCCTCCTGGAGAAATCCCAGTTCAGACTGGGGTCTACCTGGCTGGAGTGCATCCTTGTGGAAAGGGATCTGGGGGTCTTGGTGGATAAAAGGTGGATAACATCAGTGAACAGTGTGCTGCTACAGGAAAGAAAGCCAACAGGATGCTGGGCTGCATCAACAAGGGCATCACCAGCAGAGCTAAAGAAGTCATCATCCTGCTCTACTCAGTGCTTGTCAGACCATACCTGGAGTGTTGTGTTCAGTTTTGGTCCCTGCTCTATAAAAAGGGATGCAGACAGGCTGGAGAGGGTCCAGAGAAGGGCCACAAGGATGATCAGAGGACTGGAGGACCTGCCATATAAGGAGAGTCTGAGAGAACTGGGTTTGTTCAGCCTTGAGAAGAGAAGGCTTAGGGCAGACCTTATTACCATGTTCCAATACTTAAAGGGTGGCTTCCAAGAAGATGGAGACTCCCTATTTACAGAGTCACATGGAAAAGACAAGGGGTAATGAACACAGGTTGCTCTGATTGGACACAAGAGGTAATATTTCACCATGAGGACAGTCAAACACTGGAATAGTCTCCCAAGGCAAGTGGTAGATTCCCCCACTTTGGACAGTTCTAAGCCTCAGCTTGACAGGGTGCTGAGCCATCTCATATAAAGTATAGTAGTACCTAGAATGGTTGGACCAGATGATCCTTGAGGTCCTTTCCAACCTGGCATTCTGTGATTTCTCTGACTATCAAAACACTCAGCCTTTACAATCCTGCAGCCTGAGATAATAATTGAAGTATCAATGTTCCTTCTAAACCTAATATTCAAATACAGACCTTGAAAGTCATTTCACCTTAATCTGATGAAGGGGTATCAGACAGTCGAGCATTTCCTTGAAGTGTAACATTTTAATCACTCTCCCTGGAAGGGCCAGGTCTGAGACAAAGGTTGGATCCAGCTGCACCTTCTCTCTGAAAAGGAGTTTAGAAAGCAAGTGTGTCCAATCTGAGTCTCGCTGTGTTGCCCCACCCAGTCATGACAGTGGATGTTGGTATTTCTGCATAATCTAGACATTAGAGAGTTTTCCTGCCTTTGATAAATCTGGTGTTAAAGAGGTGCAAAGCAGCCACATCACGTTTACGTTTTGGCTTCAGGATAAACTGCAAAGACTCAGATTTTTAAAACAAAGCTGTCTAAGTGTGAGACTTGGTTTGGTTTGGTTTTTGTTATGGGTCTTTTTTTTTTTTTTTTTTCTAACCAGCATACTAAGTGGAAAACATCAGTTGACTTTGCTGATTAATTTAAAACTTTGGGTAAGACACAACTTAAGATAATACAAGTGTCCTTAATTATATGACACTGAAGGTCCATCTAGCCCAGTTTTGTCCCAACAGTGGCCATAAACTTCTGCCTAGGAAAGACCACATGGGAGCCAAATGTATAAAAAATGTATGTTGAGTATTCTTTCTGTGTAGCTATTCTTCTGAAACAAGTATAACTTTAATGTATTTAGTAATTCTTACTACATTTCTCTTTCATGAACTTCAGCCTTCTGATGAAGTCACGTAAACATTTAGCATCTTTTTGTGCACCATGGGTCCATTGAAGGGGACAGGCGAGGTAGCAACACAGGATATTGAGAAGACTGAGGTCTTCAATGACTTCTTTGCTTCAGTCTTCTGGCAAGTGCTCCAGCCTCAGCACAAAGGCCACAGAAGGTGAAAGCAGGGACTGGGAGAATGAGTTACCTCCCATTGTAGGTGTAGAGCAGGTTCGTGACCATATAAAGAATCTGAAGGTCAAGAAATTGATGGGACCTGATGGGATTCACCCACAGGTCCTGAGGGAGCTGGCGGATGAAATTCTTAAGCCTCTGTCCATCATATTTGAGAGGTCATGGCAGTCTGGTGAGGTTCCTGCTGATTGGAAAAAAGGGAACATAGCCCCTGTTTTTAAAAAGGGGAAAAAGGAAGACCCAGGGAACTACAGCCCGGTCAGTCTCACCTCTGTGCCTGGCAAGGTCATGGAGCAGATCCTCCTGGAAATCCTCCTGTGCTAAGGCACATGGAAAATAAAGAGGTGATTGGTGACAGCCAACATGGCTTCACTAAGGGCAAGTCATGGCTGACCAATCTGGTGGCCTTCTACAACAAGGCTACAGAGATAATGGGTATTGGCAGAGCAACTGATGTCATCTACCTGGATTTGTGCAAGGTGTTTGACACTGTCCCACATGGCATCCTGGTCTCCAAACTGACAAGGCATGGATTTGACAGATGGACCACTCGGTGGATAAGAAATTGTCTGGATGGCCACACCCAGAGAGTTGTGGTCAATGGCTCAGTTTTTTTAGGTTAACAGCTGCTTTCTGAATGCCTCCAGGGCACCAGTGGGAGCCACTTCCTTGCACAGAGCCCAGACAACACTGCTCAACTGATGCCAGCAAAGCCACTGTGTTCACTGGCTTAGTAAAGCTGCTTGGCACAGTGGCAAGGGGATTGTAGTAAATTGTTACTGTCAGTGAAGCCTGGTGCAGAAACAGGGAATCACTGCTTTGCCAAAACCAGTGGGTGGTACTGTCCGTCTTCTTTGGGAGGCAGAGTGTTCCACAGAGTTTTTCCAAGTGGAACCCATTGACTCACAAATGAGTTTGGGGCTCCTCCTTGTATATGAAGCTCTCAGCTTCCACTGAGCTTGGCACCATTTTCCTTCTTCAGCCTCTGCATCTACTCTACTGCTGGTAGCAGTGGGATGCTTTTCATGTGGTACAAGAGTTTTCATGTCCTCACCCACGGATTAAGTGTCTTTACATGTGGCCCAGATCTGTACAGACTTTCCTTATAAAGGTAAGGTGAAGTGCAGGATGTTTTTGGAGTATCTGTTATCACACTTGTATTACAGGGTGTGGGAAACAGCCCCGCGAAAGCCAGGTTAATGGTTGGACTTGAAGATCTTAAGGGTCTTTTCCAACCCAAATGATTCCATGATTCTATATATATGTATATAGAAAGCTGAAAGGATCAGCAGACATAAAGCTCAGTCCTGGAATCCTGGCTTCTTACCTAAGTCTATAGCACAGCAATATGCCCTCTTTTTAGATGACAATGACAAAAAGCCATCTTAAGAAGAGGTTTACTCCTAATTATGTCAGCTGGTATGTCTGAGGCCTGATGACCATCATACACTCCTGATGGCCTCTGTTCTTCTTTCAGGGCAGGTGCTTTTACTATAGAACATTTGGCTGGGAAATTGCCTCTGTGCAGCTGTTTTTTTTTTTTCTAGGTTAAGGATATTTAAATGCTCATGCAACTGCAAAGTATCACTTTGCTAGAACAGTTGTGTTCATGTTGGGTTAACAACATATCATTACAGAAATGTTGGTGAAGCATCTTTGTTTAGTGCACGTTAAAGATTTTAAGAGAAATTCTGCACATCTGCAGGATGATTGTGAATCTCCTGGGAGGCATATTGCCCCTGCAACAGCAATGGTGTATTTTCTGTCCAAACACTCTTTTATTTTAGGCTGGCAGATAGAAAAAAAGAGAATGAAGAGAAGTAATGTCTTCATGTACAAGTACGCACTTTCCTTTCAAAGTTATTTCCCAAAATACCAACCATCCTTCTGCAATGCTATAATTTGATAGTAATTGGGTCTGGCAGGTGGGATGAAGGGCTGTTCAGGGATTCACACTGCATTGTGAAGACCCAAAGAAACCCTGGGAAGCAGAGTGCTTACCCAGACCGATTTTGCTTCATGCTTAGGATCTGAGAAGCCAAAATGTAAACACAAGTGGATATTGGCTAGGGGTGAGTAAACTCTGGCTGGGAGATAAAAGAAGGTTCCTAATCTCTGAATATCCTATAACAGCCTTCCAAGAATAGCCAGGTCAGAGAAATATTTCTGCTTTTCAATTTAAACTTCTGTTTACCTTGTAATTGTGGGGGAGTTTGCGAGGTTACAGGTTCGAACAAAAGGCAGGAGTGGAAGGAGACAAGTGGGCAAAGCAGCTGCTACTGGAGAAAAATTGAAGTCCAAATTTCAGAAAAAGCATCTGAAACTCTAACAATGAGAGATGAGCTCTCAAAAAGTAATGAGCTCAGAGGTGAGGAGTCAAAGACGTGCTGACTTTCAGGGCCAGGTGTGTTGGGAATGACTATTCCACAGAGGTGAAGTATGTGGAGGCAAAGAGACTGCCTGCTACTATTCTGTATTGAAACCCTATGTGTGTACAGTCAATTTTTAAAGGATTTCTCTAGTTGAATGCTTTCAAATTAATCGTAACTACTAATCTCCAATATTTAGAGGTAATTGCTGTGTAGTGATGAGCACATACCTGAAATTGCCTGACTCTTACAGAATGCTTTACATATCAGAAGTGGTTAAGTAGGGATTAATATTTCTATTTTGCAGTAACGTGGAGGATGAAAAGAGTCTGAACTGGGTGCTTTCTGGTTGGCTAGTTGTCATGAAGGGAAATCTTTGCCAAATCACTTAGAGAATCTGAAACGTCCTGGCTTCTTGCAGTGTGCCAAATGCATTCACTAAACTGTGCTCTGTTGGTTCTTTGTTGTTTTTTTTTTCCTTGAAAACTGAGTATTAACAGCTCCTCTAATGATAGAAGATTGTCCAGTGCAACCAACAAAACAGTAAAAGTAGTGGTAACGCTTTGAGGTCAGAACCTGATCTTAAGGAGCTGAAACCTAATAGGAACTTAATAGTGATAATGAAGCTTGTTTATATGTTTCTATACAGCAAGTATTTTTATGGTAACATATTTAACTATGCGGTCATCCAAGGCTGAGATGTGATCACTGTTTTCAAAGGATACAATGATGATGAAGTCTCTGTTCTACTACAGAAGAAATAAGGAGTTCAGCTGCCTCAGGACTTCTTAAATTTCCATGATAGAAAGTATTTTGTTTGCTAAAATGCAAACTGGAAATCTGTTCATAAACTTACTTGCATTGTTAGGCACTTAAATATCTTTAAAATAGACCCACAATAGATTACCTTTTAATGCAACTCCATGTTTATATTTTTCTGTCAAATAAAGTAGTGAAAGTTGTAGTTAAAGAATTTATGTGCTTTTTTTTGCCATTGTAGTTGGTGTTTTCATTACAGTTTAGAATGGCTTTTAGGTTTTCATAGGAGAATATGGTTAAGGATCAGTATTTTCCTGAGCATTATTACATATCACCCTTTAGTCTAATACATGGTGTCTTAAGATCAACCAGGAAAACAGGAATGCAAATGTTAAGTCTTTTTTTTCCCCCCTCTCTCTAGGATTACGATGGCTTCTTTGAATCAAAGGAGAGCAACACTGTCTTCTCATTTCTTGGACTGAAACCTACTTTGGCATCAAAGGTCAGTGTAGTATCTCAGACTTTTCATGGAGTTCTTGAAATAGTGAGATTGGATTTTCTTTGAACCTAAAGAACTCTGTGTTTTTGGACGTACAACTGCCTTGATCCATACTTGGTCCATATCAGCTTCATGCTAATGAGGTAATTGAAGCTGTTGCCAGGAGAAGCAAAGCATTTAAAATGAAACCAAGCTTATACATGAGAGTTAATTTGAGACCACAGATAAATGGAGTTTAAAGAGTACATTCTCCTTCACATTATCAATGTAAATTGAAAACAACTGACTTACTTGTAACAGGAGATGGGACTAGGATCTTAGTCACTGGAGTATCTGCAGCGTATATCACCAGAACTTCATTTTACTGGGCCAGCCTGGCATAAAGGCTCAACCAAGACAGCATTTATTGATTAGGCTTTTTTTTTTTTTTTTTTAATGTTGAAATGCTGGAGTAGTCAGGAGTTATAGCAACTCTTTGGATAAGACTTTAGTTTTAACAAATAAATATATACCGGTCAGAAGACAAAGCCAGTTAACATCTTTTTGTTGAGGATGGTATAATAGAGGAGATTGCCATATGGAAGGCTGGAAACTTGCTCAAAGAGACTGTATGGTGCACCTTTGGGCAGTAGATCAGACACATGGAGGAGGATTTTTCTTCTCTTGGCCACTGTAGATACAGCTGTGTTTGGTAATAGTACTGTTTCAGGCTTGCATGGTAGTTCTTTAGAGTTCCTCTTCTGCCCCAGATTCATTTATTTATGAACCCCATGAGCGGGAGAAGTAGGAGGGAACCTCAGCAGGGAATGACAAAAGCAGGTTGTTTTGGCAGCCTGCCTTGCTTCTTAGCTTGGAAAACTAGTTCTAGGGAAAATATTATGTCCTACTGCAATCAGAAATAGCAGCTTCCATGCAGCTCTGTTCCTGGGAAATAACCTCTTGTAGGCCTGAAGGAGTGTCTTTATAAAGTTGGCCAGATTGCTGTTTCAGTCTGGCAGTACTTCAGAGAGATGCATGCTCAGCTGCTGTGGGGACCTGGGTTAGGACACTTTGCACGTGAAGGTCACAGACACAGGAGATGAGAATGTATTCATAGCATTAATGGTATTTTTTTCTCTTTTCTTTTAAATAGGAGTCAGAACCCTAGAAAGCCTATCTGAAGTATCAATAAGCACATCTGGATGAATGACCCTGTTCTTCAGCACACAACAGCTTCCCTAATGGATCACTGTGATAGAGCAAACAAGCACCATTAGTAGTAGTCTGCTTGCCATGATATGGTGCTTTCCAATAACATGAAGTTAATAACACATATATGAAGCAGAATTAAGGCCAGGCTACTCATCTTCCTTTTTAAAAATACTTGTTCATGTTTCACTTTTGTCTTTGGATTGCTTCTGCAACTGGCACTGATATTCTAACAGACATGTTTGAGAATAAGGAATGGAAGTGTAGGGCTTCTCTTGTTCATGGATATACTTATGTAGACAGAGTCCTTACCTTTTTAATTCTTCCAAATACTGTAGTTGAAATTATCCCATCATGATAGTCAAAGTGCTGATAATTATTAGAATGTTTGTGCTGGCTATGATCCAGAAGGTAAAAATAATCAATCTTAAGATCTTGGTCTAAGACAATAACTGCCATATTTTTGCTCTGCATTTATTTACTGTGATGCTTATGCTAGATCATGTTTATTGGAAGAGACATGGTCTGCTAACCTGGTTCATGAAAACTTGATTTGTCTAATGATGCACATTGCAACTGGCTGTTGAAAAACGTGAAGGTGGTGCCAAAGTGAAATATTTTTATATAGTTCCTGTTCCAAATGCAGGTGAAATGTGCAGGAAAACACCTGATGGAAAATACTAGGTAGTTTGGAAGAAGAGGTCTGATAGCTAATGACAATATTAAGTTATCTCTTAAATCTTAAGATTTCTTAATCTTAAGAAGGGTTTCACACCCAAAGTTGGAGCTCTGTAGTTGGGCTGTTTTGAAATGAGATTTTGCCAAAGCCTTGAGTTTACCTTCAATAACACAGAGCTCTACCATAGCCACATGAGAGCCAGGGGGGTGCTTAGAGAGCCCAGTCTCAGTCCCTTAGATGGTTGAACATTCTACATTCTACCAAGGCCCAAGAGCTAGCTTGTCCAAGAGCTAACTTGCCCAGCTGTTGTCCTGGTTGTAATCCCAGGTGTGGAAATGTGGAGGTGCCTCAAAGACAGTGAGAAAGCTGAGTGTGTGCTCAGCTGCATGAGACCATGATGGTCAGCAAAGCTGAGTAACAGGAGCCAAGTAAAGGAAGTGGAGATTGTTCCAGAAGGACTGCATTGATGCACACAGCAGAACTTAGACCCATGACTTGCCAATAACTGTGACAAAATGCATTCTAGACAGAAGTCAAGTTGCATTATGCGTTTTGAATCAAGTCTGGCTATGGAAATAATATCTATGCTGTAATGTAGCTTTTACTCAAGGGATTTCATAATGACAGAGTAGTGTCATTCCAATAAATGTCCTTACGTCTTTGGGTAAATTAAAGACAGCCATTATGTGGGAAAGCTTCTTTGCAATCACAGCATCACTCAGACTGTGTGGCTTGAAGGAAGCCAAACTTGTAAAAAGTGTAAGTAAGCAACCCTGTCTGTGCAACAAATCACATGTTCTGTTAAAATCAAGGGACACCTGGAGGTCATCTGGTCTCGCACTGTCAAAATCAAAGTTAGCACCAACACTAGCTCAGATCAGATACAGGTTTGTCTAGCAGAGTGTAAAAAATATCCAAGGACGAAGATCTCATAACCCTCTAGGTAACCTCTGCCAGCACTGCAGTACTCCTAGTGAAAACTTCCTTTTTAATGTCCAGCCTCAACTCCCAGGCTGGAATTTGTCACTTTGCTTATTTTCTGGCACTCACAGGAAGAGATTGGCAACATCTTGTTTGTAACTGCTCTTGAGAAAGTTGTAGGCTACCATTAGGTCACCTCTTAGCTGCCTTCTTACCAGACTAAACAAATGTGGCTTCCTCAGTGTTCTTCACAGGCTGTGTGCTTTAGGACCCTAGATGCTTTGCTTTGGTGGAGGGCTACTTTTTCCAGTTTGTTCACATCTCTCTTGAACTGGGAGAAGGTCCCAAAACAATCTTTCAGATGTGGCCTCACTGGTGCTGAGTAGAGTGGGATAATGACTTCCCTCAGCCTGCAGGCTGTGCTTCTAAGGTAGTGAGTGCACTGTGTGCTTTCCCCTGTTTGCAGTGAGTACATTGGTGGCTTATCAACCTGGCATTCACTTAAAATCTCCAGGTCCCTTCAGCAGGGTGTTGGTCTGTCAGTCACTTCCCAACCCGTACTGATGCCTCACCACCCTCAAGGGCAAAACTTTCTACTCTTCCTTATCAAAACTTAATGAGGTTTCTGTTGTCACAGACACCTCAAAGTTACTGAGATGCCACTGGACTGAAGCTCTGCCAGGTGTTACCAACCACTGAACCAGGTTCATGTGTCATTCACAGATTTGCTGAGGGTGCATGCTAGGTCATCATTCAAGTCCCTGATGATGATGCTGAACAAGAGGAGAACTGTAACCCTCAGGTTGTGGACAATGGCTTACTCATGACTACAGAGGTAGGACATGAATAATGTTCATGACTACCAGTTGAGGGAGTAAAGAACAGGTTACCTGCCTGTTCATGTCTTAGCTGCAAACTGCACACAGCTCTGTGGCTTTCCCTTCTAATACAGAGACAGGAAAGCTTTAAAAAAGGAGACATTGAATGAGTCCATCCATAAATCAGTTTCTGTTCAGATCCTCTGGTGCCTCCTCAGCTCAGTTAAAGGGGGAGATGAAGGAAAAGTACACAAAGATTTAATGTCTATACTTGTATTTTCTGGTCAAAACCTAAGCTACAGCACCTTCTCTAGAGGAATCCTGAACAGGAGTTGGTAACATGCATATACATATATGTATATACATAGATATGTATGTGCATTTTTAAGAATGATGTTGTCTGTGTTAAGTTATTGTGACATTGTTGTCATCAATCCCGAATTTTCAAGAGACTTGAACATCGCTATAGGAAAGGAATGTGTTATGTGGTGGAGCTGTACATTGCTAACTTCACCAAATTCAATGTAACTGTTCCTAAAAAAAGGTAAATAAAAATATTTAACTTTGCATAATTTACATAATAACACAGCTGATTACAGAGAAGCCATCCTGGATTTATTGTGTACTTGATATGTTGTAAACTTTGAGAACTGCCTGAAGTCCCAGTTTCTAAAAGCTGACTTAAGTGTGTGAGTATATCCACATAAGTAATCCTGGACAAAATCCCAGGCTTACTGATATGAAAGGCAAAACCACAATGATTTCTCCAGGGATGAGATTAGTTTCACAAAATTCCTCCTGAATTTTGATTAATTGTAGAATAGAAGCCTCCTGTTCACTGGAGACATAGTCCTGTTAGAGCTGTTAGGTAAACCTAGCTTATTTCAGAGCATCCATGTGGGCATAATCAGTTGTATGGAGGACAACACTAGCTCCAAAGAGACACTGCTGGCCTGCATGGATTGGCAGTGTGAGTCCCTTAAGAGTATGTGCTTTTGAATTCTAAGTGGCTAGTTTGAAACAAGGAAGTATAAACATTGTTTGAATATGAATTTGGTCTGTTGTGTGACAGCCTTATTTTTGTAATTAAAGCAGATAGAGTTCTAGTTTGTTACATAGAATGATGTGGAATTTTTTAAACCAGCTTTGTAATGATGAAATGTAACTATTAGGTAACTGAAAAGGCCTGTGGAAACTAGAGCCTTTTATTGAAAGAAATAGCAAAAACTTAATTTTGTTTAAAATAGTTGGATAGAAAGGTATGCTTGAGAACTGAATGATCCCACTTTTTTTGGCTAATACTTGTAACCACCCCACTTTTTAAAAGGGAGAATAGTGTGAATTAAACTGTGAGTCTTTGTACCTAGCTCAAGTTGCTGTGTGGGCTGATGTGCACACACACATTCACTGTATCAGTGGCTTTGATAGAGGTGGTTTTGTTTGTGCCACACACTACTGGATAGTGCCTTGCCAGAAAGAGGACTGTTACTGTAGGGTCTTCTTAGATGTGCTTCAATTTTGAACTGAGAAAGGGGTAGTTTCTATATTGCTATTTTTTTAATAATGCAGTAAATTGATTTTGAGGCTTGAGTCAAAAGTCACACGCTTTGTAAGGTTGAAACAGGTTTTGATGAGTCTTCTGAACTGTTGGGTTTTATTTCGTGTACCTTTCTCTTTTGTTTTTCTTTTCCTTTTTGTTGACTGTCTGTATTCAAACCTTCCAAGGGAACTGGACCTGGAGTAAAGCCCCTAAACCCATGTTTACACTTTAACTGATTTGAGTGGTGAGTGGCCCAAGTGCTATCACTGAAGTGAAGAGGAGCTACCAAGCTCTTGGGGGATTTCTTGGTTCTCCTGCCCTGCTCCCCCATCAGGCCATTTATTTAAGGAGTCCAATTCTGGGAATATCATGATTCAGAAGTAGTACCCTGAGATTTTAGGCAGTGCCTTGTGGCACTTCACAGGAGTGCGAGAGTGGGGTCATCACCAGGAAAGTGCCAAATCCCATTAGTCTCCAGTGACTTGCCCACAGATTTCAGTAGATCTTGGGGCGAGCAGGGGGAGGAGGAGGGAGCCCCACGTGTTTGCCCTGTGGGGAGCAGGAGTGGAAGACGTGGTGCAGAAGGGCCCATGGCTTGTTGATGGCACCCTGAAGGGTGGTCCTCACGGAGGTCCTTGGCTGGCCGTGCCGTGTGTGAACCCACACAGCGCTGCTCTCCACGGGACTCCAGCTGCATCATGGCCTACTCTTCACCCTCTTGCTCCCCAAGGAATTTGGTGGGGGAAACAGAGAACAGCTGCTTGAGAGCATTCTTTCAGCCAGGGCAGAAATGGCTTACCCTCTTCTTCCTATTCTTCGCCTCTTCCTCGTGTGCTTTCTCCTGTCCCGTGTAGACTTACCTGTGTGCAAAGCTTCCACTCCCAACCATTTGTAACATCCCTGTGAGGTTGCAAGTGCAGAGTTGGTGTTCACCTTCATGGCATCAGTGTTTCCTAACTCAGTGGGATAGGGAGCACTTCGCATCCTAGGCTGTGTACACGTGGAATTTTAAATTATATGTTAAAATCGTGTTCATCTAATAAAAAATACAATTAAAAAATACGTTTGAATTGTGTCGTATGTGCCGAAGAAAACAATGAAAAAATGCCAGCCGTTATCCCTGCTGCAGCTCCCTCTGGTGACAGCCTGTGCTTTGGCTCGGGCAGCCCCGCAGATGGAAGAGCCCTGCGGAGCTCTTCGCCTGGGACGGGGGAGACTGTTCTGCAAGATGCTAAGTGGCTTAGATCCCTGTTGACCCAGTGGGAATTGCAATGTGCAGAATACCTGCTGGGTTAGGGCCTCAGTCCTCCTCGGGGAAACAGCTAGGATGTTAAAAAAAAAAAAAAAAAGGGATGAAATCTTGTCTTCTGTTTTTGTGCTTGAGTTAGTTGATACCATGGAAATACCATGGAAATAAGGGACAGATCCTCCGGAGTGGCTTGGGCAGTGGGGCCAGGAAGTTTCCATATGCTGAATTTTTGCTCCTAGGATTGAATTATTAAGCAGTGCTGCTTTTTGTTGTCTGAAAGGAACACGAGTTCCTGCTTTGCCTCTCCACTTTGCCAATCCATATTTAAATATGTTTCACACAGTTAAGTGACCAAAGGTACAGTTTTGTATCATTGCCGTCTTCCCTTGATTCTCAGTCTAGTTTGTAATTATTAATGTAATAAACATTCCTGTCTGAAGCTTTTCCATTAAGTCCAGTGTGAACGCTGAAAACTACCCATTTGTGATTTCTTCTGCACCCTGAGCAAGACTCTGTGCCACCTGCTCTAAGACATGACAAATCAAGGAGATACAGATGGGGTAGGCAAGCCTGAATTTCCTGAAATCTGAAGGAGCAAGCCACTGGCAGGGAGAGAGACCCACAAAGGGTGATCGGGTGCCTCATGGGCAAGCTTAGGTGAAGAACACGGGGCTGTAGGGGGTGAGGTTTGCTGAAGGTAACAGTTCATGTCTGTCCCAGCCTGCTTCTCCAGCCACTGCTAGTCCATCCCTCTGCTTCATTAAATACTTCCAGCTCACATGTTCCCAGTAGGAAAAGGTTAATTACCAGTTTTGATGGCATTTGCACACATTTCCAGGATAACTTCAGCCAACTTTCTTTCTTCCCTGCCAATTCATGTGCCAGCTTCTCTTTCACAGGGCAAAGCTGCAGGACAGCACACATGGCACTGGAGGCAACATGGGCACAGCTGCCGCAGGGCTCCTGGTCTTGCAGCACATAAACACCAGCCTGCCCTCCTTCCCTTTGGGAAATCCATCCCGTAGAGCCTGTATCCAGGGGTGCAGCACAGTTAGCAGCTCCTCACTTACTTCTTTAGCTTCTCTTAATGTGATGTATCATTTCTATGTGCTTCAAGGAGGCAGTTAGAGAAGAATGTAGGTGTGAAGAGGCAGGGATGGATGGTGTACTGATCAGCCTTTCAGATGTGAGAACTGAAAAAGCTGAGTCACTCTTAAGCATGATATGAGCAGCATACTAACATGATAGAATACATCATTTTTATAATTTAATTATAAATTTCCTCATTAAAGCCATAACTGGAGAGCAATCTGGTTCTTTCTTCCTCAGCTTCCTTTGCCAACGTACCCAGATTGTCCTCTTCTAGCTGTTGCCTTATGACTGTCTCTGCTGTGAATGTCTTTTGCAGAGTCCTTTGGTGATGTCACATGTCTGCAGCTGTGTCCTGGCCATGTGTCATCTCCAAAAGACAGGAAAGCTGCTTGCTGAGCTGGTGCTGTCACCCAGAGAGTTCAGGCATCTCTCCCTGGCTGATAATGGCTTTCACCACTGACCCCTGAGCTGGTGGTCTTCCTACTATGAGACTTTTATAATCGTTGGCACCACTGGTATAATTTTCCTGTAATGTATTTTCTTATCTAGGTTTTCATAGTCTTAAATTCTTCCAGTTTGTTTTTTTTTCTGGTTTTGTTGGATATTCTTTTTTTTTCAGATGTCTTCCATGAGTGGCATAAATTTCAGTTTAAGCCATGAGAGGTCAGGACAGCTCTACAGCGTTGTTGTGAGGTATGTTCTTCAGTCATTAAGCTAAGTTGATGTAGCATCAGTACTGCTTCAGCCTGGCTAAAATACTTAAGTCCTAAGTAGTTGTTTCATGTCCTTTGGAGCATTCTTGCACTGAGCAAAGTGTGGCTGTCCATCAAGCCCACTCACACCTACTGACACATGCAGAGGTGACAGCATTTCAGTGTAACAAAATTTCACGGTCTGCTTTAACTATTTGAGGAGGTCTCTTGGGTCACAGAGCCAAATTCTCTGCTGTTTCTGTCCTCACAGAGTCTTTTCCATAAAACTGCCCAACTCCAGCTAAAAGCTGGGTCTGAGTTGATATTTTTTTCCCTTTGGTGTTTTTTTTTTTGGTGTGTGTTTTTGTTTGGTTTGGTTTGGTTTGGTTTTGCTAGTTGGAAGGTTGTCTCAAAATCTTTCTTCTCTTGCACCAAAAAATAAACCTTCCAAATTACAGCTGAAATGTATTCATGGCCGGCTCATCTCCATTGCACTCATAGTCCTGTCATGTGAAAATAAGTCTCCCTCAGAGGAACCACCTGTCGTGTGTCTTTGCACCGTGGTTTCCTCTGCTGCCTTAGCTATGCTTTTGTCA
This sequence comes from Apus apus, assembly GCF_020740795.1. Taxonomy (NCBI): domain Eukaryota; kingdom Metazoa; phylum Chordata; class Aves; order Apodiformes; family Apodidae; genus Apus; species Apus apus. The sequence goes on along the minus strand of NC_067284.1, from coordinate 15,273,029 downwards.
GGCAGAAGTGGCTGAGCTGGTGGAGAGTCTGGTTCTGCTGATGTTCAGGTGTAACTGAGATGCCTGGTATAGGGAGATCTCCCCTATGCAATATCATAGAGTATCTCCATCAAGCAAGTCCAGAAACAACTCTTTAATTACTTCACCTAGAATAATTAATAATTTAGAGGTGCAGTGAAGACAGAGATGATCCTGATACTTTTAGCATCTTGGCAGAAGTGTTGCCATTTAACAGTTTCTCATTTTTGCCCTGAGTTATTGCTACAGTTTAGCATATTTCCTAGGCATATTGTGTGGGCAGATGAAAGAACTGTGCTTGCTAAATACATGAATTAAACATTCTCTTGACAGACTTTAACCTTTGATTAATTCAAAGGTGTCAGTAAAATCGATAGCCAGGGATGTGCTCCTTGAACTGACACCAGCTGTAAGGACTGAAATACAGATCTTGGAAAGACTGTGAGTAGCCAGACATCTTTTAAAAATTGTTTTCAGTTTAATATCTAGAAATATATAGTAAAAAAACTGGAAAAAGTAATATCCCAATTCCCCACTAATTCAAACAAGGAAAGTGACTCTCTGTGGCAGACATGAAAACCTGTGCCTGAGGACCTGAGCCCTGTATCTGCGTGTGCTGTGGTGGGTGGGCTAAGGGCAGCAGTCACTTTTCCCGGAGCACCTACAAAACCTGCCCCTGCTTTTCAGCAGCCGAACGCTGCCTGCTGTGGCTGCACGGGACTCAGGCTCCCCCCCTGCGGGCTCCTCTGCCGGCTTTTCGCTCCTGCCTCTCCTTCACCTCCCGGCGCAGTCCTGCTGCCTGACTCTCCTGCATGTCAAGCCAAAATTGCTCTGTTTGCCCCAAAATTGTGCTCACAGCGTTTGCTCCACCCTGCTCCCTGCAGACATCCCTCAGCAGGCTCCCAAAACTGAATCTGCCCCCATCCAGCCCTCCTAGCTGGACTCCCAGCACATTTATCAGTGTATTTTCCAGTCTCCTCACTTTACACCTTACTTAGCTTCAAACACAACCTTCTTGCTGGTGGTCTTTCTCCTTTGTTTCCTTCCCCAGCTTCACATCAAGTCTCCCTGTCTTGCATCAATAGCTCAGAGGTTGTGAATATATGAGATATTTAGGGATATGTGATAAAGAAAAATGTGAAAAACATCTTGATTATCTTCTTCCCAGAGTGATCAGTTGTCAGTACCTCAAGCCAGAACAATTGCAAAGTACCACCCATCAAAAAAAGCCTCTCGCTATGTTAGCCATTACCCCACAAAGCAGATACATCACTGCCCCAAGGGGAGCTTATGCTCTCCAAACCCCAATGGGGCAGATGCTGTTATGGTTAATAATAATAATAATAATAATAATAATAATAATAATAATAATAATAATAATAATAATAATAATAATAATAATAATAATAATAATATCAGTGCTGTCCTAAAACTGCTGAGAATAAGACACAAAATTGTGATGCCCTCAGCAGTTTTTCTCAGCTAAAGACTGGTGAGAATTTTGGTAACTTTATAGGATCTTCTTTGCCATTAAGAACCACTTGACATCCTCTCAGGGTTACATATGACCTAAAGTTTAAATTAATCTCTCTTCAGGGATGGTGATGGTTGAAACTAAAAATATATTCTAGGTTTTCTTAGCTTCCTGTATCCCACCTATCTGTGCATCACGGTGTCTCTTTCTTTGTGATGTTTACAGCCCATCAGAAACAACAATCTTAAAGACTTTTTAATAAACACTTAACAATGTAGGTGATCAATAAAGGCAGACAAAATTATGATTGCTCCTTCTTGAAGACCTTTTTGATGTCCTGAGAGAATAACAAGAGAGGGAATGAAAAGAGGGTGAAGTTAGAGAATGATGCCTCTAGTGAATATGGTCTTCACATTGTGCTGACTGAAAATCTTCACATTAGAGATGTTTAGGAATATGTTGTCCACTTCCTTTGTTGAAAAAAATGATGGAAAATAAGCTTGTGCAGTAAATAAATGAACTGGTTTTCACATCCTCCTTAAAAGACAGAAGCCCCAAAGAGGGTAGATACGTTGACCATTTTTTGGTGCACTTTCACCCATCTCATTTTTCACTAAGAAAGGCTTTGATGAAAAATTCTTTTACCAGAAGTTTCATTAATAAGTTTATCCCCATATAAATTTGCATAGCAAGTTGTTGAACAGCCTTTTGTTTTTCCAGTCCCTCCTTATCTATCCATTGTTGAAGATCCTCCTGTGACACCATCAGCACACTCTGAGCATGGTGTTCCTCATTGTGATCAGGGGACTGCAGCAATCCTCCTCTGCTCACCTCTGAGGAGAGTGTACCACCTTTGGGAAAGCACGTCCATGTTAGCCTGGTGATGTGGATGGCCTGGTTCTACCAATGAGTAGCAAAAAACTGTATTAGCAATGATTAGTAACCCACAGGAGTATTAGGGACTGGCCCTTTCAAAAAATTCGGTCTCAGGTTTGTGTCCCAACTTGGTTTGGAGGACCATCTCCTTTGGTGCTGCCACAAAGGGTCAGGTCCATATCCCACAGACAATGAAGCCGTGGAAGGGGAAGGAGAAAGGAGCCCAGCCCAGCCATGACAGGGTGGGATGTGCTGGCTGTCACTGACATCTGCAGGGCAGTACAGACAATATGTATATTGTGAAGCTTTATACAGTAACCAAACCTGGGGCACGGTGAGTCTTCCTTCACCCTGGCACTGCTCATGGGCACAGCAGTGCTGACAGCTGAAACTCTCTGGCTTCCCAGACTGGTGCTGGGGCTGTCTGTGAGCATTCTACCCAGTCCAGACACTGGCATTGCGTTTGTTGTTGGTGAGACACCACCACTGCTGTCTTCTCTGGGGATCTTCTCATCTTCCTCTCCCCAGCTAACACACAAAAATAGAGACCAACCAAACCAGTCAGCACGGAGGGATGTCTCCTAATGAGGAACACACTGTTCCACCACTGTCACCCACCGTGACTGTGAAGCCCACAGGCTCTACCTGACAAGGGTAAGGAGGGCAGGTGCCATCAGCGCCCCTGAGGCTCCCATGCTGGGGTCTGCCGTGCAGTGGGAGGCTGTAGGGGCTGCCAGGCACTGCATGGTACAAGCCCTGCTGCAAGGTGTGTCTGCTGCGCTGCTGTGCTGGGGCTGGGGGCTGGAGGGGGTCCCTCTGGCTGGAAGGGGGGGATTATGAGAGCGTTATGAGCGTTATGAGATCCCAGCATCATCCAGTTGTATGATGAGTGTTTTACACCTGCCTATAAAGAACATGTTGTTCAAGCCCCTGTTGATGCAAGGTGAGCCAGCTTTTCAAATTAAAGTAGGGAGGCTCCTGGGTAATTAGATTTAATTTTAGATATGTATTATCACAGTAGGCTTGTCTTCCTAACACAGCTAAAGCGGGTGAAGACAAAAGTTACCATAGAGAGGCCACCTTCTCCATGCCTTTCTTTTCTATTGACGTAGAAAACAACTGAGGAAGCTGAAACAGCAATTCATACCATGCCCACAAAGCTTTAGTGGGATTGTCACTCTTTGCATCTCTTTGGGCTGGGCTGGTTTCTTTTGCCCCAGGAGATGATCAGTAATCACTTCAAGCCAAGGAGCTACTGCTTCTTTGTAGGGTGGCTGAGGATGCATGCAGCAGCTCATCCCCTTGCTCAGACCATGCCAAAATGGCACTTAAAGGGGCAGTACCCCAGCATCAGAGGATTACCCCACACCTTAGTTTTCCAGCACTCCTGAGCAGGGTGTCCTCATACAGAGACTGTGAGCAGAATAGCAAAAGGATGAGTAAACTGTTTTGCACAAAGCTAATATAAAATTTTAGATGGCTTTTAATTGAGCTCTGCTTTTAATTAGCTTTTCCCATGCTTTCAGCTTTTCCCTCTGGATTTACAGAGCTAAGGTCAGCCAGGGCAGGTAACACAGTAGGTGTAACCCCTGCCACTGCTTCCCAGCAGCTCTGCACGTCCACTGAGCAGTGCTCCCATCAGCCACCCCCAGTGCTGCCTACTTTGCAGCTGGAAGGATCCTGCTGGTTTGCTTGTGCAAGCAGTGGACCCCAGTGCTCCCCCAGGGGCCTATTTCATTTTATTGGATTGATGAAGGATCTCCAGTAGAGTGTGGTCATCAGTGAGCATGGCCCTCCTGCCTGTGGTGTTAGAGACAGCCCTTCTGTTGTCCCTGCACACTGTGCCAGCAACAGTAGACAAACACAACTAGAAAAAAGGGGGAAAGTCTGTTCATCTGCAACGAAAGCATAAGTGGAAAATAAACTGACACCTCATGGTTTTTCAGTAGAGCCAGTTGACACAGGGATTGACTTCTACACAAAGCTTTAAGGTGGCAAAGTTCTTCCAGCTGTGCCCTGGGACAAAATGCCCAAATCTTTATTGTTACACTATATAAATGAGACTGTGGCCACTATTGTTATACTAAGGGAGATTTTGTAGTGGATAGAAGGAGAAAGGTTGCTTTTTTCTGCCACCCTACTGCCCCAAACAAGGGGTTTCAGGTATGGTTTCAGCATGGACCCTGGCGAAGGAGATGTATGGATGAAACAAAAATGCCCCCTCCTCAGGGGACAGCACTCCCCTGCCACAGGACCACCTCCCTGGGTTGCTCCTGCATCAGGACGACTTTGGGGGCCGTTTTGCACCACCTGAGGCAGCTGGCATGGAGAATGGTGCTGCAGTGCCCAGGGAAAGGCTGAGTGAGGTGGGTTGAGGGAGGCTCAGCTCTGTGCCACACAGGGACACCCCAGCATTTAAGCCAGCTGCTAAAGGAAATCAATTTTAAAAGCAGATGGTTTAACTAGAGCACCAGACTACCTCGTTGTAATGCTGTGTCTCTAGGTATTTTTACTGTTTTATTAACAAGTCTCTTGCACTTACCTCTTTCCCACTGCTTGACAGATGCTTTCATCAAAGTTATATAAAGTACTGTTTTCATCCCTGCTTTGCTTAGAAATAGATTAAAGATAAGCTGAAATATAGAATATTAGTGAAATGCAGTACAAAATATTTACTGCATAAATTTAAAAAATAAAAATATGCAGTTTTAAACCAGTTTTACAAGCACTGAGGATTTGCAGCAGCATCTGCCTACCTAGGTGTGGTTTCTCTAGGGAAGCAGCTGTTTTGCTGGGGCTGACAGGAGCTCTGTGCTGCCATGGGAGAGCTGGAGTGAAACAGCTCTTCTTGCACAGACTCACAGAAATGGGAAACCCCCCCCTCATTTCAATGCTGCTGTTGTCAGACAGCAAATTAGGCTGAGAATAGATGGGTTCCCATTAAAATGCGTTGTTTCTGCTAGACACATTTCTGAGCAGTCAGACTGAAATTACATAGGGTGACACAAATTCACCTAAATTCATTCACTGGGTAAAGTTGGGTCTCATTGCTGGCTTCAGTGAAGCCCTCACAGAAGGCAGAAACTTGCTGCCAATGGTGTCCTTGCACACCTACTTGGCTGGAGAGTCAAAGTGATCAGTAGATGTTACAGATACATTCTGAAAGCACCTATGTGCTTTCTTACAGTCCAAACTGCCTGAGGTACAAGTTCCTTTGAAGTAAACCATGGTCACAGCAGCCACAGGATATAAGCAGCACAATTTTCAATTGTTTGAGTATTGATTACAACCCTTCAACATTAATGGTATTAGGATCATAGCAATTTTATAAACACCTTCTCAATTCCACCTACCTCATCAATTTGATTTATTATAAATAAAAATGTCATGACATTAATGTCATTCTCTTGACATTACAGTCCAACAACTGAAAGCATTCTTTGGCTTTCTGGGTTTGTTTTTTTTAATCCAGTTTAGAAAACATGCAAACGCAGGGATGTGATTTAGCCCCATATTAAGATCTCTAAATGCATGTTCTTATGTGAGCAAAGTATCACAGTTCTCATTGCTGCCAGAGGACATCTAGGGAAGGCTCAGTTCAGCTGCCTGAGTGCAGACATTTGACTGTCTAAGCTCGGACCCAAATCCTGTCTTTGGTGGCAAGGTTAATTAATGTCCACATTTTATCCCATGCCCAAGTCCAAAGCACCAGTTGTCATAGCTCCCAGACTTCCAAGGATGTGTTTTCTTCCTGATGCATCTTTTAAAATTGCCCAAAACATTCATACAGTCACTGCGAGGCAAAGCTTTGGGGATGGAGAGAAGTAAGAAACAGTCTGCTTGAGGTCATTTAGCAGTGGTTATCTTTTACCAAAAAAACTTCATTTCAGCATAAAATGAAAGGCAAATCAAAGCCAAATTTGGTCTTATAAGGACCTTGCAAGTCACAGCTGTGCTCAAGAAGGTTTTTTCCAAACCTGTATGTTCAGAAAACTTTACATTAACTTAACATTTATATCTCAAAGGTGGTTCATAAATGAGCCCCATGTATAATTATATTTCACAGATAAACATCTGTAAAAACCAAAGGTGGTTTAAGGATATTTGGCAGCAAAATAGCTTCTTGCCAGACCCAGAAGTGTCTTCCCATAGCACCTGGGACCACAGGTCCTTGACACACAATGAGCAGCCCTGGCCTTCACCTCCTGCCACCTTAACAGCATCAGCACATGGAAAACACGGGTCATGACATCACCTGTGGGCAACAAAGGTCCCATCTCCAAACTGCTAATAAGGACCCCCAAAATACAACTTGAGCATTCTTCCCTCTACAAAGGGCTGGATTTATTTTTTCCTGAAAATATACTTATTGCTAATAAAAGACTAACATGGTTGTGTCTGGTTTAATGTATCAAAATACAGCAAAACATCCTTGAACTGCTCTTGAGGGAAGGACCAGAGCGTCAGGCAAGAGGATGATGTCAGCGTTCCCTGAGAAGCTGCATTTAACAAACATCATTTAATGAACAACAAGCAGTATACGTTATAGACTGTGTAGTTTAACTAAAAGAGGCCATAACCCTCTGGAGTTTACAAGGGCTTTGTATGAACTAAAACAATTTGCTTGACATCTGCCTTTCCAGCAGATTTCCACTAACATACAACTATTCCAGTTTATTCATAATTAAATTACATCAGAGACATCTGCTTTAAAAATTGAAGCAAACCTTTCCAGGCAGTTACAGCTGCATGGTCCTAATTTTATATATATATTTTTTTTTCCAAAGCAATAGGATCATCTTCTTTTCAAAATGACTTTTAATTAATCTCTTTCTTCTAACTACCTCTATAAATACTATTGCTGTCCATGGCTTTTTACCACAGTAAATTACTGAACTAGAAACAATAAAGAATGACCTTTTGAGATGACTGGGGATGCAGCAGCAGGCAGCAGCAGGCAGGAGCACAGTGCTTTACAGACAACATGAGCAATGATAAACTTTAAAAATGTTTTATATGAAATGAAGATCAGATAAGAACATAATCAGCTCCTTATCGATCCTAGGTTATAGGGAAAAAAAATAGTCTTATATGGAGAGTACTCACAAACCTTCCTACTCCACTGGCATGTCACTTAGTTTAGGTGTTGAGACAAAGATGAAGCAATGAAGCAAGTAACTCCTTTCCCACTGGCCAACTCCCTTCATAAAGTGTTTTATAAATGATGATACATAGAAATAAAATCTTGTTCACTTGGGAAGTGAAATATCACTGCCTGTTTTTTCTCTGTGCACTTTTGTTTCAAAGGATATCCAGGTTTCTGCTGTGTTTTCCACTGCCCTTTCATCGTCTGACCCTGTTTTCAGCTTCATGATGAAGGGAGTGGAACATCTCCCTTCTGAGGAAAAGCTGAGGGAGCTGGGTCTCTAGCTTGGAGAAGAGGAGACTGAGGGGCGACCTCATCAATGTTTACAAATATGGTAAGGGTAAGTGTCTGGAGGACAGAGCCAGGCTTTTTTCAGTGATGTCCAGTGATAGGACAAGGGGTAATGTGTGCAAACTGGAGCATAGGAGGTTCTACATAAACATGAGGAAAACCTTTTTCACTGTGAGAGTGACAGAGCCCTGTAACAGGCTGCCCAGAGAGGTTGTGGCGTCTCCTTTGCTGGAGACATTCAAAACCTGCCTGGACACATTCCTGTGTGATGTGCTCTAGGTGATCCTGCTCTGGCAGGGGTGTTGGACTAGATGATCTTTTGAGGTCCCTTCCAACCCCTAAGATTCTCTGATTCTGTGATTCATGTAATCACGTCTTGAATTTGCAGTCAGTGGTGTTATACCTCTGAGAATGTAACTGGATGGCTATGGGGACAAGAGGACACCCAAAGCTTGTATTTCTCCTAAAATTACTACAATTAATGATTTATCATCTCTGAGGAAAATATCTGCTAGTAGAAAGTACATTTCTCAGATACTTATAACACAAAATTGCCTTGGTCCTGAGGGCAGAAAGGCTCTACAGAGGGACCTGGGCAGGCTGGATTGATGGGTTGAGGCCAATTGTATGAGATTCAAAAAGGCCAAGTGCTGGGTCCTGTACTTGGGTCATAATAATCCCATGCAATGCTACAGGCTGGGGCAAGCATGACTGGAAAGATGCACCGAGTTGCAGAGGATCAGGATAGTGTTGAGATGGTGCTTCTGTGGCAAGGGATGGTGTCCCAGGAACATGGCTGGGCTAACAACTTGTGATAGAGCAGCAGAAAGAGAACAGGATGTGCTGTGAGAGCAAAAAAAGAGTGAAGAAAACATGTTACAGGAGGAGCTTTGACACGGTTTATGTATGGGGCAATAATTTACCTGGAGCTGAGTAGAGGAATCGAGGACACAAGCAGATGGCATGTCTCAGAAAGCATATAAGGTAAGCAACAAGAAATCAGTATGAACCAGATAGTTCAAGGGGAGTTTGAAGGCTCTTTTGGAGAGTGGAGCCTTGCAAGGGTGGGTGTACCTGGGAAACCATGTCATTAATGCCATTTAACACTGAGCTTGCAAATGTTATGGTATCAGAAATACCAAATTAGGAAATGCTTGTAGCAAAATAGGGACAACAGGATGGATTTTTTTGGGTGGAGACTGGGTGGAGAAAGGGAGGTAAGGGTGGTGAAAAGGAGAGCAGAAATGTAAACCAAAATGGAGAACAAGGTATGAAATCAGTCAGTGAACAACAGGAGGTGGGATGATCAATGGCATGAGCTGGAGCTGAAGCTGATGGGCACATCCCAAGTGCACTGGGATGCGAAGGAGACCCCTTGGTTAGCTCACCAGACTCTCCATCAGGTCTATCTCCAAAAGACTCGTGTAGGAGGGTAGAGCAAAGAGGGGTGGAGCAGCATTGCAGTAACACTGGAGTAACACTGGAGTGGGAGGTCACAGGGAGGGATGGCAGAGCTGAGATGCCTTTGGAAATGGCCAGGGTGTGATCTGCCAGGCTGTTCTATCTTCCCATTACAGCTTTCACCCTCATAAAGAGATGGATAAAACTGCAGTCAGTCTGAAAAATCATAGTGCTATTATTCAGTCTAAGAAAGAAATGTATGAAAAAAATTAATATAACATATTTAATATAATTTTTTAAAAGTAAAATATTTGCATGAGGTTTTGAACATCCTTGTAGGTGAAAAAAACCCCCATCTTTGCATTCAACAAGCATTTCTTAATACATGTGCAGCTAAGGTGAAATATTTGTTGACAGACATAATTAACTTGGATTCTCCTCTTTACGATGAATGATGATGAAACAAGTATGCATTTAGAAAGTGACAGAGTAGCATTCATCATTTATGAGCTGGCTGGTAAACTAATAGTGTGGGACTGTGCCTTATTAACCATGTGCTTTGGCAGATAATGCCTTATCAACAGTGCAACGGGCCCTGCAGTCTTGCACATCAACATGGGCCTGGGAGTGCAAAATACAGAAAGGCTCTCACTGGGTTAAGCAATCAGAAACTTTCCAAGTGCACCCTTAATCTGCTTACTGGTTAAGCTGGTTGGGAAGCAAGCAGCTAAGATCCTGGTGACCTTGTCCAGGGGGGTCATCTCAGTCCACAGAATTTTGGGGGAGGGGTGGTCCTCAGACTGTGCAAGGGTGGGGTGCTGGCCCTGCTCACAGTTTCTGCTACTGCATCAGTCAGAGACTTGTTCTCTTGCCTGCATGAGCATTTAAAAGAAATCTGGGTGCATTTATGGTGATAATTGGCTGTCAAGTTGGAGAGGTTGACAAAATAAACAATAGGCAAAGAGCTGTTACAGGAATAAAAGGTGCATTTTCCAGTGGTACTATTAACACTGCATTCAAGCAAAGAGCAGGGACAACTTTTCTATGGCTCTCACTGACTGTGATGGATCCGTGGAGAGGTCCCATGCTTGCTTGCAGGACTTGTCATCCTGTGGGGGACCCATGCTGGAGCAGTCTGTTCCTGAAGGACTGCACCCCATGGAAGGGACCCCTGCTGGAGCAGTTCACGGCAGTCTGTGGAAAGGACTTTTGTTGAAGAAGTGAATGGAGGACTGTCTCCCATAGGAAGGACCCTGTGCTGGAGCAGGGGAAGGCTGTGAGGCTTCCTCTCCCTGAGGAGGAAGGAGCAGCAGAGGCAACGTGTGATGAACTGACCACAACCTCCATTCCCTGTCGCTCTGCACATTGCTGTCTATTTTTGATACACGTTCTCCAATACTGTCTGTGTTTTCACTTCTCTTGTAGCCTTCATCAGACTCTTTATCAGATTTGTATTTCCAGCTTGATTTTACTATTTTTGTGTTCTTATGCTTCACTTCCTGGCATCAAGAGGATACCCAACAGTAGAAAAAAATCAAGATAGTTGCTGTGTTTCTTATTTAGTAAAGCTCATTTCAAAATCTGATGGCTAAAATTTGGTGAGACTACTCTTCTCCAGTGGTAAAGAAGCAGCCCTTGAGTCTCCATTAGCATTCAAATCAGTTATTAAAACAAAGCAAAACTACAGTGGCACAAGGCAATGTACTGACAATGCCCAAAACAGTTTCTGAAAGGGCATGGAGCAACAGGACAAGGGGTAACAGTTTCAAACTGAAAGAGGGGAGATTTAGGTTAGATATTAGGAGGAAATTCTTCAATGTGAGGGTGGTGAGACACTGAAACAGGTTGCTTAGGGAAGCTTTGGGTGCCTCATCCCTGGAAGTGTTCAAGGCCAGGTTGGATGGGGCTTTGAGCAACCTGGTCTCGTGGGAGGTGTCCCTGCCTGGCAGAAGCATTTTAGGCAGCCAGGCTGTCTCCTTCTCTCCTGGATGGTGACTGAAACAGATTTATGGGAAAAAGGGTTAAAAAAGGGGTTCTGGTAGGCCCCAAAAGTGAATGCCAACTTCTGATTGCATTTCAGAACGGACAATGCTGCATAAAACAAAGCCTCATCAACACCTTTTCTCAAAATGTAAATGAATATCTATACAAAAGAGGTGCAATCAGATAGATTTGTTTCCTAAAAATGAGGTGTCCACTTCAAGTTATAAATTAAACAAGCTTGTTACTTTAGAGTAGGATTGATTTTTCCATTCCAAGGTAAGAGGTCACTGCTGACAGCACAGTGTGGATGACTAATTACTTCAAACCAGAGAGAGAACAATCAATTTGGACATCCTTAAAAAATGCTGAAGTTTATTTAGCCTTGGCCAAATTATTCAGCTCATTAAGAAAAGACAGTAATTTATTGCAAGATGCAAAATAGTGAAAAATATGTAAATTATTAAAATCCTAAACTCTCCTTTTCAAAAGAAAATGGCTAGATGGGAGCAAGAACTGTGAGCTTGGTTGCCCTGCAGCAGCTCAGGAGAGATGCTTCGTGCTCCATACAGTGTGCATCAGGGCAGCTGTGTTGGAGAACTGGGTTTCAGTATTATTCACAATTAGTATTGCACCACCCTAGACCCAAAAAGCACAGTGGTTAAAGGACACATCTAAACTCCTGGGGGAGGCAGGGTACAGCTGTGTCCCCAGCAGTACTGGGCAAGCTGATTTTCAGGACCTTACAGGCTGCTGCTGGCAGTTGTTAATGTGAGTCTTCTGCAATGGAAATCTGTTGTATTTTGGCTTGGTCCTGTCTCTCCCAATACCAAGGAAGTCTAAATGACCAGGTACCAACTCCTAGATGGCTAAATTGATTACATTTTGTGCCTTTTTATTTCTGGCCAAGTACTAAGATGTTATTGTAACTGGAAAAGTGTATGAATACAGAGCTATGGAAATATTCCCACGGGAGACTTTTTAATGCACCAGCTCCAGAGAGGCTAAGCTGTACCTAAACCACCCCCAACAGAGGTCTGAGTAACCTAAAAGCCTTTCAGTGCTGGAGACCCCTCATGCTCCCTGAGTGATCCACAACAGGGCTGCATCATCCTCATGCCTGGAAAGCTCCTCCTAGCATTTCAGCTATGTCTTCTCACCTCCCTCTGGTTAAGGCTTGTGCTCTTCATCCTTCTCACAACAGATGTGAGAATGAATAATTCCCTTTCTCTTTGAGAGTTTTTAATGCATTTGTTACTTGCATCCTTCTGCACTGGTCTTCATCTTTGGGTAACCCTCTCAGACCAGTGATCTTGCTGGGATGCTCCTCTCTCCCTCCTTTGGGAAATTATTCCCTCAAAATTTTCTCCATTTTCTAAACATATTCATAATTTATAATTACAACTTTAAAATTGTAAATCCAGTTGTCATTTACAGTCCTGTCTGCCTTCCATTTCTTGCCAAATAACCTGAAATGTTACTTCTCAGCCTGGGTCTATGTCACTCTATTCTAATCCATTTTGCATGATTTTTAGTTGACTGCCACAGCTAAAACAGCATGAAAGTAAGCTGTGTGATTGAAAGGTATCTTGCATAAAAGCAGGGGAGGCAGCCTCCTCTCAGCATTTCACTGAAAACTCTGCTCTATTAGTGTGTGTTATCTCTGCTGGAAAACAGTCAGATCACTTCTTTGGGAGATTTGCTCCTGTGAGGATTTCTTATTGCTAAGTCACAAAGAAATGGCAACGCTGGAGCCTGGTTTGCCTTGAAAGGTGACATCCTTCTTGTAAAGAATCTTATTTCCAAGGCAGTTAATAAAAAAGGGAAGGTTTATTCTGTAGTATCTGTTCCAATACCAATTTTTAGTCAAAATACTGTTATTTCACCTGTTTTCCAGCCATCAACCTGATAGTGTGAAGCAATTCTGTATCTCATTTCCCTGTGATTTAGATGTACTTTTTGAATTCCCAGGCTTTCTTTTGCTTGCTTCTCTAGTGAGAGAAGAAGAACGATCAGAGAATTTTAGAGGATCCTTGGCCTTCTTTTGCCTGGAACATTTGTAGCCAAACATTGCTGTCCTTCCCAACACAATGCAATCAAGTGTTTTTCCACTTCAGTTATAATAACACAATATCCTCAGTGCAGAGCCTAGAGGTTTTTCTCTTTCTTTTGGATAAATTCCATATCTCATCTCTAATTGTCAAATTATGGAGAAGCAGAATAAAACATAGAACATATAGGCGAGCCTTTGGAAAGCATGACAATAGCATGTATAATTTTGTTTGCATGGTAAATGGGAGCTTCTTTGCTTCTTATGTGAAATTTAGCAAGTCAAGTGGCTGCTACTCATCTAGCTAAGGAGTAGACAGGGTATGAGACCTTAGTTGAGTGGCTGAGACACTGAGGATGTGTGTGTTTCACATACCCCCTAAATAACCTTAAATAACCACTGGAGACAGTACATGTCCCTCCACACAATATTCACCCAGGGAGATTGTTTGGAACAGCCCAGCACTGGAATTGTCACAACCAGCTGCCAGAAGAGTATAGCAGTGTCAAGGGCCATTTTATTCTGACAGGAATTCTGGAGCAATAGTTCACTGCTCCTGAGCATTATTTAGGATTTAAATAATTCCTAGCAAGTTTTCTGAGTGACCTGGGTTTGGGTGATAACCATGGTCTTAGCCAAACTTTGTTCCCCACTTATGAGATCAGCTGGTTAAAAGGGGAGAAAAAGAGTCCCTCACTTAGCTGTTTGGGGTTTTTTTCTGCATCTACTGCATCAAAATCCCATCCCCAGGCTTTGTCATCTGCTGCTTACTCTGAGACAATATTTCTAGCCAGAAACATGCATCTGAAAATGTAAATGATACCTCCAGCTGAACCTCCAAACTACCCAGTGTGCCAGCTGTGCCACCCTTTGGCATCCTGCCCCTCTGGGATGTACTGCACCCGTTCCATTCCTGGACTCCCTGGGGTGAGATGTCCCCTGAGAGCACATCAGGGCCAGCCAGTCAGACTGAAAATTGCTCAAAGCAACAAGTAGGAAACACCAACAAACAAGTAAATAGACTTTGTTTGGCTGATGTGTGTAGTCTTGGTCTTCCACATTCATGAAAGACAAAGTTAAACTGAAGCAGAGGCGTAAAAGGGCCATGAGGTCTTTTTTCCCCTCGTGCTTTTTATTGCATCCTGTTGGAGCAGCTTGGTGTGTCTTACATAGCAAAAGTGAGGGGATGTGTTTACTGCATTGAGACACTGCAGTGCTGGAGGGGTTAAGCAGAAAGAGTGGAGCTATTCAAGCTATGGACACCATGGGCACCAGAACAAGTGATGTGAACTGTCCATGAATAAACCTACACTTTGAAATAAAAGGTTTCTAATCACACGTGATATAAATTCCGGAATAACTTCCAGCTAAATGCAGAAAGCAGATCTGCTTTCAAAGCAGGCTTTAGACAATATATGGGAGGGATGAGATAAGGTAAGTAAGCTCATAAGCTGCCTTGCTTGCAATGACTTATGTGCCAGAATTTATTTTTCATGGGATAGTCTGAATCATGACTCAAGGAGCATATTGCACAGTGCTAGCTTCCCATCAGACCCTTTCTGCATCAGCAGGCCCTAAAACATGGCAGTGTGTGCTCAGAAGGGCAGGTCCATCCCCACCAGGGACCAGGGGGACCGGGTATTTTTCAAGAACCAGTGTTTCAGATGGAATGGAGGCAGCCAGAGTTTTAAAACCACACTTCTGTACTTTGGGTGAGCACCTGCATCTTCTGTTTGGATCAGAAGAGAGGGTCTCAGAAGAGCTCTTGGGGTGATAGGACTTTGCAAGCAAGGCAGGTAGAGAAATGCCTGGTTTGAAAATCTTCTCTTGCCTGAGATGGGATATAAAGCTCCGAGCAGCTTAGTGGCATCAGGCTCTTTCTGGCTGGGCTCACATTCCTCAGAGGGAATGTAGCCATGATGGGGAGTGAGGAAGGATGGAATGGTGGCTGAGAGGACACCTGTGCCACCCACGTACTAGAGACAAACACAGGTGGTTGTGCACCTCTGCTTTGGGGGCTCTGCTCCATCCTACATTCAAACACCCATGAGATCATCAGGAAGAGATATTTTTGTCATTTCACACTCAAGATTACAGATATTTCCAAGGCATTGCATCTGAAAAAGGTCTCTCCTTTACCTTCTGGCTGCTGTTCTGCCAGTTCAATTGGAAGAATAATTATGTAATAAAATCTGTGTAATAAAACCATCTGAGCATCCCCGACAAGAATGCCAGTGCCAATGTTTGAGGTTTGGAGCTGGTGATCAGGTCACCTGTCTTGGAATGGTGTAGTTCAAACCTCCTCAGTTGTGGACCATAACAGCATGAAAACATAAGTGTATATAGAACTCTTGCAATATGTTTCAGTCAAGTAAGATATAATCATATTTCCTTTATGTGCTTTTAAAGGTTGTAATCCCTACAGGAATAAAAGTAAATTATTTGGTAGATTAATGTAAACACTTCATTATACAACCAGAGCTTTTATGTTTGGGCCAAAATATTTATATTTTGCATCAGTAGGAAAATATATAACACATACCTGTGCATTGTTAATCATCTTTGTGTGAAGAAAGCCTTTCATTTATGGTTACCTAGTACATATTGTGTGATTAGGTTATTTTAAAATGTGATGAATGGAAATTTTGCCTCTGTTCTGCCAATGCAGCAATGTTTATATTCAGGTGATATTTACATTATAAATAGCAAAAGACGACTGCATTAATACTAATAGAATCATTTGTTATTGCTCTCTCAGCACTCCTTGTGAAAGCTGCCTTCATTGAGTTTGAATCCAGGAAGAGCCTGAGAAGGTATTTGTGTGCCATTAACACCCCTTTCTTGCCAGCACTGGGGTGCCAGGGGCAAGGCACCTCTCCCTGTGTCAGCTCCATGTGGAAACAAATCAGTGTTCTTTCTTGGCTTAAATTAGACTATTTCTCCCCCCCTCTTGCTGATTTGAAATATAGTTTTCACATTAATGTTCTGAGTAAAGCTCTGAGGCACCTGGATTACATTTCCTTCATCGTTTATATATATCCAAAATTCCATGAAAGCTAAATCAGGACATCTGGCTCACTGCAGTCACATTTCCCCTTTCCCCACTTCTTCATACAAACAGTGTTTCCCAGGGAGAGCTTCGAGCCTAATGTGATGCTGTGGTAGTTAGAGAGATGCTGCTGAGTGATACAGCAAAGGATGCAGCATGATTAACTCACCGCAAGTTCTTCTCATCAATCACAGAAATACATCTGTGCACTGAAATACATTTCTGCACTCAACCCCTCAGCAAACAAAAGAACAGGTTATAGGGTGAAGGCTGAAATTACTCTCTCTCATACTAGTTCCCAGTAGTGCTTAAGGCTGTGTGACAGCCCTGATGTGAGTGGGGATACAAAAAGTCTCAGTGCCAAACCTTGCTGTGGACTTTCAGTGCATTAAGATGTTGTCATTGCTCTCTAAATCATGGTATTTGGGAGCTGAGATGAGCACATGTGAGCCATTATTCTGTGGGATATTATCTTGCTTTGAAGGTAAGTTCTGAGCAATGAAAAGTTCAAATAAATACATTGCAGCCCACAAAATCCACTCATCCTTCTACCATGTTATTCTCTTCCAGTACCTCAACTGGATGATCACAACTGCAGTATCAAGACTTCTCCAAAGCAACATTTTTTTTGCGACTGCAGATAATGATTTCTGCTCTTATGTCACTTCACAGTGTCTCACAATTACCTTCAGCTCTCCAGTGCCAACAGTTAATCCAAAATCTTTGGGGCAGAGATCTTTTCTCTATTACATAGCTCATGAATCTGGTATCCCTAAACACTGAGGCACCATGCATTGTTGTTAATGAAATGCCCATACATGCAGTCAGGGTATGACAGAGATTTCTGAAGAGGCTATTGGAGGTTGCAAGTACTTCTTTATAACAAATCCTTGGGGACTAAGTAGAATTCTAGTTCTTTGCTGAAATCCATGAATTTTAGGCCTATTGCCAGCCTGCATCATCTGTCATCAAAACTGTATTTCACGGAAGCTCATCTGTCCAAATATTTCAGCTGTGGTTTTGTTGCCCATTGTACCACTGCCCAGCAAGCACAGCAAGACTTAAAAGCTTAAAAAATAAGATTCCCAAAGACTTTTGGGACTAGAGGTAGTTAATACTGTCTCTTGGCATAAATCCTAATCAACTGTTTTGAAATAGTGCCATTCCTTGCCACTACATTGAGAGCTTCTGGAGGAGCTGGGTTCTGCAGCAGCACAGTTTGATGGCTGCAGTCAGCACCCAAGGCACGTGGGTGTTCCAAAGAAACAAACAAGTAATTTTTGGCTCCACAGCATTAAAAAGGGTCTCCTGGTCTCCTTTAACTTTGAAGCTGATATGAGCTTGCTGTTGCCTTTGTGGTAATGCAGGTGGAGGAGAGCAGGTGTGTGCGTTTCCAGACCACTCTTGTGGGAAGGAGGGAACATTTACCAGGGAGTCCCAGATCCAGTGGCTCCCCTCCATCAACCCATCTTGCCATTGTCTCTGTGGGATGAAGGCTACAGGGAGCTGTCTGGGACCCATGCTGCTCCCCCGTTCACTAATGGAAAGAGTCCTGACCTCTTTCAGAAGAAGTTGAATCAAACATTGCCCCTTTCTACAGACACATCCCCAACAGCCTTTTTTCAGCTGCTCTGAATCAGGCTTCAAGTTACAGCTGTGAAAACCTCCAGCAGGGACTCTCGTGGGTTGGGACTGATGGCCAGGGTCATTTAGGTATAACAGGAGAGGGCAAAGCAGTGAGGGCCACCCCAAATTATGGAATCATGGAATTGTCAGAGTTGGAAGGGACCTCTAGAGATCATCCAGTCCAACTCCCCTGCTAAATCAGGATCCCCTAGAGCACATTATTCATGTAATCCAAGCGGGTCCTGAATGTCTCCAGAGAAGGAGACTCCACAACCTCCCTGGGCAGCCTGTTCCAGGGCTCTGTCACTCTCACCACAAAGTTTCTCCTCATATTTAAATGGAACTTCCCACATTCCAGCTTGTGCCCATTGCTCCTTGTCCTGCCACTGGGAACTACTGAGAAGAGTCTGGCTCCATCCCTGCACCCACCCTTTAGATACTTGCAGGCATTAGCAAGCTCTCCCCTCAGCCTTCTCTTCTCCAGGCTACAGAGTCCCAGGTCTCTCAGCCTTTCCTCATTATGGAGATGCTTCAATCCCCCAGTCATCTTTGTTGCCCTTTGCTGGACCTTCTCTAGTAGTTCCCTGTCTCTCTTGAACTGGCGAGCCCAGAACTGGATGCAGTATTCCAGATGTGTTCTCATCAGGGCAGAGTAGAGGGGGAGAGCGACCTCTCTTGACCTACTGGCCACACTCTTCCTTATGCAGTCTAGGATTCCGTTGGCCTCCTTGGCAGCAAGGGCACATTGCTGGCTCATGGATAACTTACTATCTACCAGGACTCCCAGATCTTTCTCCTCAGAACTGTTTTCCAGCAGGTCCCCCCCTAACATATATTGGTGCATGGGGTTTCTCTTCCCCAGGTGCAGATGTGCAGAAGGAAATTGGACGGTGTCACAGGACCACCCACCATGACCCCAGGTGACAGTCCAGGCATTCTTAGAAAGAATCTGCAGTCCATGTAGAGCCTGGGGGCTGGGGTTTTTTTCCACCAACAAACTGTCTGGCATTTTTCCATGTTTGGAGGTTATTACAGTATTCCTGCCTTGTGTCTTCAACCTTAATTATACTTTCAATCTTCCTTTCGGTCACTTTAATTAATTTGTTGTTTATTTCTCTCAGTTACTCAAAAGACACTCTGTCAGAGTAGATAAAATGGAGTTGGAGTGTTGAATCAAATCCTGGCATGTGATTATCCACCATGTTTAAACACAGGCTGGGGAAGAGGGAATTTAGGGAATGTTCTCTCTGAACCCTGCTAGGCTGTTTGAACCCAAGGACAGAAACGAGCTCTGGTCCTTTTTCTTTATGAACAAAATACGACTACTGATTCCAACCTAGTCGTTCCCTCTGCCTTCCAATGGCTGGGGCTGAGGAGCTGGCCTGTTTGCAGTCTCTCCCACCATAAATGTCCCATGTGGTTTTTGGAAAATATACTTGGATACATACTTCATTTCAGCGGTGGTTTAGCAAGTGAGGTGTTTTTGCAAATTTAAGAAGAGACCTTTCATCTTTGGGTGCCAATGTACATTTTTCTAGGACAATCTCTTACCATTAAAAATGTCAATGCTTCTTTCTGTGAAGATACTTCCATATCTCCAGATGGTCCTGTCTGGGTGAACCATGTAAGTGAGCAGAGGTACAATAGCAAGAGGGGGCTCCATTGCGTAACTATAATCAGCTTAATTGATTTATGACTTCTAAGGTAGTTGACAACACTTTTCATATACCATCTACATGTCCTGTCTTTCTATGTGGTGAGGCAGAGAGGAACCAGAATCTCAAATGCTGCAAATCAGGCAAACCTAAGCAGATTTACACAAGTTGACCACTTGGGTGAAAGACATCAGAGTCATGTTTTGGTCCCACAAAAGCTGCGAGTGCAAAACTGAGGAGGTGACATGGGACTGGGAGCACTGGGAGATGGGGTAGGATGGGAGCCACCAAAGGGAACCTCTGTTACATGACAGCCTGGCAGGCAGTATGGCTGGTGTCTTCTGTAAGTCAGCTGCTGAGTTATGGACAATCACTGACCCAAAATGTGCTTTCAGTAACCCCACACATCTGTCTAGTGTAGGTTGGAGCAATTTAACCATACCCACATCAGTATCTGACTGGTGCAGCCAAACCTGCCTGGGCACACTGCACTGGGAAAAGATTTGGGATGACAAGTTACTGAGTTGAGAGGCAACATGAGAAAGGAAAATTAATATTTATTCAGAGCCAGTTTTAATTTGTTCAAAATGGCAGATGTTTTAAGTTCTTAAAGCTCCCAGGGTGTTTAATACATTTTAAATGCATGATGATGAATTAAACATTCCAAAATTTCCCCCTTTTTCATATTGATGTGGGTCTGAGGGGAGATAAAAAGTTGGATTTGATGTCATTGTTACATAATTAGACTTGTTTGCCCTTTTCATCAGCCAGTGCAATTGCTCCCTTGGACCTGTCCATGGAGTGTGATTTGTAATTCAGCACAGAATGTGTTTCCTTGGCTTCACATAATTGCTCAAATTTTCATTTTTCAACTGTTGTAGATCACAAACTATTTCAGTTCTGCATAGACAGGCAAATGCTGCTTAAAATAACCCACATCTTGCAATTCTTCCCTCAGGAGCTTATCCATGAACATTTTCAGTGTACCGATTAATGAGACCAAGCTTCCCCCTCCTACGTACTCTCCTGATTAAAATATTTAAAGGAATACCAGACAAATTCAGGTTGTCTAGTGAGTGACTAGACAAGCTCCTCTCTGTCCTAGCTGACTCTTGCTCATTTTGATAAAAGAGGGAGAGAGAATCTCAAGAATTCAAAAGTTTGCTACTGTCCAAGACAGGAAGAGTTTCCTCCATTGAAGGGAACAAGCTTCAGCATGTAACAAGTAGGTGTCAGATTGGACCAAATATTATAAAACAAGCAGCAAAAAGGCAGCAAAGCTGCTACACTGTATAAGTTAAAGAAGCATCTGTTGCAACTAGATTTAAAAAAAGAAAATAATAACTGGGTCTGCAAAAATAGTAATAGTCTGTAGTTCAAGCGGAAGATGAGAAGAGCTGATGTGAGAATTTAGGAGTTGCCACGAAATCTGTTAACCTCACTGTTCCTATTGATTATCATGTCTGACACCAGGTAATGGGATGTTATGTCAGGCATCAGGTGCTGCCTATTTCAGCTGCTCATATCTGAATCACACAGATTCTTCTCCTCAAAGTCAATGGTCTCTTTACACTTGCTCATCATTTTTGATACCAGCTGCACTCTTATAACACAGGACTAAACTATATATTCCTAGGAGTGGTATAAAATTTACAAGAGTTCAGAGTGAATTGCATCCAAATGAACCACTCTCAGGCTAATTGTTAATAAAGAAAACAATTTCCTCTGCAATGATGATCTAAAATTCCTAATTTTCATTTATACAGACATGAAATCTATAGGCAGACGTGCTTTGCTCGGCACACATGAGCAGGTACATTTAGGAAGGCATGAATACAGAGCAAGACTTCTGGTGCAAGTACAGTTCCTGCAAATATATATCTGTAGAGTGACTTTACCTTTAAATGTATGTGCCTCTGCACCCTCAACAACTTTTAGATTCTTCAAACTCTTTGTGAACCATCATCCCTTTGTGAAGCTGTGAAATATTGTTAAGTGACATTTTGGAAACCAGGAAGAGGGAGGCTGAGTTCACAAAGACAAGCTGAACCCAAAACACAATGGATGTCCATGTCAGCAGCACCTGTGTGGTGCCCCAGGTTATGCACCAAGTCTCCAGCAAAGCTCAGAAAAAAACTGAAGCTTCCTGAAGCCAAAAGCACCTTCTTGGCAGAATGGAAACTGCTGGGCAAGCCTTCCTTTGGTACCCTTGAAAGCAGATAGCACAGCTTTGCCCCAGCCCAGAAAACCCATGTGTGGGTTGGGGCTGAGGGTGGGCTTCAGCCCCTTTGCACTGGTCAAGTCAAAAGAAGTCAGGCTGGAGAAGCAAGCTCTACAGAAAGCATGAAGTAGAGTTTCTTCTTGGAAAGTTCTTCCTGTTTTTGTTTTTTTTTAAAGATATTTTCTGTGTCTTTACTAAGAATGTTAATGGGAACTTGAAAAAGAGCTTTAAATCCTACAAATTTCCTGATATTCTTGCTAAGAAAGAGAAGTGATGTGTGGGAATAAATATCAGCAGAAGGTGTTTCTGATGGAGTCAGTGGTGTCCAGAAGCAGAATGCAGCTGCTTGACCACAAAATAAGTATTTAATCCTCCTATAAGAAGAAAACCCTGATAAGACAGTGTTCAGTAAAGAAGAAAGGTTTCAACCTCTGCTCATAAATGATGAGGGGGAACGAGACAAGTTTCTTGGATGGGAGATCCCTGTGGAAGAGGGTGCATGAGATGACAATGATACCCAGGGCCCACCACTCAGTTCTGGGTCTTCTCATCTCCCTGCAGAGGTGTCTCCTCTGTGGTAGGTCTGGGGGGTCCACGGAGGAAGAGGAGGGGGTGGCAGGAGGACCACGGTCAATGCAGGTTTTGATGCCAACAAGCTGAACACAAAAGTGAAGGTATTAATGGTCCTACTAGGTTTGGGAGCTTGAGGTGTGAACCTCTACCCTGTTGCTCTAGCTGATGGGGCACTGAGCCTTGGCTGTCCACTGGCTGGGCTGCCCTGGCTGGGCACATGGGCTTTCCCCTGGGTGGGAGGAGGGAACGTGAAGGGAGAAAAAGAGTGTGAGAAGAAAAAGCTTGGGAGATGTTCATTGAGAAAAGGTGGAGGGCAGCCAGTGGAATAGCACTGACAGGAACAAGCAGGCAGAGAAACTGAGCCACACAGGTGTGGTGTGTGCCCAGCACAGCTCTCATCCCTGCGGGTCAGGAGAGGCCTCTCTGATTAATGATTTCACCAGCATCTGGGAAAGATGCTAAGGAACTTCTCCTTAATAGGCAAGCAGGGCACAAATAGCTTCTGATGGAAAACAATATTAAAATTGTTGATTTTTAGAGAAAAATAAAATAGCAGCCATTAATCAAACAAATGGCAAGCTTGGGAACTGAGCAGTGTGGGGGAGCAGATTGATGGCAGGAGTTGCCTGCTCCCTCTGTGCCTCCCTGCATTGCGAAGGGCACAGAACACCCAGCTTTATTATATGCTGGCCCTTACAATTGGAATTTAAATGCAATTAAAATAACACTTGAGAGAGCCATACATTTTAATTAATGGCCTGCATTGCTGCGAAGTTGGAAAACAAGAAGAGCATTGCCCACTTGCAATGAGTAAATCAAGACAGATGTGTTCCTGGGAGTCCATACATCAATATGACGACATAATCTAGTAAAGCAAGAAACCCATCTCTGCTGCAATAACATCACTTGTTTTGCTTCAGAACTTTAGTCCAAAGGGTGTGTGTGATGAGTGCCAGCTGAACAGCCTCTGTTTTTAAAAGGGGGACAAAAATACATCTGAGGAAATGTGGTTCTCCCTTAAAGCTCCGGAACCAAAAGGAACCACTATGAGACTTGGATTGCTGACCCCTTCTTCCAGTTGAGCTGCTTCTCCTTTTGGTTTCCAGCTTCCAGAGCTCTTGTCCTGAGTTGCCAAATTGTTGTTCAGATGGAGCAATTGCAGATGGGGCTGACATCTGTGGGTGGTGTGAGAAAGGTGTGAGACCTGTGATGTTAAGTCTGAGGTTTGCTCCAGCTCAGCGAGCTTGTTGGAGCCTGGGCCAGCATGTGCCATCCTCAACAAGCATGGACAGCGAGTGGGAAGGAGCCTGGCTATTCCCTGTGGCTTCCAGTAGGCAGCTTGGATGTAGCATCCCTCTTTTGGATGGTACCTGGGTTATACAGTGTGTGTATATATGTATTTGTAGCAAAGATGGGTTAATCATAGATGCAGCCTTTCCCTCTCAGTCCTTAAGCTCATGAATATTTTATGTTGTGATCATCTTGTACAGAGCATTTACCTGAAAACCTGTTATCACATAGAAAACAAATAATGCCACTAAATTTTACAAAATAAATAGTAAAATGGGACGTAGAGCACTTAACACTAAGTCAGAGAGACTTTCAAGAGCATTTACATCCACCCACACATCACACACTAATTATGAGTTTGGCTGAAGAGCAGGGGCTACACAGAAGATATTTCTTCAGGTCTTTGCATGGGAAAAACCAAACCCGACCAAAATAGCACATAAAGCAAAATCTTTGTAAAAATAGATACTGAAGTGAGAGACTGGAAAAAAGCAAACCTAGCAACCATTTAAAAACACATGTAGAGATCTTAAAATTACAGTCCATAGAGGTAAGTATTTGGATTTTTTCTGGACTAGGAAAACTCCAGGAGAACATGGAGGGGAAAAAAAAGGCACCTAGGAAGCAAGAGGCAGTTGGCTGTTGTCAGAATGAGATAATGAACCTTAGAAGAAATAAACTGAGCTGTCCTGTCTCCTTGTTCATTTCTCAGTTAAATCTGACAATTTTGAAGAAGACAGAGGCAGCCTTTAAGGCTACAGTCCAACAGCAGGCTCCCAGCTAGGTGCCCTCAGCAAAACACAGAAGGGACTGAGATAGAAGTGAGAAAATGCCACTTACTAAATCAGTGAACCTCCTGCATTTCAAATGCTTTAGCCCATCTTGGTCACCTCATCTTAAAACAAATGAAGCTGAAACTGAGGGGCTCCAGAAAGGGGTTTGCAAACAAGTGAGTATAGGGAAAATCCCTTCTCGATTCTGCCTTGAGGTAGAGGTAGCTGAAGCTTCCTCTTAGTCTCAAAAAAGCAAGGAGGTTTTTGACACTTGTTCTGTGTCATGGAGGGCTGCAAATCGCAAACTGACTTACCATCCAGCTTTGCAGATGCATGTTCTCCCCTGAGCAGGCTGCTGAGAGATGCCAATGCAGATCAACCAGCTGCCATAGCCAGCGACAGCAAGGGTTGCTTGCACAGCCTTTGACAAGATTGTGCACTGGTAGAAACCAGCTCAGAGAAGAAACTGCAATGCCCTGGAAATGAGGAAATATACAAAAGCTACCAAGAACACCTGAATTTTCCTTATTTTATATCCATTTGTTGAGATGTGTGGATGTAATGGTGAGTATCTTTTTCTTTCCTTAACCGTGAAGCTACAAGATCAGGCTTTGTTTGTGTATGTCCTCTTCCTTTTTCTCCTCTCAGGAACAGCCAGTTGTCAATGTTGGCTGATGGAACCATTGACTCTTTCTGTAGTCACTGCTTCTTCATTTGGCTAGCACCCCATTACTGAGCCATCCAGCCCAGTCAACCCATTTGACACGTACATCTACAATGAGGGGCCTGAGGGGCTGCGGACAAGCATAAACATTCCTCTGCCTGGTCTGCAGGTCTTGACTGTAGGCAGGAGACATAGAGACCTCCATGTCCAGACCAGGGAAGTCCTTGGCACATGTATGTACAGGAGACCTGCATGTGTATTGGTTGAGGGACTGGGGAGAAAGTGCACCCTGGCTTCTGCCACCTTTGCCTTTTCATTAAGTATGGTTGGAAAAGATTTCTCAAGTGGAATACAATTGTTTGTTTATTTTGTTTATTTTTTTTTCTCAGCATTTAATAGCTTTTAAAAAATGCATCACCAAGGTTTTCTAGCAACCAGAAGTCATAGTAACATGTGCCCACTTCAGAGTGCATGATTTATCCCTGAGATCAGGAGAAGGTGGGTGGCCCTTAATCCACACCTGCGTATTCACTGGGGAAACAGCAAAGCTGAAGTACTTAATCTTCTGGGAAGTCTGCTTTAGTGTGCAGATCTCCTGACAGCATCTTAGCAGAAACTGGAACATCATATTGTCACTCTGACTCATGAAAGGAAGCCCTAACAGGCCTCTTACCAGCCCCCTTATATTTTCTGAAGTGTTAAAAAGCTGGGAAAGGGGACATGCACAGGAAAGGTGACTAGTGGCTGAATCAAAGGGACCTCCTTAGAAGCCTTGATAAGTGTACTGAGCTGAAGGCTGGGGAATTTGGATTAAACAAAAAGACACTGTGTAATTATTAAAATAACTACCATGTTGCTTTATAAACCACAATGAACCACATAGTTAGGGTTTCTGTATTCTGAACTTTGATTTTCTCACACAGCCAGGTCTTAATTGTCAACTTTTATAGAAAGACAAATCAAGCACAGTCAATCTGAGCCCCAAATCTATCTGCTGCTATTGATGTCAAGGAGAAAAAGCCCTTCTTTAATGATCAAAGATTGAAGGTGAAGTTTCCAATAACCTGAGGTGGAGTTTAAATAAGAATTTGTAATGAAAATGGCATGAACATTTGGATCAGGTATCTAAGATAACATGCTAAAAATAAAACAGGTTGTTATTGTTATTACTATCCTTTTTCATCTGTCCATATGGGTATGAGCACTCAGACCTGCCCTACACCAACCTCAGAGCACCATTCCACTGCCCACCTTTTGCATGTTCACTGCTTTTGTCTTGCTTGTTCTGTAGGTAAAAAGCATGAAAACCAGCCCATGGTGTAACTGGTAAAAAGTGGCAAGTTATTCCAGCTGGTGAGCTAGAGAATCAGGAAAATGGCATTATCTAAAACTAAGAGGGGATAAAATCCATGAACCTGTGGTTAACCTTGGTTATACTTCTGCTTTTTCCTTGAGTTGTGTATGCAGTTTGTGGGTCTATTTAAGCAGAGCATTTGCATTGGGACATAAGTGGGAACAAACTAAATATGGGTGAAAAAAAATCCCAGAGAAGTTACTGGAGGATTTTCACTGTCAGTGTCTGAACATTTGAAAGCTTTCCTTAAGATCTACACCACATTTTGTGGCAACAAGTCCTTACAGGGCTCCTTTCTGCATGCTCATAACCAGCACTGGTTATTTTTGCCACTGTTACCTCCTGCCCTCTCCAGCACTCTCCCCATGGGTGAATTCCTCAAAGGAGGCTCTGACAGATATGTAGCACAAGCACTGGAAATGGGTAAAGCTGTTTCAAAGCATGACTGTGAAGGAAACAAAACACACACCTAAAGATACTCATAGCTATTAATTGGGTTTTGTTATGTTAATTAAAAATTAGAAGAGTCAGATTTTTCAGAAATTCATCCCTCTTTTTTTTGTTTGCAAAGCCAGACAGCTCGAGTGCCTTTCTTTTAAAGACAAAATTTCAGAGTTAAAAACAAGACCTAAGCCCAAAGCTTCTCAAGATCCAAGATCTGGCACTAAATAGAAAGCTATTGCTAGTCTCAAACTGGGATGATTGTGACCCAAAATGTTTCCTCCCCTCCACACTATGGCCTTTCCATGACTGAAGCCACTGATGGTTTCAAGGTACCACTGATCAGATCCAGCCTCAGGAAACTCCAGTGCTACTAACTGTGGTAGGAGAGGACAGATACTCTAAATGTGTCCTCTCTTTATACTCCTTCCTGGTGTATAAAGAGCACTGAGGTGGGTGGACCTTTGTCTGGCCATTTCTAGGGTCCCCTGTGGTGTGGCAGTCCCCATGTTGCTGTAACAACACCCAGATTTTCTGCTTGCTGCTCTCAAAGGCAGTACCTGCTCTCCCAGATGTTGCGTGCTTGTCCATGCTTGTCTCAGTTTTGCTTCCTGTTTCCTTATTGCTAAGAAGGATTTCAGGGATGCAGACAAGCCTTCTGCTGCCCACCAGGACCTTTTAGGGTTTGGTGCCCATGACCCATGGCCAAAGGCAGATGTGATCCCACACTTCTTTGGAGTACCACAGGTTAATGGCAAGGAAGCCAAGGCTGGGGCTGCCCCCAGGAAACTGGGACATCCAGGAAAATAAGAAAAAAGGACTAAAAAAGGGTAACTAAAGCAACACCCTGCAGTACTGACCCACTGCTGGGGTGGAGTCCCTTTGTAGGACCCCCAACTACGTTGATAACATATTAAAGTTTCCCCATGGGGCAGCTCAGGGGATGAATAGGTTAACTGGGAAAAACCACATTAGAGCTTTAAAAATAGTATCGGTGGGCAGCTCTGCCCTGTGGAATAGAGAGAAACCCGGCACACGGCTGGGTAAGCCTGGGATATTTTGAAGGAATCGTGCCCCCTGCTGATTTAATTAGATTTTTTTCTTAGCCTCGGTTCTAAACCTGGGGAGAACGTTCAAACATACTGATTAGCGTTCAAGGTCAATAACTGAGATGTCCTGCTGGATAGTAAAAATCTTCTCTTTCAACACTGAAAAGAGACGCTTATTATTGATTTTTATTTTTTTTCTGAAACAGAAGGCAAAAGACGAACGGCATGCATACCCTTGCAGGGCCAGCATTTCTGAGACTATGCCTACCATTTTACATGCCCTTTGTAGCATTTAAGGGGGAAATAAAGGCCTGGAATAATAATAACACCAACAGAAATTTGTGACCAGAGGATTTATCAGGTTCATATGGCCTCTGTAGGTGTTTGTGACTTACCTGCGTGGTAAAATAGTCCCATTTTCTAGCCTGCCTATAAGGGACAGTCATTGGCTGCCCGTTTAAAATGACTACGAGTGATCAGCACAATAAAAATAGTCAATAATCTTGGAATAGCAGCAGCTGTTGTTTATGAGTTGTTGGTTTGCTTTTTTTATACCCCAGCGTCTCAGACCAACCCTCTCCATGCTGGCAGTATAAAACCCCGGGCTTTTTGACAGAAAACCCCAGCTCTGCCAAGGCGCTTAGCACGGAGGTCACCCCCAAAGCTTTTCTCCTTGCAGGTGGGACAGAAAAAAAGAGGAAGAAGAGGAAGAAAACCCAGCAGCGGGGCTGGACGGGGCGGGGGAGGTCCCCGCTCTGCTCCCTGGAAAAGGGTCACCAAGCCCCCCTTTCCCACTGCCCTGTGCCTCTCTGGCAGTTTGGGGTCTCTGGAGCTGTGGTACAGACGTGTCCCGGCTGGATTTAAGCTAGCCCCACATTTCTTTCCCCTGAAATCCTCCTCTCCGTGCTTGCTGGTCCTGCCAGGGGCTCCGCTATTGTTCGCGCCGCGCTGGGTGACATTTCCCGCCGGCTTCCCCCGCCCGGGCGCCCCGCTGCAAACCTGCTGTGCAAGGAAGGTCCTTGACTACCCTCTAGTGGGTATTTTTGGAAAATACAGCTCAGCTCTTTATCGGTCTCGGGAGACTCAGCCGCAGCTCTCTGGAAAGCCGTGTGTTTACAGTTAAGATACACAGGGGATGGATTACCGTGAGCACAGCACACGCTAACAGCGGTTCCAAACTTTTCCAAGAGCTCCTTCGCTGTAGTTAAATCAAACATGAAGGGTAAAGAAGATTTAAAATCAGTACTTCAGAGAGAAACGGCTTGGTGGTTTTATTCTTTTATATTATATTCTTTTATGTCATTTTATGTCATTTTAAGTATTTTAATTTTAAATTTTATTTTATTTTTTCCCAACTGGCAGATGTGTACAAGTGCAAAAATAGCTGTAGAGAAAAATCAGCCTGCCAATAGCATTAATTGCCATAAATAATAAATAATTTAATATATTATAATAAAATTCTATATTATTACAAATAATATAACAATATATCATATGTTACTATATATAATTATATATCGTAACAATATTATATACTTATAATATTATAGCATGATATAATAATAATATTTCATAAATAATAATTGGAATAGCTGGAGATGGCACTGGGTCCCTGACTTACAGCGTCCAAGGACATCCTGGAAATCACATCAGGGAGCTCCTGAGAGAGGCAAGGATGTATCCACATCATTTGCCTTCTTACCATATTAGCTTTATTAATAATCCTTTTTTAATTTTTTTTTTTTTTTGTAATTAGTTAATGCATTTTCTTTTTGCTTCCCCTGAACTACATGTGGCAGGTTAGCCTTCACAAACAGCCAAACTCAACCCCACCCCAGCTGCTCACCCATCCTCCCACCTTCTCAGAAAATAGTGTGAAAAAAAGGTCTCGTGTCAAGGTGAGAACAGCAAGATCAGTTGCCAGTCACAATCACAGGAGAACTAGACTAGACTGGGGGAAAATATTTGAATATGCTGCCAGTTAAAACAGATTCAGGTAGTGAGAAACGAGGCAAACACTAAAATAATACCTTTCCTCTCCACCTTCTCCCAGGCTCGGCTTTTTCCCCTACTCCTCTGCCAGCTCCAGGCACAGGAGCTGGGGTCAGTCCGGATGAGTGGCTCCTTCCTCATGCATTTCCCCTGCTCCAGCCTGGGGTTCTCCATGGGCTGCAGTCCTTCAGGATTAACCTGCTCTGGTGTGGGTCCTCAACAGTGCAGTAGTCATCTGCTCCAGCTCCCAGAGCACCTCCTCCTCTGCCACCTTCCATCTCCTCCTCCATTCCTGGCATCCTCTCTTCTGTTTCTCACTTTTTCCTTCCTCCTCTGCCTGTCCAGCATTATCTGCCCCTTCTGGCATGACTTACCAATAGTGTCACTGAAGTATTGTATGGCACTGAACCAAACGAGTCACAGAAAAGCATCTGCCTGCACAGAGTGCAGACAAGTAGTCTCCATGCAGAAAAAACCCCAAGCCATGCCTTTCTCCTCTTTGCACAGCGAGCAACACTAGTTTCTGTTCCTGTCATCTACCAGTCCAGTCCCTCTGTCAGCAGTCTCATCAGTTCACCTCAGGTTGATGTCAGACTTAATGTCTTACAATTACCAGGCTCATTTTTATGCCTTTTTAGTAGTGGTTTAATGCTAAGACTCTGTAAGTCTTCAGGAATGTCCCTGCTGCACTAGGATGTGTTGAAAATGAAGATGAGTGGGCCAATTATCCTCTAGGCAGATCTTCCAGGCCTCCTGAGTATGTAGCAAGACTTAAACCTATTTATGTCTAATACGTACTTTTAATGTCCCCATGTATAACTTAGCAGCTAAAAATTATGACTTCTCTCATTTTGTTTGAATATACCATCTTGCTTCTTTCTAAATGCATAAAAGAACTATTTATCTGTCTTTACCTCTTCTCTCCCATCTCCTTAGTGAGCTGCTGCCTGTTATTTTTCGGGGACACCCACCAGGCTTTGCCCTTTGCATGCCTCATCCAGGAGCATAAGCTCCATGCTGGTCTGCTGGATATTTCATTAAAAAATACAGTACTTCTGCCAGCTTAAAGGGCTTCTGGACCTCTCCTGGTAGTATGTTGTAAGATCACCTCCTTTTTTGACATCATTTTTTCTTGTGGAGCTTTTGGCCATGTTTCCTGAAGCTGGACCTCATGCCCTGTTCTTATGCTAAACGCTGGTCACTGTTGAATGTTCAGTTTCTGAACAACCCCAATGGGTGGCATGTTCTTTTTGCTGGGAATCACCATTATTTCCAGCAAGTGGCTGGCTGTCCATTTGTCATGATTTAAGAGAAAACCAGACTCTTTCTTTATACATGTAGGCAAAAGATGAGCCAGTTGAACCACGAACCCTCTCTCTAACCACCTATTTCAGATTCTCCATTGTCCATCCCCTCCACTAACACTTGAGACACCCACAGCCTCCCTCTGCCTTTTCCCTGGGTTGGTTCAGGTTTCCAAAGGGTGAGTGTTTGGTAAGGTCATATTTTCAGTAATGCGCAGGAGTTATCTGAAGAGCTTCTCAGTTGTTGGAAATTGGCCTTGACTGGAGCAGGGATTTGGACAAGAAGGTCCCCAGAGAGACCTCCCAGGCAAATTTTTTTCTGCAATTCTACATAAAAATATGGCATAGCACATAGAAAGGTAGGTGAAAGTATTAAAAAGATGCAAGGGTGGGGTCCAGGATGAGATACAAGATGTAACTCCATTTCATTATTGAAAAAAAATCAGGTTTTTTTGTAAAAAATTGTTTCCTGAAATAAAAATCTCCAGGAAGAACTGTTTTTTTAGTTTTATATTCCCTAATCCAATGATTTTCCAATGGCTTTGAAGCTTTTCCATAGATGCCAGGCTGCAGTGCTACTGCCCAAGGATGTTCCAAATCCCTCGATGATGTACATTTTGTTGCCTTCTCTGTTATGAACAACCTGTGCTCAGAAGCTGCTGTTTGAAAGTGATGAGTCACCTCAGTTTACTAGTAATACATTCCAAACCTGCATCATTTCTGGCTGTGTTATTGCCTGGGCTCTGAGACACCCATCAGACAGAGCAGAGCTGCAGGAAGAAGTTAACCAGGATCAGCAACCCTTAAAGTGTTTTTCTGACACACCAGCCCACACAGTGTGCACAGCCTTCGCTTTTCAGACACGTTCTGTGAGTGTCCATCTACCATGGAGGAGGCTTGTGCAGCTTCTACAGAGTTGGTGAGTCCATGGGCTTGGCTTTGGGAGTTTAGAGGTGCATAACACAGGATTCTGTTTACCCCTTTCACTTACTCAACAAGCTTCAGAGAGTTTCCTGTGGCATTGGAAAACAGGGTGTAATTGGGGTTGCATGGCAAGGTTTTGGTAGCAGGGGGACTACAGAGACGGCTTCTGTGAGAAGATGCAAGAAGCTGCTCTCATGTCTGAAAGATCCTATTCCAGCTGGCTCCAAGATGGACCTGCTGCTGGCCAAGGCCAAGACCATCAGTGACAGTGGTAGCACCTCTGGGATAACATACTTAAGAAGTGGAAAAAACTGCTGTGCAACAGGAGTGAGACAGGGGTGAGAACATGTGAGAGCAACAACTCTGCAGACACCAAGATCAGTGAAGAAGGAGGGGGAGGAGATGGTCCAGGCACAGGAACAGGGATTCCCCTGCAGCCCATGATGAAGACCATGGTGAGGCAGGCTGTCCCCCTGTAGTCCATGGAGATCCAAGGTGGAGCAGGTATCCACCTGCAGCTCATGGAGGACCCCATGCCAGAGCGGGTGGATGCCTGAAGGAGCTTGTTACCCTGTGGGCAGCCCATGTTGGAGCCCAGGCAGAACCTGTGGCCCTGAGGAGAGAGGAGTCCATGCTGGAGCAGGTTTGCTGGTAGGACTTGTGACCCCATGGAGGATGCACATTGGAGCAATTTGTGAAGAAGTCAAGCACGTGGGAAGGACTCACACTGGAGAAGTGAATGGAGGACTGTCTCCCACAGGAGGGACCCTATGCTGGAGCAGGGGAAGAGTGTGAGGCAGAAGGAGAAGTAGAGACATGTGATGAACTGACCACAATCCCTGTTCCCTGTCCCTCTAAGACACTGAGGGGGAGGAGGAAGAGACAATCTGAAGTGATATTGAGTCCAGGAAGGAGGGACAAGTGGAAGGAAAGTATTTTTAGATTTGCTCTTATTTCTCATTACCTACTCTGGTATTAATTGGCAATAAATTATTTCCCCAAGTCTAGTCTGTTTTGTCCATGACGGCAATTTGTCTCCCCGTCCTTGTCTCAACCCATGAGCCTTTTCTTATTTTCTCTCCTCTGTCCAGATGAGGAAGGAGAATGACAGAGAGGCTGTAGTGGGCACCTGGTGCCCAGCCAGGGTCAACCCAGCACACAGGGATGTTCCAGCTCGAGCCCTGAAGAGTCAGTATTTTTCACAGAGCAAGCACAAGTGTTTATTTCCTCATGTTTTCAAGCAACAAACAGGTACAGCAAAAGACAAATTGGCTTAGCCAGCACTTCAAAGGGTGTGAACTTGCACCCACAGTAATTTCAACGCAATACCTGCTGACTTCCCCCTTGCCAAAGGCTGCTCCAGTGATTCATGTGCTCATCTACTGATGTTCCCAGCTTCTTAAACCACATCACTTCCTGTCTTGGACCCAAAATTTTTGAAATGGTTTTTAAATGGTGTTAATGTAGCCTTCTTTTAACCAAGAAGGTGTTCCTGGCCTGTGCCCTGAGAGGCAGGGCTGGCAACAGGAAATCACAGAGTCACAGAGTGGTCGGGGTTGGAAGGGACCTCAAAAAATCATCTTGTCCAGCCCTCTTGCCAGAGCAGAATCACTTAGAGCAGGTCACTCAGGAACACATCCACATGGGTTTTGAAGGTCTCCAGAGAAGGAGACTCCACAGCCTCTCCAGGCAGCCTGTTCCAGTGCTCTGTTACTCTCTCACAGTAAAAACGTTTTTCCTTATGTTTAGCTTGTACATCCTGTGCTCCAGCTTGCCCCCTGTCCTATCATTGGACACTGCTGAAAAGAAACTGGACAGTCCTCATGACACCTGCCCTTTTAGCTATTTATAAGCCTGACTGCCCTCATGCTTGCTTTTCCCTGCAGCTGCTCCCTGCAAAGGGATGGAGCCATGTCCTTCCTCCCCATGGGTGAGAGCAGTGACATGGAGCCACTGAGAACACTTTGGCTCTCCCCAGCAAGGACTGCCTTGCCCTTTTTTCATCAGGCTACAAACTGATAATGCTGATGTGCAGTTAGGCTGCAAAGTTACAATGCTGACCCAAATGGAAAGCCAGGCCACATGGACACCTCCTCTCCCTGCTTCATTGCTGGGTGGAGGAACACCGAGGGCTGCAGGAACATTGTGCTTCCCTCCCCTTTAATGAGCGGGATCCCTGTGCCAGCCCAGCCACTCACCATTTCAAAGAACATCCAAAATCTTTCCTAAAAAGCACTACTTTTTAAGTGGAACAAGGAGCTCTGCATCTCTCCAGCCTCACAGGGGGCCAGCACAGTGGGTGGGCACCACACTCAGCAAGGCTTTCCCAGTGCCTCTGGTGACTGATCCACCTTGCCAAGCAGCTCTTCTGGTTACGTTACTTTCAGATCCTTAATCCTTTTTCTCTCCCTTTCCAGAAGTGATAACTTTTCTGTTTGCACCTCCATTGCATCACCACCCCCTTCTACAGCTGCCCTGTACTTGTTTGCCTAACAGCATGTAATTAATCAGCTCAGGTTTGT
Organism: Apus apus; assembly: GCF_020740795.1. Classification (NCBI taxonomy): domain Eukaryota; kingdom Metazoa; phylum Chordata; class Aves; order Apodiformes; family Apodidae; genus Apus; species Apus apus. Next base: position 15,238,356 of record NC_067284.1, on the reverse strand, counting down.
AATAAAATATGACGCCCATTTAATAGCCTGAGTCACTGGTGGAGCCAAGCAGAATTAGGTGATGGGAAGGATGGCAGGGGAGATAAGGCAGGCCTGCCTTGCACAGCCAGGGCTCTGCAGCAGCAGCATAGGCAACACCAAGACCAAACCTGCTCGTGTTTCCTCGTTGCTTGGTGATGTTTTGGCACATTTTCCTGCCTTACCCAGCGCTTCTGCGGCGGGAGCCAGATTGGTCAATCCTTTCCATAAGCGATGGGCACAAACAGAGGGTTTGGCTGGGAACTGGGAAACAAACAGAACGGGTGGAGCAGAGAGGTGACTTCCACCCTCATGGGGACACCTGCCCTTCTCGGGATGAGGGGAAGGACCCCACTTGAGGAGATGTGCCTTTCAGGGAAAGCTACCAGCCTCGTCCCCAAGCTGTTGCCGGCATTTCAAACGTTGGGCTGATTTATCTTCGTAGCATTTTTTTTTGTTGCCAGCTGTAGTACAACCACATCATTAGTCTTCATTCATTGGTAAAATACACATGTAAAACCCCTGGTAAAACCAGCTGATCACCAGCAATGTGCTTTATGAGCTCTGGAGTCATGAAACAAAGCAGTTCTGTGGCATTATAAAAAAAAATCTCCCTCCTGTGGCTCAGAGGGTGCAGGAGCTAATGACGAGCTGCCCTGATGTGGCTGACAAAGGTGTCAGGGCTTGCACACGAACAGCTGAACTGAGGTAGCAGGGACTGCTTCTTAGTAGCACCAGGAAGGTGTTGGGGGCTTGTACAATTTCCTTTGCAAGAGCTGCAGAAAAAAAAATGCAACAGCAGATTAGTTTCATTTTAACCTCAGAAATACAGAAAACAGCCTGTATAGACTTGACAGAAGAGATAACACATGCACCTGATGGAACAGAAAGATTGACAGAAGTGAAAAGTGCAACATCCAAATTTCAGTAATGGAGGTGCTGGCATGTGTATCCAGACACACACAGCAAAGTAAACACTTTTTGATTTTATGGTTGTGTCAGAAGCTTTTCAAGCAGAGTAATTTTAGTTTTGCTTCATGCAATTATGAATATTTTCATATGCCTGCTTTTCAGCTGTGTGTTAGAAAGGGCTTATCTTGAAAACTTTAATGATGTAAGCTAATTACATCCCAGCTTAAAAAGAGTCTATTAATGAACAAGATAGTGGGATACGGCATTTGCTTTCAGTGAAATTCCTGTTTAATGCTGTGCAAACTAATTGGGTCTTTTATCCCAGACCAGAAACTGCAGAAGTTGTGGAGGTGCAAATCACGCATTGCAGCATATTCATTGCATGAGAAGATTCAGGCTGCTCTGGGAATGGGCAGGAGACCAAAAGCTCTGCCAGTTCTTGGTGTTCCTCCATGCTGCCCTGCCCAGGGAGGCAGCAGTGGCTGGGGGACCTTCTTTCCAGTCCCTCCATGTGACGTGTCCCATAGGGAGCTTGCAGAGGCAGCAGCAGCCTGCCGTGGCTGCTGAAGGAACAGGATCAAAGGGGAGAGTCATCACTACCCAAGTTCTTGCAAGTCTTGTTTCTCATTGTTTACCAGGTATTCCAACCACTTTGTGAATGCCTTTTTCTTTTTCTTTTTCTTTTTTTTCTTTTTTTAATTGGGAAAAAATATTAACAAAGAGCTAGAACTACCACATGCTACCTACCTCACTTTTTATTGTTGAACAAAGAATCACCTCGCTTTATAGTCCTGCCAAGAGGGATAACGCTATTGTTAGGGCATGACACCACACTGCAGGAAGGGTGTCTGCTCAAAACTTGTTCAGTCCACTCTCATCCTTGCCTGTAGCTCCTGGAAAACATACAAACCTCCTGTAGTTAAACAGCATAGTAGCCATTCCAGATAAACTATAGAGCTTCTCTTTTGGTTTCCTTTCCCCGTTACGGAAAATAAATACCCTAAAGCCAAACACCTGAGAGTGGTCTTTTTCTGATGTTGAGAATCTCCAGAGAGAGCAGCTTTTGCTTTTGGTGCTGGGTGGACACCAGAAAAGCCACTTTAAGATCGCCCACCAGTTAATTTGTTTAAAGGCAAGGAGGTGGAGCTGCAGAAACGCCCCACCTAGCAATGCCAGAACATTATACAGCTCTTCCTTAAAAAACATCAGCAGTTAGGAAAGGCTCCCAGTTTTCATAAGGAAACACTTCAGTGAGATATGTCATCAAGCTGGCTGTGCCTTCACCACCACTCACCTGCACCAGATTATACTGCGTATGAATGGATAAGAGCTTGCAGGTTGTGCAAAACCTGCTAAATCCAAGTGTCAACTAGAAAATGTTCCACAATGAATGCAGTTTGCAGCTATAGGAATTTTCACCTTTCCCACTAAATTGCAACCAGCAGGAACTCAGCACCTGATATTTTAACTTATTTACTTATTTAAGTTGCTGTTCAGGCATAGAATCATAGAATATATTGGGTTGGAAGAGACATCTAAGGTCATCTAGTCCAACCTCCCTACAACAAGCAGGGACATTTCCAACTAGACCAGATTGCTCAGAGCCCCATCAAGCCTGACCTTAAATTTCTCCAGGGATGGGGCCTCCACCACCTCTCTAGGCAACCCGCTCCAGTGATCCACCAACATCACATTAAATAACTTCTCCTTAATGTCCAACCTAAATCTATCCTTCTCTAGCTTGAAACCATTACCTCTTGTCCTATCGCTACATGCCCTTGTGAACAGGTCTTCCCCAGCCTTCTTGTAGGCCCCTTTCAGCTATTGGAAGGTTGCTAGAAGGTTCCTCCAGAGTCTTCTTTTCTTCAGGCTGAGCAACCCTGACTCCCTCACCCTGTCTTCACAAGAGAGGTGCTCCAGTCCTCTGATCATTTTTGTTGCCCTCCTCTGGAAACACTCCAACAGGTCCACATCCTTCTTGTATTGAGAGCACCAGAGCTGGACACAGTACTCCAGGTGAGGTCTCACCAGGGCAGAGTAGAGGGGCAGAATCACCTCTCTCACCTTGCTGGCCACACTTCTTTTGATGCACAGCCCAGGATGCAGCTGGCCTTCTGGGCTGCAATTACACACCAGTGGCTCGTGTCCAGCTTTATGATCCACTAGTACCCCCAGGTCTTCTTTCACAGAGCTGCTCTCCAGCATGTCTTCCCCCAGCCTGTATTCCTATCTCTGGTTGCCCCGGCCCAGGTGCAGGATCCTGCACTTGGCCTTGTTGAACATCATGAAGTTCACCTGGGCCCACTTCTCCAGCTTGTCCAAATCTAGTAAGTCCTCAAAGGTAAACCAGTCCCAAGGAAAAGGAATGACCAGTGATGGGAATGCTGGAATTTTAAAAGGACATCATAGTCAAACATTCCTATGATTTCTATTTCTTTCACTTCCACAGGACAGCAGGGCCACCCTACTGGGTGTGTATGGATTCCTCCTTGCTAACCTAAAATGCTGCTTCTGGCTCAAGTGTTTAGACTGTATTATAGTGGCTTAAAAAAGAAATCAAGAAATATAATTAGCCCACCTGCCATTGCCAATGGACCGTATCATTAATCCCTTTTCCATAGCATTCCTCACAACCATAATGGCTATTTTATCTAAGCAGTAAACAGGTTCCAGCTGGTGCTTTAAAACCTGATTCTGATTTTCTTAAAATAAATAGTATTAGTAAGCAATAATGAGGGCATTTCTTAATTTGGTTGCTTCTGCTACTAAAATAGCAGGGGGCACAAGAAGAACAGCACATAATAATCTGAGTGAGGTTCCTTCCAGGATTTTTCTTTTTTACTTTATTTCTCAATGCTGAAGAAAGAGAAGACAAAAGTTGTATTGAATATAATGACTAAAAAAAAAAAAATTTTTTTCTTTAAACCAAGGATTTAGGACACAAAAAAGCTGTTGTGTTTTTTTTTCTGAATGTTTGGTTCCCAAACATAGCTTTTACAGCTAATAATGGAGCTTATTGTTATATTCCAGCCTACCCACGGTGCTGGAAAAAAGCTGTTGACTATCTGCTTTCTGGCAGATTATGGATTTTAAAAAATTACAATTCAGATATTATAGTAATATTAATACAGGATGATATAACTGATCATGATATTATTATTAATAATTATAATGACTAGAATATATATCATATAATACACTGCTCACCAGGTGATAACTATGTTGATAGCTAATCCTGGTGTCCAGCACCATGTTTACAAAGGGAGTTTTACTTGGTGACAAAGGCACCATTAAGGGTTCTGTGTCTCTTTTAACAAACAAAAAAAAAGAACCTCATTGCCTCGAGAGGCTATGCGGCCAAAACTGCTACACCATAATTTTAAATGGAGAACAGAGCCCAGAATCACTTGTCCAGCTAAAACAACACACTGTTTTCAATATCCTTGCAATTCAAAAGCAACCAAACCACTAACACCTCGTGTCTCTGTTTGTAACCCAGCATATGTTTCTACCTCTAATCAAAAACATGCATCAAGATATGAAGAAAATACCAATAATATTTTGGTCTGACTGAGGTCTGAGTAAGTCTGACCTACAGAGGCTCTAGTCAGTTGTTAAAATTCCAAACAAAACAGATTACAGACAAGGAAATTAATTCCTTCTATTGTAGTCATCACCTCCCAGAGTTGCTGAGCAGCCATCTTCTAATTCCATTAGAATGGAAACCACTGAGAGCCCAGCACTGCTGCCAGGTAAAAGGACAAGAGCCTCACGAAGTCCAAGACTTAAGGCCTTAAAAGAATAAGAAATTTCCTCAGAGGGATGCCAAAAATGAGTTGAACCATACTTTCGCAAGGTAACATGTGAGTCTAAGTATGAAAAAACACAACAGGCTTAATTTCGAATTCAAACTGTCATCCTAGTGGGTCAATTCAACGGATTTCAGCAGATCACTACCTCTATGGCTTTTAATGGGCTTCCAACAAGGCCTTCCAGATCCAAGGAATTTATAAACCTGTGGGGCAGACAACTTCTGCTGACTGCTTATCATTATGGTACTACAGGCATATTCTGTAGTACCGGTGCCACCAGAGGCATTCAAGAGAGTTTGAGCTACAAATGTTGCACATACAATATCGTATCTGAATGATATCTTATCAAAACCATATTTAATAAAGTATCAGAAATCAGGGAAAAAAACCTTATTCCCATGCACTTGTCTGCAGCACAAAGCAGGCTTTTTCTCAATAAGGAATCTGCCACAGCCACCACTGCTTAAACTTAAAATACATTACCACTTCTAGTGCTTATTGAAATTGCTATACCTTAATTGTAAAGACTTAAAAAAAATCTAAATAGAAAACAGTTGAAGTTTTTGGTACTTCTTTTTCTATTATTCTCTGAATGTCACAGTATGCAATGTGAGGTCTAGACAGTAAGTGAGCTCTAATAAATTCTGTTAGCATCACAGTGTCCTTAGCTAGTGAAAATCTTCACTGAAGGAAGTTTCGCCTAAAGAGGATCAAAAAGTCAGGATGAGAATTTTTACCTGTGCAAGAAAATATTTGTACTAGTTACCTGACTTAGAAATAAAAAACGAAAGTCAGATTTATATGCAAATCCATTTTTTATTAAACTCTGATCACAGAGGAGAATAGCTCAGTATAAAATCTCTAACAAAGTGATTTTATAGCGCAGTGAATTCTCCGTCTCTCGCAGCCATAAGCTCTGGTTATGAGGGCACAACACACCTTCGTACCACGAAATACAAAACTGGAGTTTGTCCTTGGAGCCCTGGATTTATTAAGCAGGAAGACAAAATGTAATAAATGCTGGTTTTTTTTCTAGGTTATCCAGAACACCCACTTCTGTAGTGATGCATTGAGACCATTATATGCAAAGCATTGTTACTGTTCATCAGACTGTGGCTACTCTTCAGCATTTCAGACCATAAGATAAGTCACTTCAAATGACCCAGTGACAAAGTACAGCAGTAAATTATTGCCTGAACACAGATAGCAATCTTTGTCCAAGGAGCTACCCTAGCAGAGCAGAAAGGCATGCACAGTGGTTAAAGACAGCAAAGGGGAAAATATGGGCAGTTTTCAGTAAAAAACTAGCTACTACGTAAAGCCTTACTTTCTGAAGGAACCCTAAAAGCTTGTGGGTTTTTATTCTGTTTAACTGGAGTATTTCCAGCTCATTTGGTTTATGTCAAGCAATTAAGAAGGACTGAAAGGCATGTGAGGTTCTCTTCGAGTACAAAGTCCAGAGGCACATTTTATTCAAACTCTGTACCTCGAGCTGTCAGCAGAAAGTGCGTAAATACCCCCTGCCAAGTTTAGCCATTTCAGAGTAGCCAGAACTGCAAAAAAAAAAAATCCTCCTTGGCCCAATGACATCTCCTGCCCCTTCTGCCAAATGTGTGGAAACCAGGTCAGATATCAAATCCCAGCTGAATCTGCTGGGAGAGAATCTACTGTCTGGTAAAGGAAATTAATAATGGTGTGGATGGACCCAAATTGCAGTTCCCTGTGCCCAAAGCATGACTTGAGGCAAAGCCAGTGTACTAAGTGATGCCATGGACTTGAAACCCTTGACTGTACAACACGCCTGAGTCCATTTTAACATTTTATCCACTTACAACTACTACAAGATCTTTCTATGAAGTACATCCCACTCCAGAGTAATTCAGTAAGCAAGCACCTGACCTGAAGACACATTTACAAGAAAAACCAACAAAGAATAGGAGCACTACAAAATAGGCTTTTAGCAGTTATATAGTGATTTTCACCTTCACAGATTTTTGTTATTGCAAGAATCTCCTCAGAAGCTGTGATGAAGATTATGAATTAGACAATAAAGAGTAAATACTAATTGCGAATCCTGCCAGTGCAGGACTGCGACACTTGTCATTACTTCCACTACAAGCATTTGTGGTTAGATAAATAGCTCTCTTTATTGTAATTTAAGACAGAGCAATTTTAAAGTTCTTCATAATGTACTTATGTGCAAAGTACACCACTTGTATACTGTTACAGCATCTATAAATAATAAATACACTGCAGTAACAGTTACAGTCATTTAACTGCTGCAACACCTAAAGGCAAGGCCAAAACTACAGGAGCAGCCAGTCCATGTTCTCTAGCTTTTGGCCCAAGTTATTTATTGTATTTCTCTAGTTTTCTCTCATAAACATACTCCAAAAGACACCAGCATAAAGGTGGCTTTCTCATGAAAGAAATCAAGACAATACCACTGCAAGAATAAGTTCTCAAACTAACGATAAGGACAGACAACATTTATCTTTGACTCATTTCAAGAACCAAACATTTATTCTCATTTAGCGGACTAAAACCTACCTGATAGTGGTTTGACAGAGAGCAGTGACATCATAAGAACTCCTATCAATTCCCACATATTGAATCAAACTGCAAATAGCTATTTCCCCCTCAAAGCTGTACTGACTGCACAGTGGTCCGGCAGAAACTACTGGCACTGTTTTAATACTATCAGGCCAGTGTGCACGACTCAGGGCCTGGACACCAGGCACTGTGCAGATTGCAAGAGCAGCAATCTTGCCCATGAAGAAGGGTATCTGTAATGAAGTCAAATGCGACATCACTGGTGCATCAGGCAATCGATGGAAAAGTCTGTGCACATTCACAGGGCTACCTAGAATTCTCCAGCATAAAAAGACACTGAAAGGCACTAGTCCATAGCAAGAAAGTACTGCCCTCAAAACTGTTTTTGAGTACATGCTTCATTTGCGGCTAAGACGACAGTGTGTGTTCACCCGCTGCCTTGTGGTAATTCCAGTGCTTTGAGCTGAGCAAGGACACAGGCAGTAAAACCCTTCCCCCAGTTCCAATTTCCTGGATGTTAAAGAAGCGAGTGACACAAAGAAATGCAAACATGAAAGCCAAAGGATGCAGTCTATTCTACCCAATCATGTGATGAATCTAACTTGATTACATATGTTTATTTTTAATTGCTGGTGGGGAATAAGTATTGTGGAAAAGGTGGCTGGACAGAGTACCTACCACCTGCATATGTTAATTATCTAAGGGACAAATCCTGCTCTGAACACTTGGTGTATCTTCTGATTTCAGGGAGGATGGAAGCAATGAATTGGAGCACCAGCTGAAAATCAGGCAAGAGATAATGGACGACACCATATTTTGCTATGACGGCAGACTTGATTCTCAGCTTCCTGACACCCGGAGTAGCTATTTGCATTCGGGTGCTAGGAGTGCAACATGTGTGCAACTCAGTGTTATAAGGTTAATTACAGAGCTCATACTTTGTGGAGTTGCTACAAAGGAACTTACCATATGCAGCAACGTGTAATCAATAATTACACCTGTTGCCAAGAGTGCCCCAGATTCTCTGAGAGGAGACATCACATTAACACAAAGCAGTGTCCAGCAAAAACTAAACCACATGGCTAGTTGTAATCCCCATTGTTAGTATTCCAAGACCAAACAATCTGGACCCTTGAATACAGCATGAAGATTCTCTTATCACCATCTTCTCAAAAAAGATTGGTTGAGAAGTTTTCTTAGCTAGAATCACTACTCTGAGGCACTATATCCACTTCTCGCTTTGCTGATCCTTCCCTCCCTCTCCTACGTATCCAAGGCACAAGCCATCCTGGGAGAGAAGCAAAAGCCAACTCCATCTGACACATCAGTTTCTCTCAGCCTTAAGATGATTTTTGGACCAAATGTGATGCCAATACATGTGCTGCACAGGCAGAATATATTCAAGGAGCGGACATACTATTTTCAGTCAGATCCCTAAGGGTGACTTCAAAGCCACAGGAATATCATTTTGGGGCAATCTCAAAAATTATAAAGTCTCCTAAACCTTAAAATGGGAGGATGTGCCACAAAGAATGTTACTGTTGAGCTTCTGGGCTACAAACCAGACTACACCAGCACAACCTGTGCAAAACTGTAAAATCAGAAAGCACCTTGAAGCAAGATGAGACACAGAAGAACACTCTATGGAATGCATAAACCAAACTCAAACAGCATGAAAAAAGTATTTTTTATTTTTATTGTTTACAAAAGCATGAACAACCTTACGCAAAAGCAGCATCCTGAACCAGACGTTTCCCTCATCCTCTTGGGACGTTGGCAAAAAGCAGGTATTTCACTGTTCTTTAGGGTTAAACGTACTCTGCTGAGGTAAACAGGGAACACCTCACTGATTCCCACAGAGCTCTGACTGCTTCCATTAGCAAAGGGGGCCAGCTCATCAGACCACAACACAGTGAGATGTTATATGGGTGGCTTGCTCTAGGTGCCAATTGGCTTAGCCTGCTTCTAACCAAGACAAATACACCATTCAGATAATTAATAAACTCCCCATTCTCTTCAATTTTAACTGATATAGATCTGATTTTAAATACTTGTTTAAACATTATGACTTTCATCCCACACTAATGTCACAAAAGCTTTAACTTCAGGCACCATGAACAATTTTACTCAAGTTTTTTTAGAGACAGCAGGTGGACTCATGAGCTGTTTTGCAAGCAAGACCTTTCAGCACAACAGCTATTTACTCCTTTCTTACCTGCCTCCCCAGCCCATGGAGGTCAAGTTATCACTCTGAAGAAACCTGCTCTAAGGTTAACCTGAAAAAAATGTGCAGCATTTTTACTTTGCCTTCATCTTCTCCTGATCTGGAGCTGGAAGAAGTTAATGATCACATAATCAAACAGGGCATACTTTGAACCTTAAGAAAAATATTTATTTATTTCAAAAGTATTTTGTTAAACAGAGAATTTGACTGCAATGACTTCACAAAGACCTGGAGCAAATTACTCCTACTGGTTCCTAGAATGATCCCTACTATAAAACAACATAATTCCTCAGCTCCTCTGAGCTGAGGTTCCTCCCCTCAAATCTACAACTGAAGCCTCAGAATATTTATTACACTGGGAGAAATGGCTCTGGCTTGTCTGCCACCATATGTCTAAAATGACTGACAAATACTATTTACGTCTGCAAGACAGATACTGGATCTGTGGATCAATGAAAACTACTTCATTTTACTCCTCAAGCTGTAATAGCTGTTCTAAAATAGCTCGTGCCAACTTCACATTAAAGAAATATAATTCAATTCAAACACTGAAAGAACCTGATAAGAACCCATATGTATATACACTGTATGTGTACACATATATATACACACACATATGTAGATAATTTGTATTTATTTTACACTGACAAAGTGCTAAAAGAATCAAACAACTGTCAGTGCTAGAGATGAGGCTAAATGAAATAGTATCGCTTATATGGCATCAAATAATTAGAGACTCTGGTCCAAGAGCTTCAGAATTGTTAGCAAAAAAAACCAACAACAACAAACCCAAACAAACAAAACTTTCATTGGTAAAAAAGGAAAAGTTCCAAAGGGTTTGAATTTAACTTTCAAATAATTTGTAAGTATTTATTAAAAAAAAACAAACACCACCAAAAACAAAAACCAAAAGCAACATGCAAAGTAGATTTTATCATTTAAATTTCAGTTGTGTATAGCAAGAACACACATTTATACAGAAATTCTATTACTTCCATGGCAAAATTCTGAGGTGCCGAGGACTCAATGATGACTTTAATGAATCTGGCAGTATCTCACATGTGCATCATTGCCTCAAATTTTGAAAAAGAAAATGCTGTACAACTTCAGCCCTGTATCCTGTGAGTCTGGCTGCATAGTCAAAAACAGAAGTATTGCACTCAAGACCATGCTTACAAAAATGCACATTTAATAAGGCCATTAGAGTCAAGATCATAATGGGACTCAAGTCACATGAATGATCAAATGTATCATAAACAGACCTAGGAAAGCCATATTGCAGAAGATGGACTCAAAAGAGCAGTGTTCCAGCAATTTGATAACTCATTATTTTCCCCATGAACTGCCAAACTCTCAAACTACTGTTATCTACCCACAGTGCCAGACAACGTGTGTATGTATGCATACACTCTGGCAAATGGGTCGTTTCATTTTTTTCTTAAGTTACCAAGTGCCCCAGAGTTTGAAGGTAGGATTCTACTCAAGTTCTGCCAATAAGGTTCAAGTTGTCACCAACTTTAAGCAGCTTCCATGCATGATGAGGGGAGAGAAAATTTGACTTTTGAGTTATTTAAATATTTGTCAACATGCAAGACATAATTCTTACTTTACAAAATGTAGCAAAGACACAATTGAACCTGTAATGGAATACTTTTTAGTATGCTCTTGCAGAGCTAGATCACATGAAGATTATCAGCTTATCAGACCTGGCTTACCAAGAGAAAGACAGAGCGAACAACCAATCCAACACAGTACAAGGAATGATACAGATTTACAGGTTAGCTGCCCACTTCCTATGGCAAATAGAAAGAAGCTACCCTTTAATCAAACTCGGGTAAGCTACTTTGAGTTTACAGTAGGGTAAGTGTATTCTCACTAGCCACGACCTTGGAGTAGCAGGTGTGCTGTAAATCTGTGAGCCTGCCATGTAGTTATTTGCTCCATAGTCAGCCCAAAGTTACCCACCCAGCCAGCATTTTGGCTTGGTTAAGGGTAGTGGCATTTGTCCATGATGGAAGGGTAGACCCCTATCCCTCTTCCCCATGCCACACTACATAAATACATAGAGTTATGCAGATATAAAAAGCATCAAACCAAGGCTGGAAGAGTCACAAGACACAGCAAATAGGAAACGTAATGGTCACATGAATTGCAGTTCAGCAGAGACATCCTTTCACAATCCTATATTCTGCCATAAAATCCACAGTGGTGTATTTTGGTGGTGATTATGTATTAATTACCTTCTAGCTGAATAAACTCCAGCATTAGGAATTATTTCTGAATATTACAGACTACATCCAACACTTTTTTTTTCCTAGGACCTCTTTTTTGGGTTTAGACTGTTTTTAGTATAGAGACAACAGACAAACCTGATATACAGAAGATGCATCCTGTTTGTTTGCATATTACAAACTGACAAATGGATAATCAAGAAGCAAACCTATTAAAGGTGTCACATACTTTACACCTACAGCTCCATGTACTTTTTTTCCTGCAACAATTGTGTCACTTGCTGGATGGAAGTTTGTCACTAACTACAAATATGTTTTTGACCAGAGCAGGGAGGAATGCATTTGGACAGCAACAATGCAGCTCTTGCACTGGTGACCAGGTAACATGGGAGTTCAGGATATGGTTTCTAATTCCACCCCTGTCCTATACTCATTGCAGGCTGAGCAGCTCAAAACATCTCTCTTAGCAATCACATTACTTAGAAGGAGAATAACTCTTTCCATATCTTCTTCACAAAAGGAGCAGTAAGAAGTCTGTTAACGTATCAGATGAGAAGCTGTCTAAAAGGCTTCTACATATTTTAGCAGTTTTGACTAAAAATGATCAGCAGAATCACTTCGTCAATTAGGTTGAAAAGAACCAAGAATATTTTGGGAATGTAGTTTCAGAAGCCCATCTCTGGCCATCACATTAAAATGGTGGCCTGAATACTAGCAATCCTTTGTCTCCGAGTGTCTAAACAAATAGAGTTTTAATGTGCATCAGGCAGCAGCAGCATTTTCAACATTTTATGCTTCCTGTATTTATTATTTTTTAACCAAATTCTCTTTCCCAATAAACTGTCTTGTAGTTAGCATGACTACCCACACATGCAGCATTTCTAAATGGAATTACATATTGTTGTTTCCTCTCCACCATGATATGACCTTACCATTTTCAGTCTCAGTCAGCACCACAGGTTTAATGCAAGTCATGGACAGCAGGCAGCGAACCTGCTTTTACTTCTTGCTTCAAACAATGTATTGTTTCATATTTATATATTCTTAAAATGTTTTCTTCACTTAGCTATACTAAAAGTACCGCTCCAAAGTATAAGTTTACATTGGAAAAGGTTATTGATGACTTAACCAAAAAAATACCACCAAAAATCCCTTTTAGTCCCACAGGAAATACTTTTTTCTCTCAAATTAGTTAACGTGCATTTATATTAGAGGACTCCATATTTCAGAAACCAGTTATTTAATGCTCAATATTATTTTCAGCAGATGAAGAGGTAGGTATATTTCAACATAAGAAAAAAAAAAACCACAAGTGTAACAGACATTCAATTAAATCAAGTAATGTCTGAGAAGTCAAACACTGTTCTGACAGCACATAAACATAATGTGTCTGAAGATACTCTCCAAGGAGGACAAGAAAAGTTGAGCATTCTGATTAGATAATACATCATAATTTGAAATTTAATAATTTTCTGGAAAGAAAACACAAGTATCCAAATGCTATTTCCTTCCCCTCCCTCCCCCAGAGAAATGTGGGTGCCAATAAAACTGCCTGTATCAATGGCATTATTAACTTCTGGACTGCTAAACATGGAATCAACTGCAATTTGTCCTTACATTCACCAACACCAGCAGTCTACAAGTTTACACAGAGACCATATGCATGATAATTACATAATTACAATAGAAATTCAACTTTAGTGTTGTTCTTAAAACAATCTTCATAAATAATGAAAATACCTGTGTTCTAGCTCTTCAGTAACCTAAGGTTAATTGGTACAGATAGTGTTTTTTTCTTCCTTTTATAGACCAAACTGGAGGTTCCTCACTGCCAACAATGGTTAAGGCCTGGATCAAGTTACTCTCCTTTTGCTTTTCCCTTTTTCTGCTTTTTTCCATTTTCCACCACTGCATTATTTTCTGGTTTGCTTACTCCATTTGCAACAGCACCATTTGCTATTTTGCCATTCTTTATGGGTTCCTTGGGCAGCTTATAAGTCCGATAGTAGAAGTTACCAAACAAGAAAATGAAGGTGATAGCATAGAAAATGACACCCCAGTGCATCCATTTAGGGAAAGGACAATCAATATAAATAGAAAAGGCTGTGTGGCCAATAGTCACATGGAACTGCACCTGAAAGACAGAAAATATAGAATCAAGAAGGTCTCAATATGCTCTGTAGGCCTGACTGCACCTATATTTATTGATTAATTAATTATTAAAACTGCTACACTGGGGGGTGGTAGGGAAGCCGTATTTGGCTGTAACATCATACATGCATTCACTTGACCAGGTTAATAAAATTTATTACAGTACCTGGCACCAGTTTTCATATATAGAAAAATGAGAAGACATTAAGAGACCTGGATTTTCCCTGCCTTTTGAATAGGCTTTTGCAATTCAGTTGAAAAAAAAACCAAGTAAAATTAGACTTTTCTCACACAAATCTATGCTGCATATTTTTAAAGAAATGAATTAAGTATTTCCATCTCCAGGAAGTATTCTAACTTGAGCTGTATCAGACAGCTAAGAACTTTCAGAAGCAGTAGCATCTGTTCCAAAGCTCTGCAAATGCAAATCCACCCAGAGGCAATGCCTTCTGTGATAAAGGAAGGAATTTTACTTACCAATTGCAATATGGTCAAGTATCGTTTCCACCAAAGGTATTTCTGAAATTTTGGGCCACAGGCAGCTAATCCATAATACATGTACATAATGACATGAATAAATGCATTCATCTGAGCTCCAAAAAAAGCTGTCCAGAATAGAAGGGAAGATCGTCACGTTATTTTGAAAAAAGTCTCTTCTAGTATTTTTCATGAGACAGTAAAAATTATAAAGCACAGAATATGTCAGGCTTCCATCTTTTAAATAATTGACAGTATAGTACAGACCTGACTGCCAACTTGTACTGACACAAACAGCTGTTCATGCAAGTGGCATGTCACATCTTTCACAGAACTACTTGTGCAAAAGCATTTAGTAAGACTTTTGTTGAGCAGACATAAATGACATGGATTCCACATTTTAATTGCAATTGCTTTGCGAAAGGATTATTTAAAAGAAGTGTCTGACAATATGAAACATAAATTATCAGGTTCTCAACTCAAATCTTTTAAATTATAATTAAATGCACAAGGTTGACTTCTCAGCAAGAAATCAAGAAACTCATGTGGAAGTCTGATTAAAGAGGCCAAAAACATCATACAGAACAAAACTTCACTTGTGGTTTTAAGGTGTTTAAAGGCATTGCCAAGCAAGTTGGTCTAAATTGCTCAGCTTTCATTTCCCTGTTTGTGACTTAAAATATCCAGCATTCTTAAATATATAAATGTATAATATAGCTTTTTCTAGAATGATCCATGCTGGAAATAAAGATGACAGCTCTCAGTTGCAGCGAGAAAGATCTCTTTGCTCTGTCAAATTTGGAAGCCATTTAACAGAGACAAGATCTTGTTAAGGTATTTCTTACACTGCCAGAGAGGCTCAAAAAGGCTGTAAAGTGTAAGATCTGGGCAATACAGACAACAGCTGCTGACATCAAACAGTTCAGATGTCCATGTGGTCCAGACCCAGTTAGTTATAATAGGGTCTAGTTTATAACAGATCTGTCTATATAGGCAATGTGCTATCAACTAGAAAATGGAAGAACACAGACCTATCCACATTTATGCAGTAGCACTACATAAACGCAGAAGAACTGTTGCTTTTCCTTTTGCAGGGGCTAGAAATGAAGAGACAAAACTTGAAATACACTTGGAAATAGTGGCAACTGTTCTATTGAAACCTTCAAATGTTTAGCATGAAAAGTCTGAAGAGGCAACAAGAGAGAGGGCATTTCAAGATACCCAGGGACTTTCTAAGTAAGACTACAAGTAAACATTCAGTCACCAATAAACTTATTTTATGGGTGCAGTAGCCACTAAAGATCATGAAACATCTGGCTGAGTACCTGCATCCTGCAGATTACTTGGGAGAAATTCAAGGATAGTCACAAATACTAATTTAAAATCTTTCTTCTTTTGAATATAAGTAAGCACTCAGTACAAGGTATCTATGGTAAATGAGAGCATAAACCCCCCATGTACTAAGTATTGGTGTGGTTTGACAAAAAAACCCAAAATATTAGTTTGGTGTAGTGTTTACTGCATGTTATTTCAGGTGTCTTATGTCTATAAAGCACATTACAAAGAAGACAGCCTATTTTACCTGAACCATCAGCTCTGTAGAGCTTATAATTCGTGAGACACAGGGCAAAACAACAGAAACCAGGGTACAATGTAGGCAAGGGAGAATGTTCCAAGTACAATGGAATAAAATTATTTGACCAGGGCTTTAAAAAGGAATCAAGAAAAAAAAAGGCTCATAATGAATTATAGAATTGTGCCATTATGCATAGGTTTTAAAAGTTAACTGACAGATTCACTGGCTCACCATCAAGGGAAAGCTTCAGAATTTTATACACGCCTCTTTCTAAAGAAAGCAAGCAACCCCCAAACTCGGATACAATGCCAAAAAATAATCTCCATTAACTTCATCACATTTGCATACAGGTTGTGGCCTGTAATTAGATTTTGCAGTTCTCCACAGCTACAAAAATTTAAGTTAGGCAAGACATGTTAATCTTCCTGTTTCACACAGAAGGATAACTTTGAAGACAGAACTTCAGGATTCCAATTGATGCCCATGAGGAAAAAAAAAAGGTTTTGCAATTGATTAGATTATTGCCCTGTTATCTTTTCCTCCCCCACGTTTCCCACAGAGGAAAACTATATGCATTAAAGCTATTGCACTGCTTCAGTGCTATCTAAACAGCCTTGTATATTACAAAGTTAAGTCTCCAAAAACTTTTTTCCATTGCTCCCAAACAATAATAATTCTCCCTTGTGTCCAATCAAAAGGGTATTGGAGGAAGAGAACCCACCTTGTCCACCTGCAACCCACTTAATACCAATCCACCACAAGGTGAACATGGTGAAATGGTGATAGACATGAAGAAAACTAATTTGGTTAAATTTCTTCCTCAGGATGAAGAAAACTGTATCCAAATATTCAATTCCTTTAGAGACATAATACCACCATAAAGCAGCAGCTATCTGTAAGGAAAAAAAAAAAGACAAAACAAGTTTTAGTGATTTCAAGCTGAATGTAATTAAGTTCTCTCCACCTATCAGCTGCAAGAGAAGGATACCTCTTCCTTCCCCAAGTCCTGGTAAATTTTGAGGTGGAGACATGAAACATCTGACAGTATAAGAACAACAAAAACAATACTCCATCTATGCTGGACATGGAAATATTATTCTGAGTCTACTGCTCACAAATCACAACAGTGAAAAAGAGCCAATATAATTAAAAGCTTTGCCATGTCTGAACAGTTTACATAGGGAGTTAAACATAGGTAGTTGTATTTCAGTCTCTGTCCTAAGCTTTGCAGAAGACTAGCACAGGGCTTCCTGTGCTAAGGACATAGCACTTTGATGTGGTCAGAACAACAAGGCAGAAACATAACGATAAAATGTAATTGCAAAGGTTGAAACCTTATATAGAATTCTTCCAGTACCACAGGCATATGGGTGGGAAAATCACAAATCCCTCTTACAAACTAGGTGTGGTAGGGTACCCTCAGGTTCTTCTAGTCTGCTCAGCAACCCCCTCTGGAAAAGCAGCAATCCCTCAGTGGCTCTGTGTCATTCAGGGAATAGAAGAAATGAGACCATGGGAGCCACACAAGCTGCAGAGATCTAACCCATCTGCCCAATAGGGCCATGCTACACACCCAAATTTCTTTTTCTAATCCACCCATCACAGTGACTCTTGCCCAAGATGCAACATAAACATGACTTCCTCCTGAAATCAGGATTTTGTTTTATTGTTATAAAGCCCAGAAGCTCTGTGTAGCAATTTGCTAATACTAGGATATGGGGATATGGTGGTGGTGGGGATTCCCTTACAGATCCCAAAGCATAGCAACAAGTCTAGTTCCTGGCATGGTAAGTCATCTAGCTTGTTATGCAGGGATGGGATGAGAACATATCCCAGATGGTGACTCATACAGAGATAGAGAAGAAAAAAAGAAAAAAAGAAAAAAAGAAAAAGGAAAAAAAAAAAAGGGAAGTCGGAAATGGCACCACCAGCAAGGAGAGCAGACAATGCCACAACACACTTATTTGTCAGAAGTTCATCTGGTCTTTCAGGACTCATCTGATGGGAGATCAGAATTTCTAACCTTAACATGGTAAGAAATAATGCCTCCATCCCCTCAGGGCCCAAGGGGGACAGAAGAGAAAACTTAAGACAGCAGTAGCTTCCCCTCCCAAATACACACACCCAATTAGGCAAGCGAGATAAAAGAGAATCAGGAGAATGAGCAGTAGAAAGCAATGCTGCAGCCCTGCATGGTGTTTTCTTCCATTTCTCCAAGCTAATGGGAAAGGAACACATCTCTCTTCAGAGGGTCTGTCACAGCAGCAACTGGACTGGTGAACAGTTAGGAGAGATTTCAGCAGAAGCAAAAAGCAGCACGGGAGCAGAACAGTGCTGCAGATCTGCATTGCAGACTCTGCAGTTTCCCAAAGGGACTGCACAACTTTCAGTTGCCAAATTGCAGCCTTCTATGCATCCATTGATGAATACTCATTTCATTCTCTGGATGTGATTTAGCCTACTTCAGGTTTCAGGAAGAAGATGTATATTTTGTCAATTTTATATTAAAAAAAGATCGGTCGAAGTTGGCATGAGGCTTAATGAGAGAAAAGTGACACCTCACAGATCCTGGAGTTCCCAGACACAAAGGCAAGCTGCAAGAACCATCAACACATATATACATGTTGCTCAATACCCAGTATAGTTCTGCTTCTGGGACAGGTAATCAGGTGTTATAATAACACCCACATCAAGGCTTTGTCTCACACCCATGAGTTAGCGTAACAGTCCAGCATCTTTTACAGTTCTTTGCTAAAGCTGCATCTATTAAATAAATTAAGATCAGCATATTCTCATCTCATGAGTTAATAATAAACATTTTGGATCATATCCATAAAATGACAAGCCAGCACAACAATACTAAAGCTCTTTAGAGATTCTCTCCCTTCTGAGAGACTTCTAAAGAATCAACAGGGCAGTTAGAAGCAAACTGCCATAAAATCTCTTAGAAAGCCAAAGCGCATTTTGTTAAAGAAACACTGGAACACTAAGCCAAATAGCCAAGAAGCAAAGAGCCATTTTACTATACAACATAGACCTGAAATGGAGAAAAATCCAACAAAATCCCTTATGTTTTACACCCAAGATGCCACAGTCTCATTGCATGCTCTTAGATGAGTCATTTAATACTTCTCATTCCTCTTCTTTTGAATTCCACCTGCCTTGCACAAAAACCAGTTACAGTCTGTGGATCAACATCAGCTGAACTTTTGATCGAAATGCTTCCCATCACTTAAGAACAAAAATAGCATCCATTTCTTTGCAGGATCATGCCTGCTGATTTTTGCATTCCTGTAGATTTCTGACAGCTCTTTTGCTCTCTTCCTACCATCAAATTTTACTATTATTTATATTCTCAAACCTGATAGGTGTTGTGCACCCATGATCTACTTCAATGGTCTCAGTGACCTATGTAGATGTTTTGATCATTATAGACGCAGAAGAAAAGGAAACAGTTGTTATTTGTCCAAGGCAGACACAGGGAGAGGGCAGAAATAAAGCAGAACAATACTCTGCTACATAATCTATGTCAGGGGCAGATGGCTACTTATAAACTTCTTTTGCAAGACATCAGAAGTTAGGACCTAACCTGTAGCCTTTCTTTGGACACAGCATGAAATTGATTCAGCTCAAAAGAAAATACATTAAAAAGGCATTAATTCCTGAAATTAATAATACTAGTCACAACCATAACTCTTCTAACAATTTTCAATTTTTTTACGAGCCAATCCATGTCTGTTACAACACCAGATGGCACAGGAAGATTACACTACAGCCTAGGATTAAGGGGGTCAACAAGAGGTTCAATCCCATGACCTCTGCCTGCTGCAGGGCTTTTGAACAGAGGACTCTTAACATGGGACTCTGTTCCTGCACCCTCCTTCCTCATTTTGGGTTGGAAAAAGTTATCCCTTAAGGGGTTTGAAGGGAGAGGTACTTCTTAGAAGGTAACAGTAACATGAAAAATTAAAGTGGCTTTTAAGGAGAACTCTTTTCCCTGCTTCACCTATAGAACTTTGTTTACAGGACTATGAAGTCAATTTTGTTAACTCAAACTCCCTCTTCAATGAGGCTAAAGTAAATAATTATTACATTTATTTCATAAAAGGAATATATTCAAACTCTAGATATAAACACAAACAATTTAGATTACAATTACAATAAAGCTGAGCTATGGTTGTCTTCTTTATCATGACAGCACACTTAAAGCCAGGAACTAAGTAATTCCCAGAGCCTCAATTCCCAGTTCTCAGCTCTTCAGAAATTATAATAAAATAGATGAACCTTGAGCTGGGAAACAAGGACACACAAATGTCAGCAGAAGGGGAAAGTGACTACTCACTGACACTCGTATGCTTTAACTTAGTGTCAGGAAAATGTTCTCTCCAAATACTGGAGCTTCTAAAGGAGTACTACAAAGCACAGATTTAACACCCTGGCCCTTTTGACTCATAAGCTATAACCCAAAAAGTTCTTCCAAGGTGCAGCTTCAGCTCCTTTAAAATCCCTTCTTGGGGATTTCTTCCCTTTTTTCTTTCTTGTTTACTCCAAACATTTTATTTTTTTATAGAACCCATTACAGAACACAATTCCTTAACTTCCTGCCAGCAATCTGTAAGGTGGCTACCTACTACACCCAGAATATACGCACTTTAGAAAGGAGCTAATTTCTGCAAATACGTCTGCAACTGTAGAATATAATTTCCACTCTTGCTTTCTCCAGCCACCCTTGCCTGACATTGTAGAACAACAGCCAGGGGAGCCTGGATGAGACTGAAAAGTGGAGGGAGGTTCAAAACAGTAAGCAGGAGAACCAATTTCCTCATACCATGTGTTAACTACCTACAGAATTAATTGTCAGTGGAAGTCAGAAGCTTGGTAAAGGTGAAGAAAACATACAGACAAGTTAATAGAAAAAATATTCCCTTAAAAACTGGCAAAACAAAGAGGCTATGTCTGACTTAAGAGGTCTGTGAGCTACAGATCACTGTGCTAGACTATACAGGGCAAGTGTCACTACATGCCCTTAACTGTTCCCTTGAAATCACCATTGGCTCACTGTATTGACACACGATGTGGGTTGGAGAGGAGAGGGAAGACGTTCTCTGGCACTAGCTCTCTACCAGCTCTCTGTGCTCCTTTGAGGAAAAAAGGATGGTTTCTTGGCCCCTCATTTTGAGCAACAGCTTTGATCAAAAGGGGCCACTATATAGCAAAAAAATAGTGGCCCATTCCAGAAAAGATATAAACAGAGGTCTCACACCAGGGCTTCTATGCTGCCATTCAGACACCACATGCAATTAGTTTCACATTTCTCAATATTTGCTCCAGCTTTCTTAGCCCCACAATAAAGTCATATACGAAGCTGCTCCTTTCTAGAGCATGTTCAGTATGCTTTCTGGGCTTGGTGTCATTTTCATCTGGGTTAGTCCCAATCTCCTTTCACCTGACTAATACAAACTGGCTTATTCTTTTACAACTAAGGTTACTGCATTGCAATTAATTCTACTGTTGCAGTACAGTACTGCTCTTCAAAGAAGACCAGTGCCAACAGACACTAGACACTAGGTATCTAGAAGTATTAAGAGGATGTGCTACAATGTTTATCAATTCTAAACACAAAACTGCAAAAAGCTCATATTTATGTTTCAACATTGCTTTTTTTCAGGTGTATACTATGAAAAAATTATGGAAAAAGAAATCTTGAGGAAGTTTGGGGGTATTTTTGTCCTACAGTGTCAAAAACCAACAAAATACCTTCCAAATGCAGAGCATGATACACTCTAAAGTGGGACAGAAATGTATCCCAGACTCCTTGGTAAGATAAAGTAGGCTTGTAGAAATTACAGCTTTCTACTTGCAACTTGCCTGAATAGAGATTTTATTCAAAAGAACTACTACATAATTATCAAGATCAGGGTCTTGACTGATAACATACTATACAATTGCTGCAACAGCTAAAGATAACTCAGTTTTCCCTGCTTCCTCAACTCTCTCAGTTGCAAACTGAACACATTGCAACTTAGAACTCTACTTCTAAAGATCATGCAAATTCACAAGTTTCAAAAAAGCTTAAAAAGTCAGGAAAACCAAAGAGTAGGTATTGCTAGAGCAACCTTTCTTTTCTGGACAAATCATATGCAATAAATACATTGGTCATTTTGCCTTTATTTTATGGTACAATGCTTTGTTTGTCACAATGAACACAACAGAATCATGGAATCATGGAATTGTCAGAGTTGGAAGGGACCTCTAGAGATCATCCAGTCCAACCTCTCTGCTAAAGCAGGATCCCCTAGAGCACATTACTCAGGACTGCAACCAGGTGGATCTTGAGTATCTCCAGAGGAGATTCCACAACCTTTCTGGGCAGCCTGTTCCAGTGCTCTGTCACCCTCATCATAAAGAAGTTTTTCCTCATATTTAAATGGAAATTCCCATGTTCCAGCTTGTGTCCGTTGCCCCTTGTCCTGTCACTGGGAACTATGAAGATGGACTGAAAACAGTCAATCCAAGAGAAGGACTTAGGGGTGATGGTGGCCGAGAAGCTTAACATGAGCCAGCAATGTGTGCTTGCAGCCCAGAAAGCCAACCATATCCTGACCTGCATCAAAAGAACTGTGGCCAGGAGGTCAAGGGAGGTGATTCTCCCCCTGTACTCTGCTCCCCGAGACCCCACCGGGAGCACTGCATCCAATTCTGGAGTCCACAACATAAGAAGAACATGGAGCTCCTGAGGAGAGAGCACAGGAGGGCCACAAAGATGATCCAAGGGCTGGAGTACCTCTCCTATGAAGACAGGTTGAGAGAGTTGGGGAAGAGCAGGCTCCAGGGAGACCTTATAGTGGCCTTCCAGTATCCGAAGAGGCTACAGGAAAGCTGGGGAGGGACTTTTTACAAGGGCATATAGCGAGAGGACAAGAGGTAACAGATCAAAACAGGAGGAGGGAAGATTTAGGTTAGACATTACAAGGAAATTCTTTAGTGTGAGGATGGTGAGACACTGGCACAGGTTGCCCAGGGAAGTTGTGGAAGCCCCACCCCTGGAAATGTTCAAGGCCAGGTTGGATGGGGCTTCGAGCAACCAGGTCTAGTGGGAGGTGTCCCCACCCATGCAGGTGGGTTGGAACTAGATGATCTTTAATGTCCCTTACAAACCTAGCCATTCTATGATTCTTTAGAGTAGGTCTGACTCCTCCACAGGCTCTCACAAACAAATGCACCTGAAAGTGTGGCTGTGAAACTGAATTTTAGCATACTAAAATGTCATTACTACTTGTACTTAGCTAATATCAAATTCTTTCAATGTGTACCATCGCAGTCCTCAATGTCATCCAGCTGAGTAGAAAGACATTTGTTTGGCTTATCTACTGAAGAAAAACCCACCAAGCATTTTTTATACTTGGCTAGATTTTGGTTTTTAACAAAATTATGAACAGAAAATTTTAGTCACTAAAATAGTGAGTGTATATTATTGGCAAAGGTTAAAGATAGGTGGCTACCATAAGATAAATACAAATCTACACACAGAGTTGTTCTGCAACATCAGCCATTATACACAAGGTGTATAACTCAAACCTATCCTCACTACCACCCCTCTCATATGCACAAGCTTTTGAGTAATACTGCCCATGAACAGCCACCCTGAAGACAGAAATTTTTCAAAACATGTTGTAAGTATTAAACGTATTTAGACTGTAACACACTTTCACCTACAGATTAGAACATGTTCCTGAAAATGTAATGAAACTTCCAAGAACAGCTGAAAGATAGTCTGCTGGAAGGTTTAGTGCCTGAGCTAATCAACAGTATTACAGAAATTACACGCATCTGCACTTTGATTTTAATTTGAATGCTTTCCAAAGAAACACACATTTGAAATCTAGGCCTCACATTTACTGATAATACATTTGCCAGAAACCAGAATGACCTCACAAAGCCAAACCCGGGTGAAGGAGACAAAAAGCTGCCTCACCAGCATGAGTGAAGCACAACCACAATATATGCTGACAAATCTTAACTTGCTTTGATCTAGACACTACAGCTTTACTGTGGTCACCCTGGTATGAACTTCAGCAAGGTCTAGGAACCAAAATTATCTGTACAAAGTTTATCCTGGATTGTACAACCACAGATGAAGCCAAGGATGGTATCTTTAAGACAACCCTTACTTGCAGCAGTCAGATGAAAGTTAATGCATACACACTGATATACTTTGATGAAACCTGCTATGTGCAATGTCATCAAACCTGAAGTGGTCTGTGAGAATGTAACAGGATACAGTCATGGCTGACTATGGAAACACTATTTTCAGACAAGACTTAAACCATCATGTAATGCTATGTATTACATACATTCATATACATATACAGAAAATAAATACTCACCCTAACTTCATAAACATTATCTGAATAATCCACAGTCTGGCAGACATAGCTGTACCCTCGAGCTCTTGATGACAAGAACAGCTGAAAATATTGAAGTCACACATGAGGGGAAAGATGCTACATAAAACACATTCATAACAATTATCAGCAAATTTCTTGCTACATCAAACTTACCTGAACAAAAGCACTTAGAATATCCTTACCAGTTCTGACAATACTATTGAAGAAAACCAACATTTAGTTCTAACACACAGTTGTCTTTTTTTCTTGTAAATTAAAAATTATTCATTTTTCACTCCTTGTATCTGCCCAGATACTTGGAGTCTTGTACAAATTACTAAGAACTCCAGTATGACCCTAAGCTATTCAAACATTAATATTCCCTCTGACAGCTCTAGTTTCAGAGATAGAAAATACTAAATTGATTTCACTATGAATGACAGAAATTATATTCCCATGATGGATTCAAGAGAACTCTCTCCAAGAGACAGGGATTAGATAATTTGGATCTATTATTCTTACAACAGTACACCCATCAAAATCCAATGCTGAGCACTCATAAAACAAATTGAGATAAACTGGATGAAGAAAAGTTCTCCAATTTGTGCCATCAGAAATGGCGTAAAGCACATGAAGTACTCCTGTAGGGCCACTCCAAATAAAGCACATTGCAATAATCCAAACAGGAGAAGATAAACTTGACATTTCAGCAAGTTCCCACTGGAAAGAAGAACACCTGCTTAGAGCTGTACAAATTTCAAGTAATACTTCTGATGCTGATGTTCATAAACATTATGATCCAGGACTGTTTAAAGCTGGGCAATCCCACCCTGTTAAGAGTCTCAAGATAGCAGTGGAGCAGATATAGCCTGCAAATTGCTAGCTGCAAGAGCAGGGTGGTACAAAAAGGTGTCCATAACAAACACAGGTAGCCACTGATTATTCTTAACCCTAATCTGACTTCAATCCTACTTAGACTGAACTCAAGTTTATTTTGTTATCTCATCTAGTACACAGCACTAGGAGTGCTGTCACATGCAGAGACAAGAGTTATCCAGATATAACAAACATACAAAACCTGGTGAAAACCTGGACTTAGTTGCTGTACATGTCTGCCAAAGTAGGGAAGTGAAAGAACTGTCCACAGCAATTAAAAAAACCCACCTGAACTACTTCTGCATAATCCTTTGATGTTAATGGTCTTTTCCAACCAAAATGATTCTATGATTCTATGATCCAAGTCCATTTACAATCTGCTGTAACACCACTACTCTCCAGTGTGGTCCCAGACACACATGGGCACACTTTATAACATCAGAGAAGAGCAGGGAACAGTTT
Source organism: Apus apus (assembly GCF_020740795.1). Lineage (NCBI taxonomy): Eukaryota > Metazoa > Chordata > Aves > Apodiformes > Apodidae > Apus > Apus apus. The sequence continues at coordinate 15,212,677 of NC_067284.1, read as the reverse complement.
AGTTTGCATTGTCACAGAAACTAACCAAGTACCATGACCTACTGGGTAATTTGATCAAGGTTCACTTGGCCACAGGCAGTAAACTGGCTTCACCAGACTGCTTCAGAGGAGAATAAGAAATGCAAGATTCTGTGTTAAAATAGGGGCTACACATCTAGGACTTCTGCATGTTCTAAGCAAAATTTGCTCCTCATTTGAATCTGAATTTGAGTCCAACAAATTTGAGTCTTGGACCAGACAAGCTAACAGTGCTTTATGGACTTACATTTTAACCTAATTTATCACAGATGAAAAATGCAGCTTGCCATCAGGATGATTATTTAAATAACATTTAAAGACATTTCACATTCAAATTCTGTTCTCAGTAATACCTGAAAACTTCTCAGTCATTCACAAAATGGAAGCTGTGTATCATTTTACTCATAACAATGACAATACTCATGTGAGTTACAACAGTGGCACACTTCATAGATTGAAGCAGAAGCTGCCTGGTTAAATGCAACAGTTGAAAGTTGAGCATCTTCCTCAGACCAGCCTCAGAGGTCCAGAAAGGGCACTACCTGCAAACGTTGTATCCATAGCCTTAATATCCACTGAATAACAACCTACGATTGAAATACCAGGAAACTAAAACCTGTGTCTAAACTGAGGAGCTTTCAGCCTATCAGCAAAAACCACAGTCCCATTCATTCTTCTGTTAATTCAGTGATTTGGAAATGCCATACAAACCCCTGTTATCCTATAAGCAATACAGGCTTGAAAATTGGTTGACCACAAATTTGGTATAATTCAGTTTATGGATAGAACAAATAAATTTAAAACAGTAAGTGAAAAAGACAGACACAGCAAAAACACTGCAAAATTAATTTAAGAATTTCAGTCTTAACCTGCCAAGATGATTGGATTTCATCCATTCCTACAACTATCCTTGCGTGTCAGCATTAAGTTCTGTGGAACCTGTAGTATTTTATTACTTAGTTGAATAGTGCAAGCAAACAATTTAGACAAAATTATGACTGAAGGCTGATGGCTAAACTTTTACTGAACCACATCTTAAAACAAGGCTGAAATCAGTTAATGTTTTTATTATAGAAGCCGTGGGAAAGGGTCAATATGCAGATCACAATCAGATATGCCACGCTTTCCTGGCAAAACTACAGAACAGGCCAGCCAGGAGGAGTTCTGCAATGCTGTAATTTTAGCTGCTCTGTTTATTTGCTTACTCCTCAAAAGGGGTTTTGCAATTTTGTCATCTGAGATCTTCAAGGAAGACAACCCTCAATCAACATGAGCAAAGTCACAGCAGCATAAACCATTCCTTACCTACAGCTGTATTCTGGAGAGCTATCCTTGTATAATGATTACCAAACTGTTAAATAATCCCATTTAGCTACTGCTAAAGAGCTGATCCACTGCATTGTTATTAGTAATTTCCTCTGTACAGAAAATCTAACAAAGAAGAAATGAAGCAACACTGAAATTTCTTAAAATTAACACACTCAGAACTTTGCAAACAAAATACTAGAAGACTGTATTATTTTCTTTTTAAAAAAAAGATAGTTAATTTTTATTCTTATTCTAAAAGATAACTTACAAACAAGATACTGTTCCTCACTACAGACAATGGATATCTGAATTTCCAAAATGATAAACCTATTAAGGCACTAAACAGCTCAATTTCTAACAAGATACTTTAGGACTTATAACAAGACACAATTCAGGATTATTAAAAGGAAAAATCAGTTACAACTGTTAAACCTCTACAGATTTTAGTGAATCTGTCCAGTACTTACACTAACAAATCTAAGAAGCACACAAAATAGCTAGTACACACATTCTCTCTCCAGACTCATTTAGTACATTTATTCTCAAATGGAATGTACCTAGCTATGAAAATACTCACACCAAACATAAACCTATCTTTAAAAGTCTGTGCAATACATTCACTCTCAATAGACATTGTGAATATGTAAGATTATTTTCTTTTTGCAATCTGTTGACACCCTCAGACTTAAATAGGAATCGCCTCCTGTGAGAGGGCATACACACCTCTTTGAAAATGAAGAAGTTGAGTAGAACCATTCCAAAGTTGTATACAACCAACAGGAAACGTAACTGGAAGGGCTCTCTTGTCTTCATCCATTTGGGGCCCAGCCAGACAGTGAGAAGATAAATAGTACTTATAGTCAGTGTTGGAAATGGAGACTGCATCAAGGGCCAGTCATCGACACGTTTGTCTGGGGGGAGTGAAACAAACAGAAGGAGTCAACAAGGTCTAAACAAAATATATTGATTCATTATTTTAAGCATTGTATTTGTTAGGTATTATTCTCTGTTGGAATAGCTGCATCAGATAGTAGAAGCACAATACACTCATTCTTTCTAGGAAGATTAAAGAACATAGTTTACAAAAAACATACTATATCACCTCATACAGAGATTTGTTATGACATGCAAATTCTATTGTCCAGTTCTATAATCCAAAACAACAAAGCAACAGAATCATGTGAGCCTAAACCCAACCCAGCCCATTAATCCCCCCAAAACTGATTTTGCTTATGATGAATAGTGACTGTAGTGGCAACATAATAAAATATTAAACACCACTGCAAATAAAAGACACACAAATTTAGTAAAATACTAAAATTAATAGCTTTTATTAGTTTAAAATTAGGCACTAGAAAGCCTCCAATCAATTTTATACAGGTTGTATGCTGCTAACCAAGTACTTTTTGCTATTTGATGTAGGTTAGTCTTGTATGTTTCAGACAGAATTCTAACAATGTTGCTGGAATACAGATAAAGAAAAGAGTGTAAAGGGATGGTTCTAGGTAATCTGTGCTCCCATACGGGAGATAAAGACTTTATTTGTGCTCTCCTTCAATCACTCATGGGATCCAGAGTTACACATACTCTAGAGCCCAGAATATGCTATATTAAGTTCTGGATCTCTATCAAAAAAGCACTCTTAGCCTGAGTAACCAGTGTGGCATTCAGGATGTATAGTGCTTGTCTTGAACAATCCAAGAGATAAGTGATGGACTTTGGCACTCAGGGTATCTGTTGTCTGTCTTGTGGCATCTGAGAGTTGAACAACATTTGCTGATGGACTGAAGAGATGTCTCAGCAACCCACCCAACCGTTTTGCTTCCCCTCCTGTGACGAGTACCTAAGAACTGGGGAGTTCAGTGTGGGACATGCTGAGATCAGAGACAAAGGAGTTCTACAGCTGGTGCTGGGAGCAGAATATCCAGTGATAACCAGGCCCTGATATCTCATGAAAACCACCGACTTAGAAGGACAAGACAAAGAATGCCAGTCTCAAGCCACTTCGAAACTCCACTGCAACAAACTAATCCTGTGGTGCCAGTTGTCTCAAGCTCCTCCTTTGTAATGGATGACCTCATCAATTAGTCAAACAAAGACTACATAGCCCCTGGCATCATACCTGCCCCCTGCTGTCTCTGATGAGCATGGAGAAGATAGAAGAATTTTCTCCCTTATTCATGGAGAAAAGTGGGGGTGCAGTGGGCAAGAACTGTATAAAACTCTGGGACACTATGGGTGCATTGGAAGCACTTCCCCACCAGGAACCACTTCCCCACCGACGACATCGCTGGACCGTGGTGGTAACTATGCTCTCGCTTGCTGTCCTCTGTATCTCTGCTTTCTCCCTTCTTCTCTGTCTCTGTTTTCCTCCCTGTCCTATCCGCTCTAGGGACTTTGCCATGTTACTCTAATAAAAGTTTGTTGTGCGCGTGACATCTGACCTCGTTTGTGTCTTAATTTCACCACTTGGGATCACCTTTAAACTTCTTCTCAGGCCCTGCCAGGCAACAAAGGATGCAGCTGCCGTGCGGCTCATCCCAGGAGAGGGAAGGCAGAATCCAGCCACCCCAGCCTCCCACTGCGGTGAGGAGTGTTGGAAAGCAAGGGGGTTCTGCCCCATCTCTCGTAAGACCGCACGCCAGCCCCGGTGCCTCTTTGTGCACCCAATGTTGTGTTATCTTTGTTTTGTCCCAGCAAGATCGCAAAAAATTGCCTCGTATCCGAATACCGGATCGTGACACAGTGACATCCAGGATTAGAAGATGGCTGTGCTACAGAGGAGGAAAGGGAGAGACTACAGTGACACTGTCTTACTCAGTATTTCCTTCCCCTCCATTTGAAGGCTTATCTCTAGTTACAGCAAGAGATAAAAGGTAACTATTCCATAACAATCAACACTTCAGATACTGCACATCTCTACAGTACTGACGGGGTTATTTTCCAGATGCTTAGGCCAGAGGGAGTTCAGATGGGAATCGCACCACAGGGCTCCTTGGGAATCTCAGACACAAAAAAACTGCCTTTAGTCACGTGTGGGCAAACTCACAAACAGCAACAGATTTGCCCATGGATTTACCTAGAAAACAAGTTTATTTTGGAGAACTGTTTTTCTTCATGGTAACCCAAAGACAGTGAAAAAACCCTATACCATAAATTAGTTCCTGATCCCAGGCATACCAACAGGTAAGTTAGAAAACTCTTCTTATCTACAAAAGGAAGAACTCTAATGCAGTAAGAAAAGTAGAGAACCACACTGCCATTACTCCTCCTCTGCTTCATTCTTGTTTCCTTGGTTGCCTTTAAGATCACAAATTAGAACCTCATTTTAGAAGCACATGTCATGAGACCCTCTATTTCTAATAACACATAATGTGAGCTACAGAAGGACAGTGTGCATCACACTGACTCTTCATACTTCCAGCTTATTGAGCAATACTCGACCTGCACATTGCAAATAAGATCCTAGGAGGCCTAAAAAGTGGAAAAGAAGAAAGATAAACCAGTATAGCTGCTTCCCTTAGGGCTGTTAACACCAGAAGGCAGAAGTCATCCTAATGCACAAAACCTTCAGCATGGCTGATGCTGCCAGAATGATGGGAGTCAGCCTTGAGACCACAGCCAACAAAAGAAGCTAAGGTTAAGACAGGGCAAGGAGTACAAGGGGGAGTGGCAAAAAATTCAGATAGATCAGCTGTAGAAACATAGGCAATGAAAAAGAACTGAGAGCAGAAAGATAGTTAGCTCTTACTTTTCAGCAAGTCCCTGAACAGACACTTCTGTTGCAATATAATGTACTCTCTTTAAAACCTGAGAACAATTGCTTTATAGTACAGTGTAATGCCTTGGGATGTAAAGGAACAACCACATTCTCCAGACCTCACAGAACATTACCTATTGAAACTGAACACACACTGCTGTGTAGCAATTATTACACTATCTCCCTTACCCTTCATTTCCTGCCTTTTTTTTTTGCAATCACTCTATAAATTTGCATTTTAAAATAAAACACCATTTAAAGACAAGAGAAATGGAGAATCTCATCATCCACCTGATATGAGGTAATGGACAAAGACTCATCTCTCCCAAGCAAGAAGGTGTAATTTCTTAATTAAGAGACAACTCAGGATATAGCCAATGTGTGACACGCTTTAATGAAATCTGCATCTCACTTCACTGTAGTGTGCAAAGAGTTAAGAGCAGGTGAGACAAGTGAACCAGTTGCTTTTCCAGCCTTCTTGCATTAAGCAATATAAAGAGGCAAGGATTAGAGAATCTGTCTCCAGTTTTCTAACACAGTGTTCCGTGGAATCCTGAATGCTAAAGAGACAATATGAAAAACCTGAAAAGGAAGATCTGAATTTTACCTGAGAGCTGAATGTAACCACCCAATGCTGAAAAAGAGGAAAACATGACCTATTCCAGATTTCTTTTTGTGGCAGATGACAGAGGATTCTAGAGGGAAGAATGAGGATTCACTAAAGGGTGAAAGGAAAGACAAAGGGACAACTTTTATGAAAGCCCAGCTGCAAGCAGGCTTTGCTTCATGCTTCCTCACCACTGTAAACAATCCTTTCAACTACTTTCCACAAATATTACAAATTGAAGAACTCACCTGGAGAAAAACAAGAGATATCTTTAATTGACTCAGACAACATCATAAAAGCATCTGGGCAGCTACCATTACACTTCCATACCTATATCATGGTTTCAGCCTGTTACTTTCCCTCTGCACAGGGTTTTTGGAGAGTGAGCCTCCACATCTCAGAGACAAGTCTTCAAATATTTGCAAGAAAAGCCTATCTTACTGACACTGCATAACACACTGCCCAGGGAATCTGATGGGGATTTTGGGGACCTGAACTCTCCCTCAGATGATTACACTTTGAACAAAAAATGACTGTAGGGGAAGGAATACAGTAGGCAATTCAGATCTGGAGTACATCCTGGCCAAAACAGAAGCATATTGATAGTAAAAAAGTCTATTCTAATTCCTGCTGTGCTATGAGCAATACCTTGCCTTTATTTAAAGAGGATTTAGGATACTCTGTATATGATAATTTTCTACTACCACTGTGGCATTAGAAAACATGCTACTACTCATCCCAGAACTTGCTAGATTTAGAAACTTGTTCATGATAAGATCTCACCTGGGTAATGCAAACTAATTTGTTCAGTTTTAAACCAGCTCCATGCACTGCTGCTGTTGCACAGAAGGTATTACAAAACTAATTTCATTTCAGTTTACCAGGTAAGCCTGCTTGTCTATGTTCTACACAGAAAACACAGTTACATGCAGACCCTTGCTTCAAAGTTCCTGCCAGATACCCTCCTTTAAACCAAGATAAATTCACTCTCTTAAGTCATCAGCTTAAATCACAAACCTCCCAACCTGCCCCAACAGCCTCCTCCTTCCCACTCCCCACCCCATTTTAGCAAAACTAGCATAATTTTGTGTCCTACTTACTAGCTGGTGCTGATGACTACAAATGATTTCTGCAAATTAGAGAGAACTGTGATAGCTGAAGGGGACATATGAGTGTATTAAATTCTGCAGTACTTCATATGGAATAAGTACATTATTATCTGAAAGATGAAATAAGCTTGAAATAAAAAGGGCATCTCCCTAAATTAAAAAATCCCTCCAACTGCTTTGAAGCAAAACGACCAATGCCTTTACCTGATTAGAATTGACAGAGACTGACTGAATCTTTCAGGGGATTAATGCGTTTGTCTTTCAAATCCTAAGACCCAGATTCTAATTTGATCACAAATAAAATGTCTCTTGTGATGCCACAGCCTGTAGTACAGTGCTGCCTTTTCTTTTTTTGTTTGTTTTAAGGTGGGACACGTTTTAAAACAAACATTTGCAATTGCACTCAATTGAAAAGGTGAATCCAGAGTAGAATAAGGCATCTGCTAACATGTACTTGATAGAAAATCACTGTTATGTAAGGAAAGAAAATGAAATATTTATATACACTAGGCTTCCCTGTCATTTTGGGTATACACATTTTAAATTGCAAAGACAAGAAATAGAACATATATTACTTTTATATTAAAAAACTAATTTAAATTGCCCTGAGGCACCTACCTTTGCAGGATTTAATTCTTTATGTGGGGCAATTAACAGGGAATACACTAATAAACCTCTTTGACCTCTTCCTCCAAAGCAAAAACAAGAGAAGGACCAGTGAAAAGGACTGAATATCCTCCTTTGTAACGTCTAAAGAGGACATAATTTACCTATATTGCAATATGGAAGGCAAACAAAGTTAATTCCCACAAGTGAGGCTGCATTGATGGTGATCTAAAGTTAAAAATCACAAGATACTTCTGTAAGTGCTTTTAATATGCAAATGCTAGGATTTTAGATGGTAGTGTCCTGCATGTTACTGAGCCTATGATCTATTTTTTTTTTCTTTCCTTAAGAAGGACAAACTTCAAAAATAAGCAAACGTGTAGAAGTCACTCCTACCTTCATCAGGAAAAATCCTGCAGCAGTACACTGGTGACTATCTCTGCCTTTATTTTTTGTTTTAGAGAAAGTATTATATAACTAAAATACAATACTTTTGACATTCATACTAGACTAAAAATCAACACTTAGTAAGTCTTTATTTGTACTTTTCTTATGCTACTTCAATGACATATAGCATTCTGTAGCTATAAGGTCGCTACTCACTAATTTATCTAGAGAGCCTTTCACAGTTATTAATAGCTATTGATACTATTCTCAGCGCAAAGACACTTACAGTGCCAATCCAGCACCTCCATCTGTCCAATTACATTTCTAAAGACACTGCAGAAATGATGGTGACTGTTTAAAAGTGGTTCTTAACAGTGAGAGCTCTCTGTAGATCACGCTGTTTATTTTAACAAGAAGTCTTTGCAAAGCTCAATCTCGGATTTAAAGAAGATTTCCTTAAATGAGTGAAATTTTAATTACACAATATAAGGAAGGCAAATCAGTATTATCTAACTGGAGTATTGGTCTATGAAGTACACTGTTTTAATTATCTAAGAGTTTCACACATCTTGTCAGCTGAAGCACTATAACTACAAAATTAAAACATATCATATAGGAAAACATGTAAGAAACATAACCTCATGCACCTTAAAATGTTTACAAAGCTTTCACATTAAATTCCTTTGCTGTTTTTTAATGCCCCCCCCCTCCCCCCCGCTTCTTTCTGTTTACAGATTAATAATCTATACAACATACTTCTCTTTCTGCATTTGTATTAGAAATACGGTCTCAGTCCTGTAAATATTTACAAGTGAATATAAGGTTCTCTGTGGCTATACAATTACTGCAGATTGGCTCAGTTGAAAGTAAACTCTAATAAGCATCTACATGATTAGACCCTAGACTTCTAAACTAAATAGAGTCATGCATCAGAATCACTCAGAAGTACATTTACTGGTGATCATTTTCTAGAGATTCCACAACAAAAGCTTAATCTTTGACTAACTAAAACGGCAGAATGTACAAATGGAGCACCAGCTGAAGCTATAGACTAAGCTTTTAAAACAGTACACAACTAACTACATGGGCTTGAGACTGAAAACTGCTAGAGAAGTACTGTTGCAGAGTCAAAACTGAGAGGCCATACACCTTTGTCTGAATTCTTACAGAAGTTAAAATTTTCTGTTCACTTATTTATAACAACTGTAATAGAGCAGTTTATAGAGCCCCAAATGAAAAAAATCTTCTAAAGGTATACAGTGCTTGAATCAACTTGTCTGCTTTGATATTGATTATTCATTGCAGATATTGCACTCTAATCCTCAGTTATCTCAGATCACCAATTTTTCTCCTATGATAGAGGACTGAAGCCAGGGCATTATCTAAATAACATGCCTACAGTCTCACTCTTGTTTCAATCAGAAAAAAGTCTCTGTCCTCCTAGCAAGGACTGTGCAGACAGATTGCTCCAGGAAAACAAAAGGATTGGGACAAAAGGAATGTCCAGTTTATGCTTCTTTCTCACTTTTCATACTTGGCAACATCTGTGGTCTTCTGGCACTACGTGTATTTCTAAAGAGTCTGACAGGGTCAAAGATACCTGCACCTAATTCAGGAACACAGCAATCTAGTATAATCTGCAATCAAAGGCCAAGAAACTTCCCTTAATGCATGTTTTAGCTAAGAGATCTTCCTCAGAAGAATTTCCCATTCTACTTAGGATATGTCTTTTCAGAGGCAGAGAACCCAGTAGAACATACAACAGCTTGCTGTAAACTGTTAACTAGACTACTGCATAAATGAGCTCCCTAAATCCAAAGGAATTAGAATTAAATTTTAACTAATTAGTGATACTTCTCTCTGCTAGACTGAGGATCCATCTTTTATCCATTTTTTTCATCATCATTTAGGTAGTCATAAGCAGTTACCAGGTTGTTTTGTTTTTTATTTTATTTAAAGAAACACCTGAAGGCATATTTTCCAATCCCTTAATAATTTTCATGGCTCTTCTCTGAATACTTTACAAACATTTAAGTCAGCCTTGCACCTGCTTGACAGGGAAAATTAGCCATTCCAATTAAGTTCCACTTCCCCTCTCAGAAGAATTCTGTGTTATCACAATAACATCACAGCATCAGTGATTGTTATGATTGGCAAGAAAGCAGAGGAACGGTACTTGGAAAGTTAATGATGACATACACACTATGCTGTATGGTCAAAAGTTCCAAAACCTGACACAAAAAAGCCCAACAACTGGCCTGATTAAAATTATTTTTAAAAATAGAGAACACTACAGAGAAAACATTTACTTTGATCTTCAACAATGAACAGAAATGTGAGTTAAGTATTTTGTCTATCCTCACACTTTAACTAGCCAAGCACAAACTAATTCTAGGGAGCCAAGAACAAGAGATGTCAACATTTTATAGAAAGCCTTATTGTTTTAACAAGCAATAAACATCAAGCTAAGATGCAAGAATAAAAATATTCAGTCTTAAGCACAATGAAAGTATATGCTCTGAAAAAAAACAAAACACAACAAAACAAAAACCCAAGCCAAAACAAAAAAAACCTCACAACCAACAACAAAACCCAGAGATTTTAAAAGTTTTCAGATTAAGCTGTATCAATCCTGATGCACTCAGAAATAAGAGATGCCTGCCCCAAAACCAAAACGACTACAGAAAGGACTAACAGGTACTGCCTGTAACCAGCTCTGGCTGTGGTTTAAATTTCAGAGCTTTGTAACTGACTAGTCTTCTTTACGGCTACATACAGCAACATAAACCATAATACCACACAGCTAAGAAGAACATCTCCTGTAGCTAATGAACACGTGTGTAATAAGCATGTGTTTCATAAACTTCCATTAAAGTAACAGGAATGCCTAATCCCCAATTTGCTGTTAAAAGGTCATATTATTTTAACCAGTATTTCCATTATTCTAACTAGCATTTTATTCTTCTAGGGACCCCCATCAATTAATCACTAATACTATGTTGTCTTTGTTTCAAGACAAGGATAATAATGGAATTCTTATGAAGTTCAGGAGCCGTACCAATTCACCATCAAATCTCATGTTTGCCAAGTCTAAGAAATTGTCTTGTTCAATTTTTTCTTTATTTACCACCTCCGCTGATGATTTATGAGGACAGGGCAAACACACTGCTTCAAGGAATAATAAAAATATAATCCTCATTGAAGCTTACACAAGATTTGCAAGATAGTAAGCACGTGAGGCACATTAACATTCAATCATTTGTCAAATCTTACTTTGCCAACCATCACAAAAAGAAGCTGCATGCCCAGTGCAGTAATACCTGCATGCCTTTTCTTAAACGTTTCAGGTTACAAATCAAGAAAACCAACTTTCCCCACCAACCCCTGGGATGCAGTTTTATGAACTAGTTGCAGAAAACTATGATCCGGCCCATGTATCTGTATTTCTAAAGATATAAAAGTGCTGCATAAACACACTTCAACAAACATTCCTTCTACAGCATTTTCTTTATTGAAATTTTAATCAAACATCTCTGGTTTTAGTCAAAACTGTATTTCTGAGAGCTCAGACTGGAGATGTCATTACTTCACAGAAAAGTGGGGGATTCTGGTACTATGAAAATAGTTGTAAGGGTATCAGTAAGTAGCAATATAAACACAGGATTTATGCACATTCAATGTTGCAATAACAGATTAGACAACTGGCCTGCCTAGTATGATTCAGTGTTTTATAAAGCCAAAGGGGATGATCATAGAATGAATTTGCTGCACAGACATTTTTTTCATTAGATTTCCTTAGTTAGAAGCTAACATCCATGAAAAATGTGAAGGATTATTAATAACAGCTTAATAATAACTCTGCAGGGCCTTCCCCACCGTAGAGAGAGATATTACATATACAGCACACACAGGACAGTACGTTCAGCACAGATACATGTCTTGCTAATGTTCTAATACAGCAGATGATACAGATGTTTAACTAAACAGGAAATGTTTTTTTTTCAGTTTGCATCACAATGAGGATGTTGGTTATCTGGTTTTACAAAATTCTGGGAGGTGGGAATTCTGTTTTGAGTGAAAACTACAGTAAGAATTATTGAAATATATTAGTTCTTATCTCCAAAGTTCAGGGGCAGAAGTAAAATTTACAGTTATGCATTGCATTCTATCTCTTGCTAGTCTAACACAAGTACATTACTCAAAGCCTCCAAAGAAAAATAACACTGCAAAACATTTAGAACTTATTTCCTCAACATATCTTCAACATCACTAAAGATGTCAAATCGGGGGGGGAGGAGGTGGGGTGTGGGGGGGGTGGTGGATAGCAGAACCAACACCAAAAAATGAGACTCATTTTGAAATGTTGCTTTTCAAAACATGAACTGAATGATAACATGTTCTTAGACCCAAAGATGATCTGAAGAATGATTAGTGTTTGAACCTTCCACTCACTAAGTATACAGTAGCAAAACAGTAACTTTGGCAGCTGAATAATGTGATACCCAAATGACTGCTACAACTAAGTCTCTTCACTTTCTACAGTTGTGTTACCTTCATGGCAATATGTGCCCCATAATTCGAAGCTTCTTTAATGGTTTCTGCAATACAGTTTCAGTTCAGTTTTCAGAAATTCATTGATTACTGAAACTGAGATTAGACAGAATAGAAGAAAATCTGACCTGAAGATGAAAGCATTTTTGGGTACCCTATGTGTAAGTATTTCTACTGGGCACATCTGCTCCTGGTAAACCACTAAATATTAAAAGCAAACTCAGAAAAGATGAAGTCTCTTATCCACAGCCCATCTACTCAGTTTAGCACCTGTACCCCCTATTTTTTTTTTTCCTTTAGAGTATCTTAAAACGTTAAAAAAAAAGGTGTTACAATTATGCTCTATGAATAGGACATAAATTCTTGTGTAGAGAGGTAAGATCTACTGTCTCAACAGAAAAAGCGAAAGATATGGCTTATGAATTCCCTTCTTCCAGCAACATTCTGTGAGCACATAGAAAGCAATAAAACAATTTCTCACATCTTTTACAACTGTGAGAGGGAAATGAGGAGATGACACCTATAAGCAGATAAAAACAAAAAAAAAATGAACAGAAAAACACCATAGTCAAACATGCCAACTGAAGCATAACATAGAGCTGGAAGAAGACACTTCTGAGATAACGCAGAAAGAGATAAGAGGAATAAGAAAATATGATGGAAACAAACCAAAGAGTCAAGAGTCCACAACTGCACTGAAACAGAGGAGTACATGTGAGCGGTGGATAGATGAGGTAAACTAGGGAAGCATCTCATGGTGTAAGCAGACACAATGCCACAGAGAGAAAGAGCACTCCAGGGCAGGAGTTAAGGAACCACTGAAATTATTCAAGTACATGAGGGAAGGAATTGAGTTGCAGGTACATAAGGGAGTTAACCCGACATGACCAAGAGCAGTTAATGCCCACAAGCATGCCATTATCTTGCATCAAATGCAAGCCAAATTGAGGTTGTTTATTCCCCCTCACCTTCCATGATATAAAGGCAAACTAGTTTGTGTTTATCTTGAGATCCAAGCACACACAATGGGAGTTAATACAAAACATGTTGTACTTGATTGATCTCTAGGCTTGCCTTGGAGCTACTTGCTGCTTTACCTACAGTCTAGGGTGCAGCCCTGAAAATCTCCACAGACTTGACACTTTAGTCTTGGCAGACCTGAACTTCAGGGCTGTCTTTATTTATGTCCTTAAAATGCCACAAGTCCTTGAAGCCTGTACACCTAAAAGCACTCGAGTCTTGACAAAACTCAGCATGGTTGTACACTCTTGCCACCTAAACAAGATCCAGAAACTATGTATCCCTCATCTACATCTTCCTAAAGGAGATGTCAGTCAGATAGTGTCACACACGAGCTCCTTATGAAATGCAATGGTAGCTTCAACTTTGTTTTCAAATACAGCCTTAGAAAGCAAAGCCCTGTCATAAAGCAGCTTATTAGTCAGAGAAATCATAGAATCATAGAATGCCAGGTTGGAAGGGACCTCAAGGATCATCTGGTCCAACCTTTCAAGCTACTACTACAGGTTATATCAGATGGCTCAGCATCCTGTCAAGCTGAGACTTACAACTGTTCAATGTGGGAGAATATACCACTTCCCTTGGGAGACTATTCCAACATTTGATTGTCCTCATGGTGAAATGTTTACCTCTTGTGTCCAATCAATCTCCCCAGGAGCAACTTGTGCTCATTACCCCTTGCCTTTTCCATGTGACTCCCTGTAAACAGAGAGTCTCCATCTTCTTGGTAGCCACCCTTTACATTCTATGTTCTGTATCAGACCTGCCCTCAAAAGCCCACTGTCCCAATTTCTGTGCTCCACACACACTCCACTCATAGCAACACTCTTTAAAAGCGAAAACTCTTACTTTTTACGGCAAATTCTTCTTAGCCAAATGAACCATCATTTAACTTCAGTTTTTGACACCATTCACATTTAGCTCCATTTCCCTTACCTCAAAAAATTCTCCAGTACATACCCCAGGCTTTTTCACCCCCCCTACTCTTGCATCCTAGCAAATTCTTCCTTCCAAAATTATCTCCACAGCCATTTGGTGCTTTTTCATTTATTCTCCTTTAATTTTAATTCTCTATTAATCCTTTCCATATGAACTGAGTTACTCCAAAAACCTGTCTGGACTTATACATAGGAAAAAGCAGTCTTGTTTCACCCACTCCTAATGGTATCTGATCTACAAGACCTTAAAATGAAACACATCCTAAGTTTTCTACACCTTCCTCTACTAATGGTCCTTGTGCAGCCTTTGACAGTCTTTCCTGGTTGCAGAGGATACTACAGCATAGCTGCCCTGAATACGACCTCTCTGGTCTTCCTTAGCTATAACGACAGCCCTCCTACATGCCTCTTCACCCCTAAGCACAGCATGAACACAGAATGACTAGTACCATGATCAACTTCTAGTCAACTTTTTCCACCTCTGGACAGCTACCTAAGAGTTCAATCACTGTGCTAATTCAATTTACATAACCAGTGCAGTCCACAGGATGAATGCATCTGGTTCAAGCCACAGATATTTTAACCACTCAAGAATTCTTCACCTCATTGCAGTAAGTGGCTCCAGGATGACATGCTGATTTGCACCTCACTAATGGCATGCAGCCTTAGCTGAGAAACATGATCTGCTGAGAACTCCACTAGAGTAATTTAAAGTGTGCTGCAATTTTAAACATCTAATCACTTGGCCTTCTGCAGTAGCTACCTGGGGATGTTGGTTAATAAGAACCTCAACAAGAGCTAGCAATGCATGCCGGCAGCTCAGAAAGCCAGCTGTATCCTGGGTTGCATTGAAAGAAGCATGGCCAGCAGGTCAAGAGAGGTGATTCTCCCCCTCTATTCCACTCTTGTGAGAACCCACCTGGAGTACTGTGTCCAGCTCTGGAGTTCACAACACAAGAACAACATGGAGCTGCTGGAGCGAGTCCAGAGCAGGGCCATAAAGATGATCAGAGGGCTGGAGCATCTCTCCCATGAAGACAGGCTGAGAGAGTTGGGGTTGTTCAGCCTGGAGAGGAGAAGACTCCAGGGAGAACTTATAGCGGCCTCTCAGTACCTGAAGGGGCTACAGGAAAGCTGGAGTGGGACTTAGACAAGGGCGTGTAGTGACAGGATAAGGGGTAACGCTTTTAAGCTGAAAGAGGGTAGATATAGATATTAGAAAAAAATATTTTCTGTGAGGGTGGTGAGACACTGGAGCACATTGCCCAGAGAAACTTTGGATGTCTCATCCCTGGAAGTGTTCAAGGATAGACTGGATGGGGTTCTGAGCAACCTGATCCTAGTGGAAGGTGTAGTTGGAACTAGATGATCTTTAAGGTCCCTTTCAACCCAAACCATTCTATTATTATACAATACTAGGGTCATGTGATCAGCATGCTTAAACTCTGTATAAAGCAGTTAACCAACCTTTTTCCATTCACAAGATCTTATTTTATAGAATCATAGAATGATTTAGATTGGAAAGGACCTTAAAAATAATCTAGTTCCAACCGCCCTGCAGGGACATGTCCCACTACAACAGGTAGCTCAAAGTCCCATCCAACCTGTTATTGAACACTTCCAGAGAGGGGACAGCCACAGCTTACCTAGACAACCTGTGCCCGTGTCTCACGACCCTCACAGAAAAAAAATTTCTTCCTAATATCTAATCTGAATCTACCCTCTTCCAGTTTAAAACCATTACCCCTCATCCTAACACTACAAGCCCTTGTAAAAAGCCCCTCCCCAGCTTTCCTGTAGGCCCTTCAGGTACTGGAAGAGATGTCTCCCTAGAGCCTTCTCTTCTCCAGGTTGAACAACTCCAACACTCTCAGCCTGTCTTCATAGCAGAGGTGCTCCAGCCCTCTGAGATAACTATGTACAGTCAGCGGGAGGATGAGAAGAACCTTAAGTCTGCCAGAAGCACTGCTGAGGAGCCCAAAAGCCTCCTCTCCCCCATACACTCTCAAATAGCAATAAGAATAAAGACGAAAGCTACTGTGAAGGGAACTGATTAACTTGCAGAGTACTGATGCTGTAACATTAATTTAAAAAAAAAGACATGCCTCAATTTCCTCCAAAGATTTCAAGATACAGTCTTAAAAGGAATTTTTAGAAGTTCAGTCATATTCTTGCCATTTTGTCCAAACATTTCCTTTTGCTTCTGGAATATGCCAGTGAGTACTGAAACAGTTCATATTACATTCTTACTGGTGCTCCCTGAAGGTCTTTTTTGTGTTTCATCTCTTCACTGGAACTAAGAGTTGCAGGTGATGACCTGTAACTCCTCCTCCTTCATTTAAGGAAAGAGAACTCCCTACATTCACAATTCAGTCCATAGTAGTAGCTTTTGCTTCAGGCTACTCCATCAGGCTCAAGTTCTTGAAGCTTGGTGATCAAAACTCTCTAAGCAGATATATCCACTTCAGCAATGTACTCTTCTGAATGATGCTTCCATTTCCAAAGATGCTTGGTATCTGTTTTGTTCCAATTGTCTTTTGAGTTCTGCAATCTGATAAAATCTCCTGGTGATGAAATGTGGGTGGGATTTCACTCAAACACCCAGCAAATTGTCTTAAATAATGACAGCTGTTTTTTCTTCAGTAAAGAAGTCCCTCCCTCCACTGAAAGGCAGTTAAATGTGGTGCTTGATGAAACAAATCAAGTAAACTGGGATGCTCCTATTGCTCAGTTTAGTTGACAATAGACTCACATAACCTAGCTTTTAACATTATTTACTTCTGTAATCAATTTCTCCAAGTGTTGCTTCTGCCACAGGTTTTCCTTTGTCTTCATACCACAAGACAGCCAAGCCCAGTTACACTAGCTTCTCCAGTTTCTGGCGTGCTTCTTCCTGTTGAATTCTTGTGTTTTACCCAGTCATGGTCACAGATTGAAAAAACTGTTCCCTTGAGAAGAAAATTCTACCTACAAGATAAGTATCATGCCAAATCACCAAGTCTGATGCTCAGCCAGCCCTCCGAAAGCTTAGAAACACATTCTGCTTTGTCTCTGTGAAACAGGTTCCATGAACCTTTATCTCACCCTCTGTTCTCTCTGCCCAATCATCACCCTCTGAAGACCTGAATTGGGATTCTACTTGGCTACAGCTTTGGCACAAGTCCTCATATACTACAAGGTGGTACTACCACTCTGACTGTTCTGCTAACCACCCCGATGAACTTTCCTGAAGCATAAACATTCAGAATCCTTTGGTCATACCTGGTTTCTGCATGGGGAAAGGAACAAGTGAAGAAGAAACATTTTCTTCCAGTTCTATTCCCTGGACTGAAAAAGAAACTGAACCTGAACCTCCTGAGCATTTTTAACTTAGTCCCAAGTTCTTCCTGGCAAAAAAAAAAAAATGGCAATATGAGTTCCCACGGAAGCTGCTCCACTGGTTAACTTCTAAGGCAAGCAGCTGTACATTCCTCATCGCCTTACACTGACTGATAAAAGCTACAACTGATATTGTCCCTGAACAAGATGCCACTCAGAAGACTATCCTACCACTAAAGTGAAAGTTTGCATCTTTCTCCTCTCTCCTTTCCTCCTGATGGAAAAAATCTGTAATCTTATTAACTGCAACAGCTGTAAATAGTTACTGTTCCAAAGCAGTCCCACGTGGCTGGCCTGCCTCCTTTTAATTTTGAGCTCCAAGAACAATAATTCTCACCCAAAGTCAGTAAATCCTTCTGTCTTTTGCTTGACATATTCAAATTAATGACTTCCTCTAAAATAAATCCTTTTGACAAATGGTTTCACAAATCTACTTTTTGAGCCACATCCTCCTACTCCCCCTCTCCAACTGCCAATGCTCTCTTCACCCATGTTTTGAGATTACTAATTTATTCTTTCCTGGATTGTGTCCTGAGCTATTCACCTTAATAGTTTCCCCTGGACTCAGCCTGGAACCTCCCTTTAAGTCACTTGCTCAGTCATCTAATCATACCCTTAATCCTTCCTGGCTGATCTAACCCCAACCAGCTATCTGAGCCAAGAGAAAGAAGGAAGCCCTGCCCTACGTATTACCTGTAGCTGGTCCCATGCCCTTCCAGAAATGATGGCATGGAATTCCTAGATAAACTTTCCTGATAGTAACTGTCCCACTGACCACTCTTTTTTCCTCCTGATGAAGGCTAAGACCATGCTTTTGTCCTTTCCACTTCTCCTTGAAGTTTATGTCTTACTAAATTACCTCCTTCATCCTTTTCAGGTGAATATACAGTTACATTGGATTTTAGACTTTCATTAAAGATGTCTAAAAATAGTCAAGGAAGGAGAGGGAAAAAAAATAATTAGTTTTTCAACAAATTAACAAGCAAAACCATTAAGCTAAAGCTGAAACTGTATTTGTTAATATATGTGGGGAAAAAGTCACAGAATACTGTTGCTATTCCCAAACACAAGATTTTTAAAAAAATCAAAACCACAAACAATCCATCTTTAGATAGCATGCTTAATGCTAAGAAAATGGTGACATCATTTTTTAAAAAAAATCCAGTTAGGCTCATCATATACTTGTTTTTTCAGGGTATTTTTGGTCTCAGAAAAGGTTGATGGCTTTTTAAATAGCACAAAGCAGGGGAGGCAAAAGACCAAATCTTTACAGCACAAAAATAAAGCAGCACAAGACTCAGAGGGATGTTCTGGCACAGTTCTACACAAGTCTCATCAAAGCAATGCATGGCAGCACTAGAAAACACCTGCTATTAGGACAATCCTGCTGAATACCGAGGAAAGAGCTATAGACAGACTTGGATATCCAATAAAAAAAGGGGACAACTTCAGAGAACAAGTAAATTCGGTTTTACATGAATGATAAGTTTTCGTGTAGGAGTAGTAGTGGGAATAAAATTTCTTCACATTTTATTGTGTAATTTTGCTGTGTAGTAGTGTTTCAGTATGATTTATTGTGTAATGCTATTGCATAGCATAATTTGTTGAGCAACTTTGCTGCGTGGTATAGTTTTTTACTTAATGATATTGAACATTAGGCAATGATCTTGCATGCCATAATTTGCGTTTTCTGTTGAGCAACATCACTGCTGTAGTTCTTGACACAAGGGTGAATTGCATGAATTCACTTAACAATGCTGAATTGATGATTTTAACATATAACCACTCAGATGGCAAATGGAGACACATGCAGAAAAGCAGCAAAGCCAGGAGGTACTGAAGCAGAACTTAGGGCATTAAGATACAATTTAATTTAAAGGCAATGCAGCATTGCCTCAGAAATGACAATTTCTTATCCAGAGCTACCTTGTTACTACACTGTGTCCTATAACGTGTTCCACATATCCATACCTGACTGTAAAAACTACAGAAGGACCTTGTTTTACATACTGTTGAGTACAAACAAGAACAGTAACGTGCTTTGATGTGGCTTAGGCTCTATCCAAAACTATCCTTGCAGGGATCCACTCCAATCCAGAACCTGAAGAAGATGCTCTGAATCTCTTACAGAACATGCAACTGATTAATTACTTCATGACACTGGAATCCTGTGTTAACAGCAACAGTACTCAACTTTGAGTAAAAATTTAAAATTTTGCATTAGTAAATGAATAAAAGAATTGAGCATAGTTTAGGTGCCATCACAATGTCACCCTACAACTGCTTAACATTCTCTAAAGAAACAGGAGAAAGAAATAAAGAGTTTGTTCTAGATGTAGTATTCGTGAAGTTACTTATCTTCACATTCCTTACATAAACTTGTCTTTCATCCCTTTTTTTTTCCTCTGATTGTTTTTGCTTACAACAAACACGGTCTATATACAGTCTTTACTAGCACATTTAAAGTTACGGAAACAGCAGAACTTGGAAGTCTTTTTCCAAAACAATCAAGTAACCCTTAAGGATATCAATTTTGTACCCACATCTTTTTTTACATTCACCTGAAAATGCTACCAATTGGCTAGAAGAGCATCTCTTTCATGCATTAGCTGGCACTCTATGAACAACTGTATGTTGCAAGAGGCAGAGAGCAGACACTGGTAGATTACAACGCAGTGCTGCTGCAAGCATTTTTATTTGATCTCATATTCTGGCGGGTTTTAGAAACAGAAGAAACATGCATGCAGGCTTAATTTTTAAAATACAGCAAAAAAGCCAAACAAACCAGGAGATAGGCTGGGAAGGCAAATTGAGGGAGGGGAAAAAAAAAAAATAATTGAGCTCCCTCCATCTATAACATAAGATTAATTTATTATCTGACAGATGGCAGAAGGGAGGGGGCTGGAAAAGACTGCTGATTCAGCGAGCTTCCCAGCTGTAACGGAGGCCGCACATTCTCACTTATCATAATGCCACAAAATACATCCATGGGTGCCTTCGCTCCACAGTTTTTTTTGCTCCAGGTATTTCTAGGTTTAAATCGAGATAGCCTAAGATCTCACTGCTGTGTGGACAACTGAAAAATGAAGAAAACATCCAGAGAAGTGGCTCTTCTGTCAACTGCCCGAGGCTACTCAGAACAGCAGCTATGGTGCCCCACTCGTTTCGTTTGGCCAACGAGCGGGAGCCATTCACGCTGACCAGCACTTCCAGGACTGCTGGTCATTGTAGCAAGTTACCATCTCATCTGCTGTCCCAGCACTCAAAGTTGCTTTTTCACATTTTTCCATATTCCAGGTCATTTTCTCTTCCTTCAGCATCTTCCACACTGCAGTCATGGGGTGTCAGCACAAAAAAACGGAGCATATTGAAAACCAAAACCAGCAGGACCAAACCAAACGCACTTAATACAAAACGAAAAAGCTTCTGCACGGACGGAAACAATATCTCCTCATTTAATCTGCTGAACGCCGTGGGACGCTGTCACAGGACTCACACCTGCCGCAGAAGCCGAAGGCTGCGGCAGCTCCGGCAGGAATTACTGAGGGCCTCGCTTACCTCCGACACCACATTCCCGTAAGACCAACCCGAGGCACGCTGCGGCGAGAGGGAACCAGAGGAATGACGACTCTGGGAAGCGGATTTTGCCACGTCCAGCCCACAGGCGCCCGGGGACACCCTCACCTTGCCACCAAGCGATGCCCCGCGCACCGCGGGCCGTTACGCGGGGATTAAGAGAGATAAACAGGCAAAGCACCCAAGCACGCCCCGACGAGAAGGAGAAGCCGGCGCGGAGGGGCCCGGCTGCCCGCCGCGGTGACAGGCCCGGCTGCCCAGGGCCGCCCGCTGCCCCGGCCCCCCGCGGCGCCGGCCGCGTCTCCAGGGAGACGGAGCCATTTTGAAGCGCTGCGCCCCGGCGGCGGCGGCGGGCGGGGGGCGATGGCGGGGCCGGCGCTGCCGGCGGGGCCGCCCTGGCGCGTTACCTCGGATGCTCCAGGTCCAGCGGTAGAACTCGAGGGTGTCGTTCACCACGCTGGACACCAGGCCCATGGCGCGGGGGGGCTCGGCGGCGGCACCCATGGCGAGCAGCAGCAGCAGCGGCGGAGCCGGCAGACCTCTCTCGGCGCGCGCGTCCGTGCCTCTGCGCCGGGGCTGCTGCTGCTGCTGCCCCTTCTACAGCCGGGGATGTGATTTAAATCTCTATCTCTCGCTATCTTCCCTCCAGACTCCGCCTCGCTCCCGTCACCGGCTCCCGCGCCCCGCGGGCAGGGAGGAGGGCGCGGAGGCGGAGGCGGGCGGGATGGAGGATGGGGATGGAGCGGGGAGGGGGGGGTTGCCCGGCGCGGCGGCTCCGCAGCTCCGTCCGCAGCGCCCGGTGCGGTGCGCTGCCGTCACGTGACCGCGCGGGCTGCCCGCGGGCTGCCCCGCAGGGCGCGCGGCCCGGCCCGGCTGCGCAGGCGCGGTGCGGGGCCCGGCGGCGGCTGCAGGTGCGGGGCGGCCGGGCGGGCTGCGGGGCCTGGCTCGGGGACGCCTCTGCTCCCCCAGAGGGTATCCGGGGGGGGAGGGGAAGAGGTGCTTGTTTGTCTTTAGTTCCCAAACAGTCTTGTTTTTACCAGACGGGGAAATAAATATTTCAGACAACTTTTATTTCTTTTTTTTCCTCCCCCCCTTTCCGCCGCGCTCCTTCCCCTCTCGCTCCCCCTGGGCGGACGGGCCTTCACCTCGAGCTGCGCACCCGGAGGTGTCTGTTGCCCCCGCTCCCCTCCCGGCACCGACCCACCCGCAGCCGCGGCGGGGCCCCGCGGCCTCCCTGCCCGCCCTGCGCGGTGCTTCGTGGCCTTTCCCTCTGACCAGAAACCTGTCCAGCCTCCTCCGGGTGCTACCGAGGTGCCTTTCACACCCGCCCCATCTCCCGGCCGCGGCGTGGCGGTCACTTCGTGGCGCAGAGAGGTTTTTCCAGCCTGGACCGTTCCTGGGGGCTGCGGGAGAAGGAGCCTCGGTGGCAAAGGCCAGCAGGGCTGCAGGCGCAGTCTCCATCCGGCACCCCGTGTTACCCCCCCAACAAACTCTGCCTGGTGTGGGCACACCAGTCGCTTCTCCCTCTCCAGCCTGTCTGCCTCCCTCTCCCACGGCCTGCCTTGTGCGAGCGGCTGCGTGACACCCCCAGGGTGGGTTTCCCCACGGAGGGGCAGGAGGGGAGCTGCTCCACCCCAGCTTTCCTCCTGGCAGACAGCAGATCAGATGGTATCGGCTTCTCCCTCTCCCAGTGCACCAGCAGCTGTGTCACTCCTTGTCCCTCAGTCTCGGTGAGCACAGCTCCCACTCCTCCTCCTGGGTGAGTCACCCCCCGCCCAGCTCCCGGACCACCCTGGCAGCTGCGATCCTGGCCCTGTGGATGGGAGAGGCTCCCCGGCCGTGCCTCGTTACTCCGCTGTGAGCAGAGCTGCTGCGCCTGGAGCCTGGAAACCAGCAGGTGTTTGGGAGTAGGAATCACCTGCACTGGGAAAAGGAAGAGGGGCTATGCCAACCCCTGGAGGCCTGGATGGACAGAGTGTCCAATTTACCCCAATGCTGCCTGAAAGCTGGATCTGGAGCAAGGTTTCAGCATGCTGGTGTATGGACAGCTGCTACTTCTTGCACATGAGAAGAGACAATCAAAAATCTGCATGAATTGCACTGCCTTGAATTACATTTTGTTTTGATGGCACTGATCATGGCAGGAGGTCTGATGAGAGCTCTGAAATGGATCTGCCACTGGGCAGGGCATGGTGAACACCAAGCTGCTTCCCAAGCTGCAGGCAGTGTAGCATTAGCTGTGGTTCCTGTGCCTCCTTCAGGTGAAACCACTACACTGGATTGTTGAGCAGTTATAAACTGGATGTGTATTTGGCATCCTCTAAAGCACAACTTCATTTTGTTTGTTTGTTTGTTTAATCATTATAATTTAAATGAAAAGGAAACCAGAAGAGTGAGTCATAATCCTCAGATTGGTACATGGCCATTTGCCTTGGCCACATGTTTGAAACAGAATGGGCTGCTGGATGAATCAACATGACGAAGGATTGCACTTCCCTGATGGTCCTTGATGTTAGGCAAGATGTGGATTAAGCACAAGGAGTAAAGATCCACAGCCTACACAAGAACAAAAGGAATAAGACACATTAACAATATTAACACATCTTGATGATTATAATGATTTATATTATATCCTAGATAAACTTTTTTATTGAAATGATTATTTATTTGTTCTATGGAAGGTTTTCTTTCACGATCAACACTGATAATTGTTGTTTATAAAATATTTACACAATCCAGCTTATTGTTTCATCTGTTTCAGATTAGATTACCTTTCCTTGATTGCAATTAATTGCTTTGTATTGGCAATAGGATTGTACATAGATAATTTTACAGAGCAATTAAGTCTTGAGAAGAGCCATAACAGAGCTGCAGACCATGGTGAATAGGGAGAAGATGGACAAGCTAACCACAGTAACCTCTTTTGTGCTTCAAGAATTGACACTGGCTTCAGAAAATGCAATTAAGTTTATGACAAACTATTCTAATTCATTTAACTTTCAGCCTGCAAGCATGTGGAGAAGGATTTGAAATTAGGTCTGTGTCTGAGGGCTTTCAAACATATCTCAGCTAGTATCCTATCTTTGTGCGCCCAGCAGGATGTGCCAGTTCTAGGAAAGGTGAGACCCATGTCTTTACTTAAAGTGAGCTTAAGGAGTAAGGAATCCAAGGGCATAGCATTGAAGCAGCCTCCAAGGAAATCTGCAGCATGGTAGTCAGAAAAAAGATTTATTTTTTGTATAATTAATTACCCAGTATTGTCAGCTTCTACGTGGTAATCTACATGCTTCTAAAGCATGGACATCTCAAGTTTAATCTTGGAAAGGTTAGACCTGTGGCACCCAACCCCAGAAGAGAACACAAACTGTGTGCTCTAGACATTTGCCCAGCACTTTGGGGTGCTTGTGCTGCCAGCGGGACAACCTGCAGGCTCCAGGAAAGGTGCAGAAGGTAACAGGAGGTTGTGGGACAGCCTGCCCAAGGAAGGTCCCCTCCCAGATCCCATTCAATGTTTGCTTATGCTCTGAGATGCAGACCATTTGTATTCCTTCCAGACCTTTTTGTAAAAAAAACAATTTATCTCTCATTTCAGAACTATTTCAAGCCATTTTCTGCTTCTTCATGACACAAATAAATAGCAGTAGAAATGTTATGAAGTCCAGATGAGCAATGCATTTAGTAATGTACATGGAAGAACATTTATGCATTAATTTCAGTGAAGCATATTCTACTGTAATGTTTGATGAATGAGCAGATGCTTCAGCACTGGTTGAAAGTATTCCCACTTGGGTTTTGCTGCAGGTTAGCAATGAGACTGTTGTAAGTGAAATTCAGGCATGCTGGATATTTGTAAAGTGTAGTAGGAAAAAAGCAGTTGGAGTTTGTATGTTTCTGCCAGTGATCCCTCCAGGCAGCTCACCACAAGATAAAACCAGCAGTAAAAGAACTGTGCTGAGCTCAAAGAGAATCACAACAACCAATAACTTTGCTGGTGGGAAACTGTAAAAGTGCTTGAATCAATGCATTTGACAGAAGATCTAAAAGTTACACTCTCTGGTAGGGAACAACCTATTCCCTTACCAGTAAAGAAGACATACAAAGTTTTGTAGGCACTTGGCAGGACCAAATAAAAATTGTTCATAAGATCTTAACTTTAGAAAAGTCTGTGCTTTGATTATTCTAACTATAGAACTATCATATTTCTTCATTTGATTCCATCAATATTTTAAGAAGGAAAATTATGAAATAAATCAGCACATGAATTTGCAGTGTATGGGATTTTCTTACACAGCCTGTCAAATTTATATGGTCCTTGCACTGAGCCTTTCTAGCTGATATGCCTTATCAGGACTGCTAGCTGTGCCAAAAAAGCTTGTCTGATCTTTGAATCAACAAGTACAGGCTTGAAATATATACATATGCAATAGCACAACTGCTATCTGCTTCAGTATGGAGGCTGACTTAAGGTAGCTTTGTACTATGCATGCTTAGAAGAGGCTGTTTTCAAACAACCAGAATAAAAAAAAAAACAACAACCCACAAAAAAAACCCCAAAAAACCACTTTAAACTCAACAATGTGTCTTTCAGCACTCATTAATTTTTTTTTGCTTATTACGTAACATGTTGTTAACTCTATAATTTGAGGTGGGGTAACTCAGGCACACAGGGATTACACAGCTTTTGCACAGGGAGTCTTCCATAGGATCTGAAACAGATCCAGCTCTTTTGTCTTCTAAACCATCTGCTAGATGCCATCTGTCCTTTCATACATTCAACTGCATCAAAACAGTTTTTTTCCAAAGCCACTATATTGGAACAATGCAGCAGACAGTATCCAGAGACATTAATACTCAGTGCAGGCTTTGGACAAAACTTAACATTGATGTAAGTTCCCACTAGGTTCCACTTCACTTGCACCTGCCAGCACCAGGACAGAATTTGATTTGTGGTCTGTAGCTCTATCTGAAATATCAGATAAAATATGTTTAATATTCTGGCTTAAATGCACAAGGGCCAGATCCAACAGAGAGAATTCCTAGTGAAGTAAATAGAACTTTTATTTCTATAGGACTCTATATACGCATTGACATTTCTTCTCCATCTTTCTACCCAAAAATTTGGTCCCAAGAAGAAGACCAGGGAAGTGGTGAACAGCTTTCCCCCAAGCTACATCAGGTTCTACTCCCAAGTAAATGTAACTACAGTTCAACTCCAGATCATTATGTTTACAGATTTTAAACTGTAGAACCAACCCTACTTATTGCATATATGGACAGAGACTAGAAGCATTGGCCTGCAGTGCTGGGCTGCATCCAACTTAAACTGCTGCTGTTCTGTACTGATCCGGAAGAGGAGCCATTAATCCAGTGCTTCCCAGCCCCATTCTGAGACATTAATTTATAATTAATTCCTCTCTGGGAGATTTAACCCTAACCAAGAAGCTAATGTGTATAAGCAGTATACGAGATGTGTTATATACTCAGCAGGTACATGTTCAGCTTTACTTGTGTTTTGGCTTCTTCTTAAAAACTAGTGTTTCCGAGGCACAAGGATGACAAAAACCTGAATGCATATTATCCCAGTCTGCCTTACTGATACTTTTCTTACCTGGTTTCTCATACTTTTACACAGCTAAGATTTTTATCTGAGGGGATATCTGTCACAGCATCTATTATTTGTGAGGTGTGGTACCACGCTTTTGCAATGAGGGCTTCATATGTGTACATGCTGGAGAAAGGCTATGCAAAACTATCAGCTGATGTTTTGAGGGCACTATGTTGAAACGACAGCAACATGTATAGTCAGATCTGCAGCACGTCCTTAACTACCAAATCCAGCCTTTTCCATAGGTGTGTGTCACTGCTACTGCACCCACTTCACTGGGTGTGTCAGCCTCCTGAAGGCGTGTAGCTGTTTGTAGGGATGATTTTGCACCTTTGCTTCTGTGCTAGTAATGGCCTGAAATGTAGGGCACAGTCCCCTGCAGAAGCCATTTATAGCAATATCTTTAGGTGGAGGGGTGCTGCTTGTGCAAGCTGTGAGCTATTACCCTGTCTCTGGCTGCACCTGTGTCAGTGCAGGTGGTAACGATGGTGCTGAGCATGCCCTGTGTCTGTGTGATGTGTGGAGGACAAAATTGCGATGGAGCAGTTACATAAAGGCTGCATCAACCTCTGGGCCTCTGAACCTGTGCGACCTGGTGCACGCTCTGCCTCTCACTCTGCCAGGGGGATATTCTGCAGATCTCTTGATGGACAGCCTGAATGCCAGTCCTCACTAGCGGCTCACATTGTCCTGTCCTCAGGAGATCGTGTGGGAGTATTTGCCACAGGGTTATACATTTTATAAACAGCAGGTTAGCCATATAACACCCTACTGAGATAAGCAGGTATTATTAGCTTCATTTTACGTATTGTGAAATCAAGCCTAGAGAAAAGCATTGCCAGTTCCAGCTCTTTGGAACTGAGTAAGAACAAAAATGTTCTATGTTCCTTAAGTTAGCCAACTCTTAGCCATTCACTGCTATAAACCCATGCTTCACTGGTCTTTGCAGCACTGTATTCAGGCATGAGCCTCAGGATGCTACTTGGAAAGATGCACTAGGTAGTTGTAGGCTAGAAAGACACATACAAAACATAACATTTCCTATACCGAGTAGTGAAATTTAAAAATTTGCACAAAAGGTATGACAGTTTTCTTGTACATTCTCATGCAGTGGCTGCTCTAAGGCTTTTCAATTGGCAGCATTCTAAGCAGAAAATTTTGTAGTAGTTGTGTGTGTAACACAAAGGTATTTTAAGAGAAAAAAAAACACAACAGAGCAGAAAAAGATAATAAAAGAATATTTAGTTGTTGAAATCAGAAGGACAGTGATAACTTTATAAAGGACCTTGAAATTGACTTCTACAAGCTCCTGTCCACATTCCACCCAAGCTGCCATACATTCATCTCTCTGGCCTGGAGATAGGCACGGAAATCTCCAGGGAGAGCTGCTCTGTGGGCACACTGTGCTTCCTGCTGGGATCTGTGCTGCCCATTGCAGGGTGCTGTGGTGCCAGGCTTGGTGTTAACCTGTGAGCCATCCATTCTTAGTGCAAGAGGCAATTAATACTCAGGATGATTCTACCAGGATTACAAAGCTCTGGTGGGAATGAAATCACCTGTCCCCAAAGAAAGAGTCACAACTCTTACATGGCAGCTAAATCAACTCCCAGAAGGGAAGGTGACATCCTAAACTGTTGTGCTTTTTAAAAGGCAGCTGTTACGTATGAGTAGGTACACAAAATATGCACATTCTATCTGCCATGCACATTTAATCACCCCTGCATCTAGCCACAAACCTTTATTTTGCCTCAGGTCTTCTCTCAAAATTTTAGGTCTTACCTATTTAATAGGGCAGGATTCTTAAAACCAAAACCTGGGAAGCCTGACACTGGAAGTGGATCTATCTGTTAGAGGCAATATTAAAGTATGCCCAAATGACAGAGACTAACCAGATGTTGTAATACCTGCCCCAGAATCATAGGAATGGATGAGCTCGTGGACACAGAACAATAGCTCTGTCTCTGAATTACCTCAAGAATTCTTGAAACAACAGTTGGAATGGATCCTCAGCTTGTCTAAATGAACAGGACTCTGTGGACTTTAGTAGAGTCTTTATGGACACTTATTTTATGTTGTTTACAGACAGAAACACCAAAAGAAATACAATACTTGCCTTTTCATTGAGAAAGGGGCAACTGAAAATGTGAGGGATGCCAAAGATAGTCTGAGGATCAATTTAATAATACATGTCAACATGAAAAAAAAAAAATCTTTATTTTTAAAATAAACTTGTTGAATAATAAGATTCCTAGCTTATTCTAATAACAAAAAGAACTGGTCTTGTTTGGTCTACTCCTAGTGAGCCATAGGATTTGAAGATGGAAAGCAAAGGAGGCAAGAAGCAATAATGACTCTGAACTTCAATAGAGAGGACGTCAGGGAGATTCCTGCTGTGCTAGTTACCAGGAGCTGCTGCTTTGAAGGAAAAGGAGGCCAGAAGCATGGGTTGATATTCATGGACAACCTCCTTGAAGCATAAGAAGCATCCACTTCTGTCTGCACGACATTATGCAGGTATTAGAAGGCCAGAGTAGCTGAATGGAGACCTCCTGACTGAGCTTAGATGAAAATACAGGAAATGGAAGCAGGGATGGGCTGCTCAGAAGGAATAAAAAAGGAGTGCTAAAGCATGCAGAGATTAAATTAGGAAAGCCAAAGCTTAGCCAGAGCAAAAACTGGTGAAGAACATGAAGGGTTACAAGAAGGGCTTCTACAGGAACAAAAGCAGCAAGAGGAAGACTGAGGCCAAGAGGAAGGTGACCTCATGATGAAGGAGATGGAAAGGCTGAACTTTCTATACCCAAGTCTTTACTGGCAAGGTCTGTTCTCAGGCTTCCCATGCATTTCATGGAATACAGCCAATGTTAGAGGGTGACTGAGTTAGGGATTACTTAAGCAACATGAACAGAGAGCCAAGCAGGATGCATAGGTGATATCACTGCAAGGCTGCAGTGATCAGACGTTCCCAAATCACTGCAGAAGCCAATGTCACACCCATCTTCCAGAGGCCAGGGAGGAAGAGCTGGGGAAATACAGGCCAATTGACTTTACTTCAGTCCTTACAAAGGTTATGAAGCAAATCCTTCTGTAACCCATACCCAGGCACCTTAGGGAGAAGAAAATTATTGGGGAAAAAACAGCATGGATTTACCAAGTACAAATTGTGCTTGACCAACCTAATTCCCTTCTACAATGTAATGACTGGATTTGAAGATGAGAGCAGAGCAGTGGATGTCATTTACCTTCACCTTAGCAAGCTTTTGACTTTGAGTCTTGCAGCATCTTTGGAGATAAACTAGAGACATAGGGACTAGCTGAGTGAGCTGCAAGGTGAGTAAAATAAAAGGCTAGAGCAACAGGCTGAAAGCGTTATGGTGGCTACTTAAAAGTGGTCTTTCTTGGACATTCCTATTAGGACTAACGTTGTTTAACATATCCATTCATGGTTCACAGATGATATCCAAGTGGGGGAAGCAGTCATTGTGCTGGATGTTACAGCTGCTATTGGGGATAGTTTGACAAGCTGGAGAAATGAGCTGACAAATATTTTATGAAATTGAACATGGGAAAATGCAGTCCTGCAGCTGGGATGGAGTGACACCATGCAAATATGCAGGGTGGGGACTGAGCCAGAAAGAAGCTTTGCAAAAAAATGACTTGTGGGTCCTTTTGGATATCAAGCTGAATATGACTCAGCAGTGTGCCTTTTCAGCAAAGGTGCTCCAACACATACTGGGCTGCAATAGCAAGAGCATAGCCAGCAGGAAAAGGAAGGTGCTCCTTCCCTCTCTTTGGCACTTGTGGGACAGCATCTGCAACAATCTGTGCACTTTTGGGCTCTTCACTTCAAGAATGACTTGGACACACTGAGCCTATTGGAGGACCACCAAGATGGTCAGGGACTGGAGTGTGTGATGTAGAAGGAATAGGAGGGTGCTGTGTTTGTTCAGCTCAGAGAAGAGACGACTTCAGGAAGAACTTATTGCGATCTCCAGCTACCTCCTGGGAATGTGCTTCAGAGAAGACAGAGCCAGATGCTCCTCAGAAGCAGATGCACAGGAGAAGGATTAGCAGCAATGGGCAGAAGTTGTAGCTGAGAAAAAGATACGTAGAACCCAACCAAAGGGCCTGAACAAGCTGCTCTGATTTCAAAGTTGTCCAAGATTTAAATAGGGGACTGGACTAACTGATCTTGAGATCACTTCCAGCCTTAATTCTTCTGTGATTCATCTTCAACTCCAGAAGTTAAATTTTCCTTTCCTGAACTCCCATTGTTAATTTTCATCACTTTTAGTTAACTTCAACACTCCAACCTGAGCAGACTGATGGTGAGCTGAGGTTGGTACTATTTCTCACATCATCCCTTGCACAGACTTGTACATCTTTCTGTATGTATTGTTAATACTTTTGAACTTGTTCTTAAGAACACAGCCTAAGGGAGTGCTGGGTAGTGCATGATGATGTTACTACAAAGTAAATGTAAGTACACCCTTGCCAGCATGTAGCAGTTTCATTTTATTCTTTTGTCTGTGTTTCACTGATTTAACTTTAAATTTCTGAGTTTCCACACTCCACGTGGCAGCAGCTGAAATGTTCACAACCACAGTGCTGTTCATGCTGGACAGGAATTTGGTAGTTGGACTAGAGGAGTGTTATAGGTCCCTTACAACTGAAACATTCTATTATTCTATTCTATTCTATTCTATTCTATTCTATTCTATTCTATTCTATTCTATTCTATTCTATTCTATGCTATGCTATGCTATGCTATGCTATGCTATGCTATGCTATGCTATGCTATCCTAACCTAACCTATCCTAACCTACCCCAAATAAGCTGTCTGTATGTCCCATTTAAGTTGACAACTAATGAAAAGGGACTGTAATTTGTACCTTCTGGAAAAAGAGTAAATGTTGTACTTATTTTCCTAATGTAAAAATGTACAGGCAAAGAGGTAGGCTGTGTCTGGTAGAAACCAACAGCAAGGTAGAAAGAAAAAAAGGAGAAGCCAATTAAAGGTAATTCTCCAATAGATTTCCCCAGCTGCTAGCAATCTGTGACTATTTGATCTATCTTTGAAATTAGATAGATTAGGTTTTTTGGGAACCCTTAAGTGACAGAACATCAATCAGCTGTATTTCAGCAACAAAGAACCCTGTCTGAATAATTAAAAAGGGAATCTCATAGTTTAATAGTATCTTTATTATTCTAAGAAAATTGTTAGTATGTCATAGAAACCCTAGATGGCTGAATTTATCTGTATTTTCAATCATTTAAAAAGATCAGTTGTTAAAGTGTATTAAAGAAAAGAAGTTTCTGTAATGCAATATAACAACATACATCAGACACTGGGCAAGAAAAAAATATTTAAAAATTAACAGTGAACTCTGAACATGAGAATGGCTCTCATGCAGCCAAAAGTTAATAGGGGTACATACAGTACATGGTAGCATTCATTACACCAGCATGCTCTAGAATGGGTATCTGTAGGAACAGGGCTAGCTCCTAGGGTGCATTCAAACTCCACAGAGGCTTTTTAGCTACAGAAAGGAAATAACGCTTCTAAATTTTTTACAATTTTACACAGTACAATATTGGTACCTAAAGAGCAATGCCCCATAGGACAGTATCTTATGATACGAAGATCTGTCTCCCCTCTTTTGCTGATGCAGGGGTAAAGGAGCACACCAGATAATTCTGCCAAGATGCAGGTCTATGTATAACCCAGTGCCAGCCTGGAACTGGTCAGTGGCTGCAGCACAGAGGTCATGGTCCTCAGACCTGCTGGTCATCGTGTCAAGAAGCAGCTGAAACATCTCCCTTGGTTGCTGTCAACATCTCTACTCTCTTTCCAGCCCGGACTGGCTGCCTGTCAAATAAACCCCATTGAACTTTCTGCAGCAAAGCAAAAGGACAGTCCTATCTTTTATCTCAGTGGCATAAAAACATTTCCTTTTCTATTTTGAATCAAGTACTTATAAGTTGTTATTTATCATATTTTTTTCCTTGTTTAAATATCCCGTTGCAGCTTTTAACTACCTGTTATACTTTCTCTGTGCTATTGCATTGATCAGTCTATTTTCAGTAATCTCTGCTATGTTGGTGTTCACGTCTTCATTTAGTAACGTCTTGGGCTTTTAGGATTGCAAACCAGATTAGTTTTATTTTGACTGTTATTGTTAGACATATATTCCAGATGTTATATCACTCATTGTGAGCTTATGAAAAAAAAAAAGTAGAGCTGCAAGACATATGCAATTCAGGTACCTAGAGAAGCTTTATCTTAATACTAGTACCATTACTTTTATTGGTCTGACTTTCATTCTTCAAGTAGCAAGTGTATCTGACTAATTCTGTATTTCATAATACCAGGTTGATGGACATTAACATGACACAATTTATTTTCTTTCTCACAGCATCCTCTTTCTGCCTTGTAAATTGAGTCCTGAATCATGTTAATCAGTTAAAAGTTTCTGAAATAAACCAATTTAACATTTAGATATTTTTCCTCTGATGAACTTGGAAGAATTCATGGCTGTTTCAAGATCAGATAAAAATTAACTTTAATATTTAAGATAATTATTTGACCAAATATTTTAATATTCCTGAACAGTGAGTTTTCTGTTCCTATGTTTTTTTAAAATATTACCAGTATAATTAAAGATTTGTGTCCAGTAAATTATAATATTACTTCCAGTATTTCAAGTGTGTTAGCTTTACTTCATGACTTATGAAATGGCTAGGTGGGATGCAAACTATATTCCATGTGTATTGCATTCAGTGTGTCAGAAATGAC
Source organism: Apus apus (assembly GCF_020740795.1). Taxonomy (NCBI): domain Eukaryota; kingdom Metazoa; phylum Chordata; class Aves; order Apodiformes; family Apodidae; genus Apus; species Apus apus. The sequence goes on along the minus strand of NC_067284.1, from coordinate 15,179,018 downwards.
AGAAAGGTTTTTGTATGGCAACTAAAAATGAAATCTATTCCTAGCTGTATATTATCTTTATTTTCTGATATGTGTGAAAGTATCCTAGAACACAGGTTACAAAGTATTGTGTTCTGAGCTATACTTCTATAACATAAGACATACTGTAAGGGAGTATTTGTGAGTGTACAGGTGTGATAATAATCACAGATATGCTACTGTATAGGAATGGCAATAATGTTGTTCATAACAGAAGTAACAATACAGCCAGGATATTCCTCATGGTCATCACAGGAGTGCTTGCAAGACTCCTTTATTTAAAGAATCAAACAGTAAACCATATATAGCATACATAGTAACTGTTATTGCCACTTCAGATTCCCTTTGAATGTATAGGGCTTTTCCTTGCATGACAATATTAGACATGTCACAATAGCTTTCAGAATATCCTAAAATATGACTATTTGGTATGTCTAGTACATGTATGAAAGGAATTTCACCCATGAATGGAATACATTCATTGTATAACAATTATGGATTATAGGATGTTTAAAAATATTCAATTAATTACAAATAATAATAGTTCATCTGTTAGCAATGAGAAACTCGGGCCATGAAGAAGGCTGGGAAGCCTGCCATATGAGGAAAGGCTGAGAGAACTTGGTTTGATCAGCCTTGAGAAAAGAAAGCTCAATCACCGTGTTCCAGTACTCAAAGGGTGGCTACAAAGAAGATGGAGACTCCCTTTGTACAAGAAGTCACATGGAAAAGATGAGGGGTAATGTGTGCAAATTAATCCCAGGGAGATTTTGATTGGAAACCAGAGGAAAAAAAATTACAGTAACAATGAACCATTGGAATACTCTTCTCAGGGAAGAGGTAGATTCCTCAACATTGGACATTTTTAACATTCAGCTGGACAGGGTGCTGGACCATCTTGTCTAGACTGTGCTTTTACCAAGAAAGGTTGGACCAGATGATCTTTGAGGTCCCTTCCAGCCTACTGTTCTATGATTCTACAATGACTGAACTCTGCAGCTTGAATTCTAGAAGTTACACCTACAGCCCTTACCATAAGAGCCTTGCAACACAGGCTTGGATAGGAATATCTTATAGGCAAGTTGGATATTGGCAGTTTCAAAACACTGTTACATGCCTGCATGAAAAATCCTTTGGCCATGGGAGGGGAAGCTAGGGAAAATGGCATCTGGTCCATGTTATGTGTAAAGACTGCCAAGAAAATATTCTTATATAGGTATAGTGTCCTATAATAATGATTAACTGATCTTACTGCATTTTAGATAGCTACCTGAGGTGATTCCACATCCTTCACTTCTTCCTCCTCCTCCTTTCCTGTTTCCAAACATGAGCTCAGTTTTGATGTTAAGCTCAAACAGAGTCTTGCTGCGTATTCAATTTCCGTGGTTAGGGCTTGCCATGCATTCAGTGAAGCAACCTGAGCTCATGCCTGCAGGACGTGGAGTTTCCAGGTGATTCTCCTGTGTTGTGTCTGTACACTAAGAGCACAGAGTAATAACAGCCCGCGTGTGCAATAACAGAGCTGGGTACATGATTGTATAATTTTTATTATCTGCTTGTCCAACTTGACTTAAAGGAAGAGAGTGTATTGTAATCTTATAGCTATTTCATAAGCAACATCATATTTAAGAATAAATAATACATAGCACCAGTTGATTGAGCAAAATGGTAACTCTGTGATTAACTTCACCTTACTTAGTGTGCCTGGGAGCTGGATATCTCGTGTGAACTCTAGGTTTCATAGCCACTGGGGAGGAACTGACACTTGGGGAGGAAGATGCATCCTGCCACCCTTAGATAGAACAAACCATTACCTGAGGTTTTCTGTCATAATAATATAAAGAGCCTAAAATGGTGACCAAGGTGAGATGCCTAAGATTTAGATAGCTAAAGTAAATGCATTTTATACATATACACCGTTATATGTAGTCTGAGCCAGTATGCGTATTCTCTGTTTATATACATACAAGCAGAATGTGCTGTTCTATTATGAACAATACTTTGCATGTATCTATCTCATTCATCCACAGGATATCCTCTGTGTGCTTTATAAACATCAATTAATGTGGCTTCATAGCAATCTCATGAGGAAAGAATTGCTCCAAATGTAGAGATGGACAATTGCAGCTATAGTATGTTTAAATTAGTTGTCAAAGGTCACACAGAAAACCAGTATCATAAATGTGAGTACCTGAAGATGCCTCACAATCATAGCCCAAAGATAAGGTCATCATAAGGTGTGGCTCCCAACCCAATCTGAACAGTGCAATATGGTGCTTGCTTCTGCACTATTCAAAGTAAATAGGTTGAGGTGTGGTGTCAACAGGGTAATTCCTCATGTGTTCACATCAGCCATACATTGAACTTAGTACAGATGTAGCCAGACTGACTAAGGACAGAATGACAGGTCAAGAGTCGAGTACCTGTTGCATATACTTCAGACATTAGTGTGTCCGTTCGATTCTGCAGAATCCAGCCTTTCAGCAAAGAAACACAATTTGAGAGCAGCCTTGTGGAGCAGGACTTGAGGGTGCTGGTTGACTAAAAGCTCAACATGAGCCAGCAAGGTGTGCTTGCAGTGCAGAAAGCCAATCGTGTCCTGGGCTGCATCAGAAGAAGTGTGGCCAGCAGGTCAAGGAGGTGATTCTCCCCCCTCTACTCCACTCTGGTGAGACCTCACCTGGAGTACTGTGTCCAGTTCTGGAGCCCACAGCACAAGAAGACATGGACCTGTTGGACTGAGTCCAGAGAAGGGCCACGAAGATGATCAGAGGGCTGGAGCACCTCTCATATGAAGACAGGCTGAGAGAGTTGGGGTTGCTCATCCTGGACAAGGCTTAGGAACAGCTGGGGAGAAGGCTAGTTGTTTCAGGCTTAAAGTTGGAGATGGAGCATTTTAGGAGCTTGGTAGTGTAGATTATTTCAGTTCAGGATTGTGAAACATTCCCTGATGCCAATTTATAAGTGTGACACAGGCACTACTAATACCAGGCATTGTTCACAGCTTCAGTAGGCTTCATGTAATGACTTCCAAAGTTATAGTCAATACAAATTTGCTGCATGGTTTTCTCCACTCCACCCTTCTCCCTTCCTGGATTCATCCCCCAACTGCCATTCTTGCCCATCACCTCATATGTGCATATCATCATCAGTGTGCACATTTCCAGAGTTGTAGGAAATTGCATGGCGAGGTTACATCCCTGCTTTCAGAGAATCACAGAATCCTTCTTGTTGGAAAAGACCTCCAAGATAATTGAGTCCAACCACTACCTTAACTCTACCAAGTCCAGTGCTAAACCCTGTTCTTAAGCACCACATCTACACATCTTTTAAACACCTCCAGGGATGGTGATTCAACCACTTCCCTGGACAGTCTCTTCCAGTATTTAATAACCCTTTCAGTGAAGAAGTTTCCTCTAATATCTAATCTAAACCTCCCCTGGTGCAACTTGAGACCATTTCCTCTTGCCCTGTTGCTTCTTACTAGGGAGAAAAGACCAACTCTCATCTCACTACAGCCTCCTTTCAGGTATTTGGAGAGAGGGATAAGGTCTCCCCTCAGCCTCCTCTTCTCCTGACTAAACAATCCCAGTTGTCTCAGATGCTCCCCATAAGATTTGTTCTCCAGACCCTTCACCAGCTTTCTTGTCCTTCTCTGGACTCGCTCTAGCACCTCCATGTTGTTCTTGTAATGGGGGCCCAAAACTGTACAAGGTACTCCAGGGATGGCCTCACGAGTGCTGAGCACAGGGAATATTGCCATGTGGAAGCAGCAAACACATGGGTACTGTTAAATGCTGTTAAAGTAGTCCAAAGGTATTATTCATACAATTCCTTTAGTATTTTTATCCTCCCTACTTTTTTCCTTGTCACTCTTCCATGTACTGGGTAACTTCCTGATGTGTTGACATTAGTGGAACTTTTCACTCTCCATTTCCATGTTTCCCTCTGTTACACAGTTAAGCTCAGTTACACCAGCCAACAAAATGCCAAGTCACCTTTCCTGCTTCTACCTGGGTCATGGCATGGTTTGGGTCAACTCCTGGTGTGGGCAACCAACAGCCAACTCCTTTAGCCACCATCATCTGCTATGACACAACTTTGAACAGAGGCTTTCATCCTTTTCCTAGAGGATACAGGTGAAAGTAACTGAGAGGTTGCATGTTAATGGCAAAAAGGAAGGAGAAAAGACATGAGGACTATGGACATCAAGGTCAGCCTCTGGAAGCAGGTGCACTGGAAGGTGTTCTGCTGAATGTTATAAGCACCAGACTAAATCAAGCTGTGGACACAGAGAGTGGTCTACAGCCAGAAAAATGTCCACTGATCCTCTTTACTACAGTCAGGGGTGAGTTGTAACAGAACAGGAAGATATTCCTAATTTCACTGCAGTATTCAGCTTTATGCACTGAGTTAAGTACTTCTTCACAGCTGTGAATTGTATTTGGCTTTGTGTAAAGATAGGAGTAAAAGTATTTCCCTTGAACATATTTTTTCCTACATTTGGTATATGGAGGATGGAAGTGATTTAAACATACAACTAGAGACTATTTAAAACCCTCTTTGCAATTTGCAGAAATTTAAGAAATATAGGTTGTGCTGGTTTGGTGAGATTTTTAGTGGTGGAGGAAGGTCCCCAGGGGTGGTTCAGGTAAGAAGCTGAGAAGCTCCCCCTGCTCCAAACCAGCCAAGGAGCCATTAGAGGAACAATAGATGCACCTCAGCGATTGACATGCGAAAGAACTCACATAAAACCTGAGCAGAGCAGCAGTTAGAAAGAAGAGCTGAGCTGGAGAGGTGAAAAGCAGTGCTGGGGTGAAGATCCTGGCGGTTGGTGAGGAAGAAGGGAAAGAAGGTGCCCAAGCAGAAGTTTCCCTGCAACCCATGGCAAGATGGCAGCTGTCCCCCTGCATTCATGGAGGAACGTGGTGGAACATTCCCTGGTGCCGGCGGCGAGGGAAGCAAGCAGTCCAGAATCAATGTGATTGATAAAGCAAGCTTCGATTTATTGAATACACAGTGTAACTTTTATACCCTTTTCCAAACCTACATGTAGTGAATTCATTGGATAGTAACCACGCATAGTGAGTTCATTGGATAGTAACTACTTGTAGTGATTTCACTGGACGGCAACTACTTGCAGTGATTTTACTGGATAATAACACACATCTGAGTTCCAGGGTTCTTCCTTGTTTTCTATCATTCTACTTCTCTACCTTGTCCTTGAGTTAGTTTAAGCTAACAGAGATTGTTTATACTTGTGTTAGGCTAAAAAAAGAGATTGCTTGTACAGCTGCTGTTTGTGCTACACTCTCAAGGCCTCTTGAGGAGATAGCAAGGACCCATGGCCTTGCTGCTCAAGCCATTCTGCAACACCCTGGGGTGAATTTGACTAGTGGACTTCAGATTTTGTGGCCAGTGGACTCAAGTTTGCTGGCAATGGGCTCTGATTACGCAGCTTTGGAAAACCCTGGGCCAGGGGAGTTTGTTCCCAAAGGAGCCCATGTCTCTGTGGGAAGCCCAGGCTGGAGCAGCTCCGGACCTCATGGGAAGGACTCATGAAGGAGAGGTTTGTGGAGGACTCTCTCCCATGGGAGGGACCCCGTGGGGAAGCAGGGAAGGACTGTAAGGAATCCTTCTCCCTGAGGAGGAAGGAGCGGCAAGAACCACCAGCCTGTGAACTGACTCTAAACCCCATCCCCCTGTCCCCCTGTGCTGCTGGAGGGAAGGAGGGACTGAAACCAGGAACAAAGGGATTTGGGCCCGGGAAGAAGGGAGGGGTGGAGGTAACATATGCAAGCTCTGCTCTGTGTGTTGTCTGTGTCCTGTGTGTGTTTGATTAGTATTAAAGTATTATTTTTTCCCCAAGTTGAGTCTGTTTTGCCTGTCACCTTAATCAGTGAAGAACCCTCCTTGTCCTTTGTCTCTCAACCCAGGAGCTTCTAGTTGGTCTTTGTCCTCCCCATCCCAGAGTGTGTGTGTGGGAAGGAGTTGAGTGAGCATCCATGGAGCTGTTTCTTTGTTGTCGTATTGAGCCCAAACCACAACACAGGTATAGTAAGGAAGAGGACCCATCTCTTCAATATTTTTGTAGATCTATCCCAGCAGTAGACTGAGACAGATTAACTAACACTCAAAAACTGTTCAAATAGATGGAGTGTGGTTCCCAATACAGTCATATGCTTTGACTTGTGTAATTTCTTAGAAAGCTTTTCTGAGGGAAGGGGAGAGGTGCATGAAACAGTTTGCTTTTTGGAAATCCCTTCATAGTTCAGCTTCTTTTCATGTTTGCCTACGTTTTCTGCCTAGCTGGCAAGTGACACCATAGGACAATTCATACGAGTGGAATTATAGGTGGTCAATGAGGTGCTAGTGAGTGCATATTTTCAATGGCAACCTCTATAAGTAACAAATATTACAATCCATAATACACTATTGAGTCACCAGGTAATGAAGAAATGTCCTTTGCATTAACAGGTGGAATTACACTTATCTTTTCACAGTTTGCCTTTTTTTTCAGCCTCCAGTACTAATGGATTACAGGACCTCCTGAGCATGAAGCAATAGTGAAAACATTTCTGGTAATAAGATCATGATCTCATACTATGTTATGTTATTATTTCCCCTAGCAAATCTTCCTTTCATTTTTCCACTTATTAAAAGTTTTTACTAGTTAGTAAAGAAAAATAAGTTCTTAACATAGTTTCTGTTTGTCTATTTTGGCCCAGACTGCTTCGGCTTTAAAGACTTCCAAATGCACACTATTTCAAATGGGAATAAATGCATGTTGTGTTGATAATAAATCTTAATTGAGCTTCAGTTTTTGCATATATAGGAGGATATCTTCTATTAAAAATATTTAAAATTGTTCTCTACATACTTTTGTTCCTGCACATACAATTGATTTTTTTTCTATATTGGCTGAGTGCTCTAAAAATGGTGTTATGTCCTTGGAAAATGTAGAAGAAACATGTTGTTGCACCCAAAACTTTCATTGCAGGTGAAGTCTCCTAAAATTCTGTAAAACCAAAAGTCTCTGATGCACAACATGACATAATTTCAAAACAGGAGAGTGGATATGCATACCACACCAGTGCACAACATGACGTGACACATGATCACCTGGCATTCCTTCATTCCTAACCCACATCACCCTGCCATAAGGGATGTGGGAGCTGGAGACATCCCTCATTTTCCCTGATTGCCTCCCCTTTGCTTCAGAGGGAGGAAATATCTGTGTGTGCCAAATCTAGAAGCTGAGTATGTATTAGGATAACGTATCTTCTCAGATAATGAGAAGATAACACACAAAGTATGTCAGAGTTCACTGTGTAAGCTGCAGCATGGCCAGGACCGCATCCAGGCATTTCCCTGTACGGTGACGTTTTCATTGCAGCCTGCACTTCCATCATCACTTCCATCATCAACTAGGCATCATGGTAGGAACAAGTCAGTGGGATTCTTTGCGGCAACAGTGAAATGACATTTTATGTATTACCTTGTCAGTAAAAGAATGAAGTCTCTGTTGTCCCAAAAGGTAAATATCAGCTCTCTTCAACAGTGACAGTATGTACCTTTTCCAATACTTACATACACACATTCGCGTTTAGTACCACTTGAGAATGATGGAATAGCAGCTTCAGCAACCCACTTTCCACCTGCTCATTGGATGGGTGAGTAGTGTGCATGTGAGTACCACTGATGACCATACTGACACTTGGGAAGCCCAATTCCAGATAGTTGCTATTTCAGGGATATTTGAAGAATCGTCCTATAACCCAGAGGTGTAATTTCAATGCCTGACTTTGTAAGGTGCTACTCTAATAAATGAATCAGAAAAGGGAATAGGAGCGAAGCATGGGGCAGTAGAGTTGGACAGATGCAGATAAGGAAATGGATAGACCTTTCTGCTTGAGAGAAATTAAGTGAAGACAGAGATAATAAGAGTATAATTTTATGATGTGGAATTGGGAAGGGATCTTCTGAACAGGATACAAATGTTTGAGAAGATGTGAAATTGTTAAAATAATGCAAGCTGATGGAGCATCAGAGAGGAGTGTGCGAGGAAACCATGATGAGAATTCAGTGTGGAAAAAGGAAAAAAGGTGAATTAGTGGTGACATTGTTTGACCAGGCTCCAGTATGTCAAGTGTTATTACAGACATGTACATGTTATTTTCCTGGAGGAAGGGAAAAGGTATGCTGTTACACTACCATTTTGATGACTTTCAGAATCTTGTTAAACAACAAAGAACATCTGCATATATGGGTCTCACTGACATAGAGTCTTTTCAGTATTATTGACCTGTCACAAGAGCTGTGCCCTTTTGACCTGTTCTGTCATCAAAGAGGAGGGCACAGATAAATCCAACTGTAGCTTCTTATGGGTGCAATACAAATACCTTTCTTAGAAGTATTTTAAAAAGGGACTATAACTGAATATGCAGTTTATTCCTTTGGAACTGTTTTGGAGTTTTTCAATCTCTGAGTAATTGTGTAATGTCACTTACTTTCTTCTTTCTTTTTGCTCTTTATGATACAAAGATTGTAATACATTACTCCACAGCAAGTTGTGTAAGTCTTGCAACAATTACGTATTCACCGTTCAACAGAATGGATGCTTCTGAGAAAAATACCTCACAGAAGTATCATTTTAAAGTTATCCTTAGCAAATTCACCATTTTGACAGATGGGCTAGAGAAGAGATGGGACTAAGGTGCATAGTGGTGGAAACAGGACTGTGATGCAAAAACGAGTTCCCTAAAATATTTATGTCATGTGAATTATACCTCCTATACAACTGTGCAACCCAGTCACTCAGCATATGGCAAGTCACTCAGGAAACAAAAAGTAACTAACAAAATAAAAGTGACAATGCCTTCTATAGTTCTGGAAAATGTATTTAGAGTAAAACTGACCTCATAGTCATTGCTATAGTCACTGCATTGCTAAGAATGCAGAGTAAGGTACACAAGTAGCTAGTCAATGATGACAAAAATTGACATAATTCCATTCCATAATTCCATTGCAAATTCATTAGTACAAAAATATATTGAAACACTGTTGAGTAGGCATTACAAAATATTCAGTGTTTAGTGGGATCTCTTCTCCTTCTGGTACAATGGACGTGTGTTTTACTAGATTGTTTTTTGTGATCTATATTTCATGCATGACATGTTTTTAATTCCCATATAATTTTGGTGCTCATGCCTCAAGAGCTACCAGAGATACCTCAGCCTGACTGATATTCTTCAGGTATAGCACCAGCCTCAGGCAGTATTTTTTGACATCCCACATTGTTTTTGGTCTGAAAATTCACTGCCAAGTTCTCTGAAATGAATAGTTTCATAGAGTTTTAAGCCAGACAAGACTAGGAAATTAACAGCTGTGCTGATATACCACCACTCACTGTGTTTCATTACCCTTGTATTGAGCCAAATACATTATTGATAAAAATATTATTTCAGAAAAAGTAAATTTGATTTAAAGATGAGAATTCATAAATCCCGTTGAAATTTTTTCAGTGGTGATGCTCAGTGCTGTGCCTTGTCTTCAGTTCAGATGTGTCCAGTTTCATCTTCCAGATGTTAATTCCTTTGAACATTTTCTCCACTAAATTAGAGACCACTCTATTTCTCCCTCTTTACTCAGCTCTTGTGAGACCTCACCTGGAGTAATGTGTCCAGTTCTGGAGCCCCCAACATATGAAGGACATGGAGCTCCTGGAGAGAGTCCAGAGAAGGGCCATGAAGATGATCAAAGGGCTGGAGCATCTCTCCTATGAAGACAGGCTGAGAGAGTTGGGGTTGTTCAGCCTGGAGAAGAGAAGGCTGTGGGGAGACCTCATAGTGGCCTTCCAGTACCTGAAGAGGCTACAGAAAGCTGGGGAGGGATTTGTTACAAGGGTTTGTAGCAAAAGGACAAGGGGGAATGGATTAAAACTGGAAGAGGGGAGATTTAGGTGAGACATTAGGAAGAAATTATTTTCTGTGAGGATGGTGAGGTACTGGCACAGGTTGCCCAAAGAACTTGTGGATGCTCCATCCCTGGAAGTGTTCAAGGCCAGGTTGGATGGGGCTTTGAGCAACTGGGTCTAGTAGGACGTGTCTCTGACCATGCAGGTGGGTTGGAACTAGATGAACTTTAAGGTTCCTTCCAACTCAAACTATTCTATGATTCAATGATCTCCTCTGCAGTTTTGCTCTACACTAACTCAGACCTTGATCTTTGCTGCTACCTTGTTCAATACTCATGCCATATTCAATGAGTTCAGTATAACCCATTGGGATTTCAGATACTAATGATTTGAAGGTTTCAACACAATTCTTCAAACAGTGTTAAGCTCAAAGGGTTCCTAACAGGTTTCTCTATTTGGAAGGCAGTCCTTGCAGTGCTTTCTTGATCATACAGGATCTTCCTTTTTGACAATCAAGATATTTCAGTTGGTCATAATTAAATTCCTTTCTCACTTCTGCAAACAGGCACCAGCTTTTCAAAATAGTTTTCAATCAGAGTCTATGTAAGCATCCACTGGAGCACCCTTTGGCTACATCAGCATAAGGAAATATTCCCTGAGAATGAGGTTTAAGTGCCAGTGTCCTAACAAGTGATTACTGTAGCAAGTAGTTAGGTTCTCCTATTATATATTAACTGGTTGGCATAGGTAGGATGAAAATATCGAGCACTATACCTGCCTGTGACTGTACTTCAGTTTTGAAGGATTTAAAATCAGCAGTTCAAGATTGTTTCCTCACTTAGGACAACAGCCTTCATGTCCTCTAAGATGTCATAATCTGAATTTCAACTTTCCCAGGGCGTAAGGTAATAAACTGGACAACTGGAGTGGTTTCTCCCCAGGCAGCATCAGAAATGTGCACTGCCCCAATGACTTCACTTCCTTTGTTCTTGTATTTTTCTCCTCAGGCACAAGTCCTCTTGTGATGCGCTCTAAGTATCCAGTCACTGGTTATTCTCATGTCTTTGCTTTTACAAAGAAGTTCTGTTTTGTCCTATCTCCGGGTACCTATTTCATGAGTGAAAACAAGGGTTACACCAAGACTACAGCAAGTAGCTCAGCTCTTCCAATGCGCCCGGCATTGTCTTGGCAAGTTCAGCCCTCTGGGTAGCAAACCCCACTGATCTCTCCACATGTTCACCTACAAATGAGATGCACAGCAGCAGCACTTGTAAGTAACACTATGTAGGCTGTAATATGGCTAGTTCAGTTGACCACAGCACTGAGAATCGTAGCATCAGCAGTAGCTGGGGCTAGACAATGAATACAGAGTACATTGGTTACTGGCCCACACCATGCTGTCCTATCTTCACTGCTGTGCTACCTCTGCTTACTGGGTTAAAGATAACTTGGGCATGTCTATTCATGCTGCTCACACACCCAATGGAAAGTAGGGTGGATAAAGCCTTCTAATCTCTTTTTATCAGTATCGTCTGTCTGGACATCCACTAATTGCTAATTTCAACTCTCATACCTCATCACTCTTGGTGGTTGGTTCTCTCATACCAGTAATCTATGGCTTCCTTCATGAGTAACCTCCTTCCTTGAGAAACCTTGGGAAAGAGGCATTGCTGCAGCGAGTTAACACAAGCACAGTTTGCTATCCAAGCCATGGTTCCTTTCCTAATTTTCTGCTGCTTCCATACCTCATCAATTACAGAAGTGTGCAGCTTGACATGCAAGATCTGATTCCCAAGGAAACTGATTTTTAATTATCAACTTTCTGGCAAACCTGTCAGGTCAGAACGGAAGAACTGGTTCAGTACAAAATCATTATTGTCTCTACTACTGACTTCTACATCAGGCAGTAGTCTGTACTGTGCTATGTATTTTAGGTATTGCTTAAGAAATGCTAATTGGGTACCAGAAACAACAGTGAGAGCATGAAAACCATGCAGGATAGAGCACAGCTTCTTGGCTTGACAGTCCTCAGAAGTGTATGGGAGACCATGTTGCTCTTTGTTTCTGCCCTTGGACTGCTTTCAATAACCAGGTTAGCTCATTTAAGATGAGCTAAAATTAAGAGCTCTAATGAGGATGTCCTGAGGTGGATCTTTTGGCTCTCATGCTGCTATTTACAGCTATGATAAAAATCAGTTACATATTTATTCCTAGTAACACGATCTTAAAATGCACTTCATGTTTGGCAGGCTTAGATCAATTTTTTCTTCTAAATGTCTCCTGAGGCTCTGTTCTGGGCAACCTGCCTAGCAACAGCTTCCAGCTTCCACTGGCTTTCCTTCATTGTGTCATCTTGAATCATATTTTCGGCTGGAAAAGTGAGTTCTTTTTGTGGGAAAACGTTGTCCAGTGTGATCATTTTACCCCTTTTTAGTAACTCAGTACTGCAGACCAGACTTCCCTTCAGCTTCAATTTTAATTTCCTTCTTGTTTTACAGAAACAACATTTCAGTCAATTTTGTGTCTGTTCTAAAATTTCAGTTTGCTTCTTTTTTGCTGAAGTTCAAAATCTATTTTTTTAATTCCAGCAATGGTAAACAATCCCTCATATTTCAAATCTTACAATTCTTCGCTGTTTACACAGCCTAACATCATGAAAACAAAAAAGCATTTTATTTGCATTTATTGGCAAGTATCGCAAAAATAGAAAAAAAAAAAAAGATTCCCTTGAATCTTTCTTGAATTCAAGTTCCCTTGAATTCTTATTCTTCAGTTGAGCAAAGTTTTCAATTTTTATTAAAAAGATACAGGAAAATAAGCCTTAATTTAAAATGTATCACACCTTAAAAACCTGCAGAGAAATTATTTATTGATACATTAAAATTCAGTTCACAAACTTCAACTCAGGGAAACTACTGACTACTCTGAAAAAAATAAATAGAGAAAAATAATTCCACAGCAGAGGAAATGAAAGAAAACAGCTTCTACACTCCGCATTTTGTGCAGGGTTGATGGGATTATTTGGCCACAATGGTAATTAAAAAACAACCTACGTGACTTCAGTTTAAGCAGTACCCACAACCAGATGTTACTTCTGAAACTGCAACAAACAGTTTGTATCTCAAGTTCTATCTTCCTCTCTGACAAAGTCTGCTTAATTCCTGTTTCCTATATGATCAGAAATAACAGGGTCCACTTTCTCAAGAATACTGATGAATAACCATTACAATGTACTTCCAAAGAGTTCTCAAGCCATTAACATCCAGATGACCCAACACAAAGCTAGAACCTATGGTATCAGAATCTGTTGCTTCTGTGTGTAATTTACATTTTCAGTACAATTGAATATTGCAGTATGATACATTGTTACTTCTTGTCCAACTTCACAGATAATTAGATTTTGTCCCTGGATTTTTTTACCAACTGCCTGAAATTTTAAATGTTTGTCCAAACTCTTTCCAATTTGTAAATAACTTTGTGATAACAGAGTAGCTTTGTGATAATGTGGTAATCCTGAGCTGCAGTGATGCTTTTGATGCAGTCTGTCCAGAGCCGCTAAGAACACAAAGATAGGAAAATCTGAATTTGATCTCTCTGCTAATTCTGGCAGCAGTGGTACTTGAATCCACACCCCTGCCATCCTGGCTGAAGGGACAGGTTTCTTGGTTAACAGATCATTAATTCGTTGTATAGTTGTGGTTTGTGCATGCTCACAGTTCACCTACCACATCAAAATCTGCTGTTGAAATGAGCAGATGAATGCTTCATGTTGCTACAGTCTTCCTCTAACACCAAGTGTCAGACAAATGTCAAACGGTGCATGCTGTTAACATTTGAGTTGTTTCCTCATTATTATCAGTAAAAACAGTGAGAATTTCCACGGCAGAAATTAATTTATCCATTTCCAGGGGTAGGAGATGATTTTCAGAGTCATCGGCCTGAATGTTTTGATCATATTGTTGAGGAAAGAGGTGAAACAGTTTGAGAGACCCCCTTCATCCCACTGCCTGAGGTTGCTTTCCCTCTAGTAAAGTGCATAAAAACAAATATGTGTTTGAGATGTGCCATAGAATCATCCTGGTTGGAAGGGACCTTGAAGATCATCAAGTCCAACCATAACCTAAATCCCCCTACCATAACCTAATTTACCCATTCAGTGCTTAAATCATGTCACTAAGCACTGTATCTACATTTCTTTTAAATACTTCCACGGTTGGTGACTCCACCACCTCCCTGGGCAGCCTGTTGCATTGACTGACAGTTGTGTCAGTCAAGCACCCCACTTTCACTCAGATGAGAGAAGTATGCTTCATTCTTTATCTGCATTATGGAAGCAATGGCCTCCAACAAAAGAGGGAGAAAACAGACAAGGGGTGAAAAGATTTACAAGAACTCTGACAAAGTCTTTAATTGCTTAAAATGGCAATGGGTTTGGGCACTGTTGCAACATACTTATATCCCGAGTAACATCATTTATACTTCCCTTGCAGCATTATTGATTGCCCACTTATTCTTTTTAAGTACTAGTGTTTTGTATTGGATTTTTTTATTTGCGTCTTTCTTTGTCATCAAATTTTGTTTTCTGTTCTGATGCTATTTTGTATTCTCCCAAGGCTGCTACATGTTACTCACTTCTATTCCAGCTCCTCCCATTTACTTATCAATTTCCCTAATACTTTATTTACTTCCTTCTTAAGGTCATTAATAAAGATGGGCAATAAGTGCAATCTCTGTAGCATAATGATACATTGTTTGGATGCATTGATAATTCAGGGTGGAGTATTAATGATTGGCCACTTAAATCTTGAATCCTGCTTCTTCCAGTCATGATGGGACACTTCATTCCAGTACAAATATATTATTATTTATGCAATAATAACAATAAATGCATGTACATATTTATAATAGTATCTTCCACATGAGAAACTGCAATTATTACAAATCCATTATTATAATTGCTTTTCAAAGCTAAGGAAGAAAAAAAGCACAGCCCTAATCCTTAGTCCAATGTCAGTAAGATGGGGAAGACTTGTGAAAAAAAACCACACAAGTCTTTTCCTTACTGGCTTTTCATCAGCTCTATTTGTATAAAATTATTGAAGAAGAACGCTGGGAAAAGAAGCAGCTGGCAAGTAAGAGGTGGCAAAATTATGGGGTTGTACCTAGTCTTGAGGGGTAGAGGAAATGTTCCCACCTGTTGGGTTTGGCCTGAACTTCTCTAGGCTTGTTGGATCTTGATTGTACCTCCTTGGATTTAGTCATCCTCAAAGACCTTCTGTCTCTCTAGGCCTACTCGTTTTCCCAGCAGATGGCTTCTGGAAAAACAACTCATCTGTTGGTTTGTTGTTGTTTATTTTGCGTGTGTGGTGTTTGTTTTTGTTTTGGGGTTTTTTTTTTCTGTTTTTTGTTGTTTTCCCCCCCCACCCCCCCACCCCCTCCCCCCCCATTAACAAATATCACAGATGCACAGGCTTATAGAAGCTGCATATAAAACCAGTCTGATAAGAACTGACTTTGTGGTTAAATAATTAGAAGTCACTTCATGTTCTTCTGTTTAAGACTGTCATTTAGAGTATGCAAACCTAGATCTTGCCATCACTTTTTCAGCACCAGGCAGTCTTTTCTTGCTTTCACTGGTAAAGGAGCGATCCAAGGAGACTTTTAACAGTTGCAATGGTCTCAACAGTTACACAGTATGTGGTGCAACATGCTCAACATTTTATAGATCTCCCAACCTTCTAAAGACCCTACACAGTTACACGGACTGATGAATTAGCAGAAAACAACCCTGTATCCCATTCTCTCTCCAAAGTCCTATGATCTGACAACAAAGCAATGAGTTTGGTATTTATCTTTTACATTTTTAGACACTGAAACAAGAAATGTCTGATACCACAGTTGTGTGTCACATTAAAGCTATAAAGGTGATTGCTGTTTAGATATCTGTTACACCTCTTTTGAAAGGTAGATGTCAAAATGACTGATGCACATTATTGCATTATGGCCACCTACTCTTTGTAATACTCTAATAATGCAGTGAACAATGGTAACATGTAACTACTTCAGGTCTTGATCTAAGCATCACGAACAAGTGCATCTTTCACCATTGTACATTGTTAAATTTACTATCTTGAACTGCCCAAGTAAAACAACTTTTACTTGGTTCTTTCTCATCGTCTAAGTATTTTCATTCAGAGATGCTGTGTCTCTGCTCAAGCTCCTCATTTTCATTAAAAATTGCAGCCTTTCGGGGCTTTCTAAGGGAGAGGTGAAAATAGATTCAAGTTTCTCCGGCCAAGCTTAAGCCAGTCACATAGAATCCACACACAGTCCAAGGGCTGTACAGAGAAACCCTATGCACAAACTATCACATGCTGCTTCTCAGGCAGGTTCCAGAGGACCATTACAGCACAACTGTGTCTTCCTGAACTGGGCCCAGTCCATGTCCAACTGGACCAAAATGTGGGCAGAAATGATTGTAGCTTGTAGCCATTTGACTATTTGCCCTTAACCGACCTCCTATGCCAAAGCTTTAATCACAGAAGTAGTAGCCAGTATTATCTAGTTTTACAGGTCAAAACTCAAGATTTAAAATTTCACTAAGGACTCTGATTAGCAGCCAGTTTAACAAGTTTGATAGGTTTTACTGTGGTTGATATATATTACTTGGCACCTTTAGAAATACTCAAGAATGCACTCATATAAAATGTACAGTAAACATGACAGCTGTATCGTGCTTAACTGCTGTAAGATGGACATCCAAAAGGAAATTTCCAATAGATATATATAAAAAATACATTTTCATCTGATTCTTCTTACATGGACATCCAACAGAACCTAAAGATCCGGCATGACCTGAAGTTATGAACCTGCACAACAAACTGTTCACGTGATTTCTCAGCTCTGTTCTTTTCTAGTTATTTCTAGCCCACGTGAACCTGTAACTCAGTGTGGCTGTAGACAAAGTAAGCTGCTGAACAGCACCAGCTGGATCTGTTGAAATTAATATGTACAGCTGGGTATTATCCTCCTACTAAAGGTACCACAACTCTCATATCATCACGGATTTCCTGTGTGGCCTCATACATACATTGTCATGCACAGATAACCGAACAAAATGTAGGAGAACTCCAGTTGAAAAGTCATCCATGGCAGATTAAATTATCCAGGTGAGCAATCACCTACTGTTTATTGTATTCAGTGCCAACCTGTGGAGGCTGACACTATGTCTATAGTTATCACTGTTTGAAGTGCATATATACTTTTCCTCAAAGATCACCACAGCTAGTGTGCACCAAGGAAATCCTCAAATGAGAAAGTTCTTAATCTGCTGGAATTGTTATAGGGATCTTTGGAGCTGATCCCCAGAACTGTTTCAGGCATCCCATGTAACTTAAGGTATGCCACTCACTTCCCCATGCCTTACTTTTCCAATACAAGACACAAATATTACTTCTCAGTCTTACCCAGGTGCTGAAAACAAAAGTCTTTCATATTTTCAAGGTATTCTGATGAGATGGTGATGCACAGAAAAACATCTGAAGATGACAAGTCACTGACAGGATGAAAATGGATGTTTGGATCATGTAGCCTTTCATCATTGAGAGATACAGGCTGCCTTGTTACTTCCAAGGAAGTAAGTTAAAATCTGGAAAGTGGGTGATCAGCCTGAATTAAAGCCATTCAGTTTTAAACTTAAAAAGAAAATACATACTGTCCAGTGAAAAGGCAGGAAGCTAGTAACAAATAAGGTAGGAGACATAGCGGAGGACAGGATGAGGATAAATGGTATGGCTTGTGAAAGGAAGCAGTTTAGAAATAGTTCACTTTACCTTATTTATTTGCATTCAAGTTATGCATTAAGATGAAGACACTCCCTCAACAGTCACCTGGGAGGACAAAAGACACCTCCAGAGAGTCCCTCACCTCAGCTGTGGACTGGGAGGACTTGGGGTCAGACAGTTCCCAGTGCTGGGTGCAAAGGGAACATGGATCACTAGCTTTTTTTGGCAATCTACCTTTCAGTTCAGAGGAGGTAAAATCAACCCTACCCTCCTGGTATTTTCAATAATAGCCAAAAGATTAATGTTACTAGTTACCTCAAACTGTAATAATGAACAGACATCGCACCACCATGAGTAAAAATGTGTCCATATTACAGAAATTTAATTGTCCCTTTTTTCTCCATCACTCTCCCTTGTGCAGCTGCTGGTTTTCTGGGGGTTTTGTGTAGTTGTTTGGTTTTTGTTTTTTTTTCAAATAGCAGAGGCTTATATACAGATTAAACAACTTTTTTTTGCTAGATTTTGAATAGTATTTAAGACCAGTGTTCCTTATTAAGCAAAGCAGAAAGAACAGAAAAAGAAAATAAGGTGGAAGAACACGAAACACAGTAATCTATATATGTACAATCACAAGGGGTGAGAAGATTAATCAGAAACTATTTCTCCAAATTCCCAGGAAAAAGATGCTGTGAAAGAAACAAATCAGACTGATAGAAAGTTTTTAAAAGAGGAGACCCATACCTTCCAAGTGATTAAGAATGCTGATCACTTCTTGAACACCAAGGATCTCTCCCCTGAGTCTAGTGGATTCAGAGTTCAAGGTGGAAAGGACCATTGGATTATCCAGCTTGATCTCTTCTTAGCACAGTTTAGAAATTTTCATGTAGTAGCTCTACTAATGATCAGAGAAAGTTACACTAAACATAACATATTGTACTACAAGCTTCAGCTGAACTGTTAAAAGATTGCATTTATGAAAAGCAAAATGCACTTAAGCATTTCTTTCCAGAGCTTATCACTGCTTTTCCCACTTCCCAGCTCTTTTTTGCTGCCCTGTGCCCTTTCTCTGTCCTGGTCTCCTCCCACATACAGCTCAAATTCCTTTTTCTCCATTGGTCCCAGTTTTGATAAACCTATGTTCAAAGCTGGTATGTCTGGCACCATTATCAAAATCATCTCCTGTGTGGTGGTGGTACTCCTGATGTGATTATATAGGTGCTCTTGGTGTTGTATGATCCTACTCTACAAAAGATACCCTTTGCTAAATACGCCAAATACTTGTCAAGTTTGTCTCTTCCTCACATAACTTCTCCATAACCACATGCAAGATCCAGTCACCTTTCACACTGTGGTCTGTAGCTTTCATCAGCTTTTCACCATGTTACATTCAGCAATTTCTCATTACATTCTCTAGATTTCCATGTCTCCTCAGCCACCTTAACCTCAGGCCAGGACCTAGTGAACAGCCCCATCATTTGCCTGCAGCCTCTACTCCACCTTTGCATCAACTTTGCTGGCAGCCATTTAATACTAACCTCTGTATCACCAATAGAGTACACAAAATACATCATGGTTAGAGACAATCCCTGAGGTACCCCTCTGAATTAAACAGCTTGAACACTTTTTATTGACACTTCCTTTTTGGGATCTGTTGATTAGCTTCTATATTACTTTCTAAATCAATATTTGTGTGTGTGCACATCCGTGCATTTTACAGGCTTTCAGCAAAAAATGGTACAAGCCAACACGAAGAAGCCCAGGTACAACCATTCTTATTCTTCTAGTGATCGAATGTGTCCATCAAGATGGAAAACAGTTTGTAAGTCCAGTCACACAGCACAGCTCAGATTCATAAATGAAGAAATGCCACAGGATAAGTCCACTGATACAAAAAAACCCTTTTTCTCTATTTCTCTTCATTGAAAACAAAAAAATACTGCACATAAATATGAAAGTAGTCAGTAGTGACCAAAAAATAGTCTATCATGGAAACATAACGTCTAGGACACTAGACATCTGATGACTATTTTTACTGCTGAAAATCTTAACAGCTCTCAGTTGTTGAGGTGACTCTGCCATCTAGAACATGTTTGCTTCTTCTTGGGAACATCTGTAGGTTGTAGCAAAGCATCAGCAGTCAGGAACAGCCCAGATATTCTCAGTAAATGCTGTCTATGCTGTCTCCAAGTGCACTTTCCACCAGTCAGCTACACTGAATGTTCTGTCACCCTTTGTAACCAATGAGCTGCTATCTCTTTTTAGATCAACCCTCCATATCAGAGACATTAAACCCTCAAATACTAAGTTGAGTGGATGGGTTAGTGGCTGCCAAAAATTTCAGCTAGAGGAGGAAGGCCTTTCTCTTACATACATTTGCAGAAAACACTACAGTGTTGTATTTGGCAACATTTGAAAAATCCTTTGTGACTCACCTGTGCCTTTGCTAAATTCAGATTTGCAACAGCATCATCCAAACTGGTACAAAATCTTAACGTATGACAAAGTATTTCAAGTAATGAAACAATACTCCCCTGATGAGAGCTCTCCTTTTGCCTGTCATCCAATCTTGTCCTTGCTTTTGGGATTCACACATCAATTTTGTCATTCAAATACGAACCTCCTTTAGGTTGAGACTTCAATTGGCATACTTTTAAAGTCCCCCATAGTTCAATGACTTCATAATGAAAACCAAACATAAAACATTTGTAAGAAAATAGGTAATAGTTCTACCAACAATCCAAACCCCACACATTTTACATTTTGTTGAATAATACTAGATGGAGAGTCCTTTATTTTTCTAAGTATATTACAACTTTTCTTTCTCTGGCCCTTTTCTCTTGTTGCTGCTTTCTTCCAGGAATCTACCTTGTCTTCTTTCTCCCATTCATTTTGGTTTTGCCAGGATTCTACATGGTATCCTGGTTTCTTCAGCTACAGAAATCAAAAGGCAACTCTTCTGAGCATTATTCACTCACAATTCTCTTCTCCTTTGACCCCACCAAAACACCTGCTGATAAAATAATCTCCCTCAGGTGAAGGCAGATGCAGAGCAGATTCATGCAACTTGTGCTGCACTGAGATTTTCATTAGGTTTGTATTCTGGTGGAATGCAAGAACTCCAATAAAACATCAAAGCCACAAAAACTGTGTGTATGTAAGGAAAAGTAAGGCATTGTAGAAAAAAATACAATCTCCTTAATCTTAGCTGAGAGTTAGAATTGTTCTATACTTAGTTGAGAAAAACAGACACCTAGATGGGTTTATCTGTTACATTCTAAAACAGGTGTTTGAACTGAAATTCTCTCTTGAAATGCCTCTTTATAGAGTAAGCTTGTATCACTAGATGGGAAGAAAAATTTCAATGAAGGGCCAGTTTAAGTATCATTACATCATGTGTGGCATCTGCAGAAAGTTAACGTTTACAAACTTATCAAATGAATAAGGCATCTATCTATCTATCTATCTATCTATCTATCTATCTATCTATCTATCTATCTATCTCACTTTTATATAGCATTAGCAGGCTTGAAAACGTAAGCAACAGAACTGTACCTGCTATAATAAGCACTAATTAAAACATAAAGCCAGAATGTAAAGTGAGAGAGGCTGAACTGTTCTAGCTGGGTCATTTGCGTTACTATAATCCAAGAAGAAAGGGACAGCTCGGAGAAAGTGCTGCTTTTAGCAGACTTAGGCATACTGCAGATCTGGCATCAGCTTACGAAGAATACGTCTGCGAAAAAGGTAAAGACATAATCTCTGGGAGCTGGTCAGGGCCCCCCGTCCCGCTGTTCTGCTACAGCCAAACGAAGCTTCAAAAAAATAACCAGTTACCACTTAAAGGTGAGAATATTTCAGACGTACTTCAAGAGAGCTCGCCCTATCTCGCTTTTGTGCCCAGCACTTGGCGACCACGCGCTACGCCCGGGCTGCGCACACTTCTTCCCCTCCCCTCTCTGTCGGGATGGAGCACGACGCCTGCCACGCCAGCCCGCCGGGAGCCCCGGGGGAGGCGGGAGCCCCGCTTCCCCGCTCCGCAAAACCGGCCAAGGAGAAGGGGCCTACGGCGACCCAACCCGAAACCGCCGAGGACGGCCCTGACCCCGGCCCGGCCACCCCGGCCCCGCAGGCCCCGCCGCGCGGGGGTCCCGGCCCAGCCCGCGCTGCCAACGGCCCCGCCGCGCGCCAGCCGCCGCGCCTGCGCAGCAGCCCCCGCCGGGCTCTCCCCTGGTGGTGGCGCCTCCGGCCAATCAGCGCTCGCCTCCCGCCCTGCGCCCGGAGCCGCTCTGGCCAATGGGGAGCGGGCTCCTTGGGCGCCGCGGGTATTCAAACCGGGAGCGGCGCGGGCGCCTCCCCGGCCGGAGCCTCGCTCTGCCCGCGCCGCCGCGGCCGCTGAGGAGGGTGAGCGGGGCCTGGGCCGGGCGGTGGGGACGGCGGAGCGGAGGGGTGCGGGGTGGCTGGTGCTGGGGGGAAAGCTGCCGAGGAAGCTGCCGAGCGGCGGTTGCGGTGGAGCTCCCGGCCGCCTGTGGCGGGGCCCGCCTGGCGCCGGCCCAGCCCAGCCCAGTCCTCCTCTCCCGGCCGGGGCCCGGCGCTGCCCCGCGTCCCGGTGCCCGCCTTCGGGAGACGGCAGCGCCTGGGGCCTCCGCCTCGGCTCCTCCCCAGACCCGCCGGGTGGGCTGCGACAGGGCCCTGGGGGGCGCGGTGGCCTGGGGGGCGCGGTGGCCTGGTGCCTCCTCATCTTGCCGCCTGTTCTCGCTGCCTTCTTTTATTATGCTTTTTTTTTTTTTTTTTTTTTTTTTTTTTTTTTTTTTTAAACCTGACTTACACGAGGCGTTTCGAGAGTGGCATTGTTTGGGCTTTTTTTTTTTTTTTTCCCCCTTATTCAAGTTTGGTATATTATGATTTTTAAAGCAAAAATAAGTTTTTAGTAATAGAGCTGGTTGCAGACTTGCCAATATACAAGGAGATGTGATTGCGTGAGATTATCAATCCATTGTGCGACTTACCTTCATTTAGGCTGAGGAGTAGCGCTTTGTAGAAACAGGTATAAAGTAGAGCTGTGCTTGCTATTAATTAACACAAGTTGTTTTAGAAACGGGAAGCTGTATGTGGGCAAGGAGAGGGAAAAGCAGAGAAAAATTTTGGAATGCATACCCATTCTGCTCTGGCTAGCACCGGTGCTAAAGCAATAGCTATTCCTGAAATGATGCCCTAAATTAAAGCTACTCTTAGTTAACTCCATCGTTACTTCTGGGCTGTATCTGTAACCCTCCAAAACTTAATACTATGGCTTTGGGTGCTGCTCTGTTCTTCACTGTTTCTTGATAACTCGTTCTTGCCGTGCAGCCTCTGTTTTGTTTATCCTGCAGTAGCTCATCTGCTTCTTTGCTGCTGAACCTCTCTTGGATTAGCCCTATTTTATATCTTTGAGTCTTATCTGTTTGTTTTGGTGTTGTTGTTTTTTTTCTTTAACTAATACTATGATTTAAATTTTTCCCTTATTTTTTTCAGCTAATGTGACTAATTTTTTTTCACATAGTCTTTATTTTCTTACTTTTGAGTGTTTTGGTTTTTTTTTTCCTTTAAGAAAATTCTGATTTTGCCTTGAAGGCTTGTAAACAAAACCAAAGATTATGCAAATACAGTTTTTTGGAAAGTCTGGGTAGAGGCTTCAAACACAACTTTTTTTTGTATTTTGGGAAATAGTGGCTGCAATAGAGAATAGAAGTGGATTAAAAAGTTATCTATTTGGATAGCTAGTTAACACCCTTTTAACCCAGTTTTGTAATCAAGGTGTCATAGGGATGTGAAGGTAGCTAAAGCTGGAGAGTATTTGAGGGGCTTTGCCACTCGTCTTCATTCAGGTTTTGGTGATTGCTTATAGAGCAACTCAGCTTGATGCTTTCTAGTAACAGCATTTTTTTAGCATCTGTCTGGAATAAGCAGAAGTCACAGGATTCATTTCATATTCCTACCATTGCAATTTGCCCTTTAAAATTTAATCTAAAAGCTTGTGCCTCTTAGTGAGAAGATCTGCTTTCTCAAGGGTTTTAGTGAAACTCATGGGACATCCTTTACTGGCGGGCTTTGCAGTGTTAGATGTATGGCTGGACTCAATGATCTTAAAGGTATTTTCCCACTTAAATGATTCTGTGAAAGCTGGTATCTGTTCTTTCAAAGGAGTAACAGACAACCTTCTCCTGTAATATCTACAGAACAATAATTGATAACAGGATGAACAATAGATAATGCCCACGTGTCTCCAAAAATGGTTCTGTGTTACCGTGTGTTTCCATTCTTTCTTGCCCTGAACTGCGGTGGTAAGAGCTTGAAGGCGGGAACCTTTAAACGCTGAAATGTCTGTGCAATAGATCCCAACATTCAGGAAGGGTAGTAGTAGTAGAATAGTAGAGGGCAGCAGTACTGTAGAGTGTTTTGAGAACGTTGATGTAACTCTAGTTGGAGGTAGTTCTGCTTACTGTAACTGACAGCATTTGCTGTACTACCAACAAGCATGTGCATCTTTGCTTAAATGAGCATGATTAAATAATGAACTGAATATTTTGGCAGAATAATGCAAATACTGTAGAAGATGAAGACTACAGTTAGTTTTCCCCTCCTGTTTGTGTGTGAATTTTCTGCTTAGGAAAGGAAGGCAACAGAAAAGATATAGGGGTAAAGTTCCTGATTTAGAGGTGGCATTTACTTCTATGAAAGAGTAGAGGACTTAACTCAAAGTCCTTCAACATATAGTTTTTTGACAACTTCAATCAGACTACAGCAACAGAGCTAACTGTTACAGTTGTAGCCACAGTGGTCTGGCGGCATAAAAGGAAATATAAGTAATAGGATATTCTCCTAGGCTGATCAATTCACTTGGAGGAAAAAAGCCAGACAAGCTGTTGGGCACTTCCTTAAATTTTTTCTACCCTCTATACCTCCTTAGATAAACTAATGAAGTATTTAAGTAGATTCTAGGGATAGGGAGAGTGTATTCATTTTTTCACTAATGAAAAATAATTCTCATACTTTTTCTCAAGAGTTTGCATTTGAGGGAACACTGCAAGTGGCTTCATTCAGGCCTGAATGAAGTCTCTGTCCCTTGGCCTCTTATTTATCGCTCTATGAGCTGTTGGAGTTATTTTACAATGCTTTTTTTTTAAAGGTTATTCTGTGTCTTCCTGATTTCTGCTTCTTGTCTTCCTGTTCTTTGCTTCCCTCTCCCTAACATCCTCTCCTGTGTGGCTTTTCTAGGTCTCCAGTGTGCTGCCTGTAGCTGTTGCAGTTAAAAGCTCAGTTCTTCTTGAGCACATATATGACAGCACGTTGATATTTTAGGTCTTTGCTGCCTTGCCAGTTTGAAGACACTTCACACAGAAACAGATGTCAAAGTCTTTCCTTAAAAGCAGTCATGCAGCAGGTTAAGCCAAAATGAGGCGCTGAATACTTGTTTATGGTTCAACTTTGGCATGAGTAGAAACATTAGGTGCAAATCATGACAGTACACAGGTGGCCTTCATGTTTTTATCTGCAAATGTCATAGCAAACTGACACATTTGGAAGTGCTTGTCTTTAGTCCAAAAGCAATCTTTGAACTTTTTAAATACATTTTTGTTACTAACTAGGCATAGTTTTATTGATTCAATGATAACTATGTTTCTGGGATGTCATGAAGATAAGACAAGCAGATACTGTATACTGATACTCATTTACTTCTAAATATCTAACTATTCCAGTTTTGATACACAGGAACTTCTTCAGGATGGAGAGCTACATTTCCTGCCTTTGCTGGTTTCTTGTGATCATCTGAGATAGTCTGACCCTCATCCATACTGTGTTTGACAAGGCTTATCCTTTCTTCAGGGGAGCATTTCTCCATATAGTACACATTGAACCTTGTACAGTTAAGTGGCATACCAGAAAAAGGTAAGTTTGATATATATTTGTGATATTACTAAATGTGAGGTAGATTTCTTTGATCTTCTTGGTGCTTCAGGCTTTGGAGAAGCTGATTTCATCATTACTTTGAGAGAATGATTACAGTTCAAGGACGATCCTTAAGGGTATTGTTACATGTAAGGAGGAGATCTGGAGTACTGGGTTCCTCGAGCTCTCTCTATTGTGTTTATCAAAGGCAAAATGGCTATATGTACCACAGTCTTCCTTATTAAGAGACATATGTGGATCTTTTTCCCCTATGAAGTGAATAACTATAATCTTTACAGTGACGTGTGAATAGTCTTTGCTACAGTAATCACCTATGTAATTTTTAGCAATTCAGTCTCCAAAAGATGGGACTTCACTGAGCAAGTACCAGAACAGCCTAAGATTTTTCCCTATACCCTTTAGGGATAAACAGATACTAAAGGAAGTTCCCAGCAACTGAATTTATCATTTATTCAATATACTTCTTTTTTTAAAGAAAAATGAAGGGAGGGTGTTTTTAATTTAGTTTCAGTTCAGTGAACCAAAAATTGTTTTTCAGATAGCACTGATTTAGCACGCTGTTCCTAGCTTTCATAGTTTTTTTTCTGCATAGGTCTTGCTTGCAGCCCTGTTTAGGGGACGCTGGCTTCTAGTTCTCTTCAATGACTGAAAAGTGAATGAAGGAATATTTTTCAGAGCTTAGTGCTTTTCTTGCTTTTCTGCAAAGATACTATGAAGTCATGTGTTGAAAGTCTCACCAGTCTCCAAGACTTGTTAATGTGATGCTAAGACCTTTTGATAGTGGTAATGTACGTGGTGCTTTTGCCAGACTAAATCTTAAGAGTTTGCACAAAAAAAACCCTGTTTTGAACCTACTAAACCACTTATATATAGACCAGAGCAGTCTTAATGTTCTTAGTGGGCTATTTCTATTGCAGGAGGAACACGGAATATGCCTACTTCTGCTGTATAAGTAAGCTCTGTAAACATGAAAATCTCTCTGCTTTATGGGCTTTGCTTGGCAAAAGTTGAGAGCCTGCTGCTTTTGAAGAAGTGCAAACTTGTGACAACTAGTGCTCTAAAAATGGTGAGGCTTCCTGAAAGTGATGCCAGGTTCACTTTTTAGATAGTGGAATTAGAGATGATCAACTTACATCGTCACATTTGATTACGTCTCTATTAATAATTAATCTAAAATGGATCTAATCTCTTTGGGTCTTCCAGCAACTTTTCATTGACATGTTATACCTGAGTACAAAGGCAACAAAGACCAACAATTCACTGTAAAAATAAACTTAGTCTTTCTTTGCACCAATTTAATATGTCTGGACCGCGTTACCTTCCTTGTTTCTAGGCACAACTTCACAATAATCTGGAATTCAAATCCCCTGGGTATGCACTTAATTCACCACAGTTTTTAATCCTAAAATTTCTCCCATTAATTAGATGTGTGGAACACTGGTTGACATAGGTAAAGGTGTGATCAGTGTGTTTTGTGAAAAGGTAAATTTTGTTGTAGACAAAAAATAAATCCTCAGTTTTTCTTCAGTTGTTTTAGCATGGTTGTTCTGCTACAGATTGCCAGGGTTCTTATCTCTGTATCCACGTATTATATTTCAGTGCATAATAAACTGATACAGCATTAAGGATTTGGCGTAAGTTGCTTAAAGGAGTATTTAAACCTCTAAATCCACATCCTTTTAGAAATTTAAAAATGTGTCACTTGTATTTGTTAGTACCCATTTGAACAAAGGATCACGAGAATTCTTTTCTGCTTACCCATGGTGAAATCTAAGTGCTGTAACCTGTGACAAAGAGCTTGGATTTTAGATTTAGTATTGTGTGCTGAACTTTTAGACAGAAGGATGGTAACAGGATCATAGGTCATGTTGGCTCTAAGGGTATGTATGTGCAGAACACTTCTGGTTTTAGGTCTTTTCCCTCTTTCTGAATTGACGGTAGCAACTCATGAAAGAACAGGGTCTGCAAAGAGGAAGGCTAATTTTGTGGGAGGTTAAGCCTGTGAGGATCTCTCTTTTTGTGAGGCTTTTTGTCCTGGAGCTGTTACAATGTGAGCCCCTGGCTTTTGTTGTAAGTTTGAACTTTGGCTGCTTGCTGTATATTGGACATGTGCCACTTGTTAAAAGCATTAAACAATCATGGGGGGGAATCTCCTGGAGACAGTCTTAGTTGCAATGAAGCTTCATAACTTAGTTTTCAGATTGAATTATAGTGAATGAATTTGCAGGGTGTTAGTCAAATGTAGGCATACAGAGAAGTTTGCACCACATGCCTCTGAGTAAAGAAAACTGTCTTTTTTAACAGTAAGCTGCCACCCACATCAGTGGTGCTGTCACATCCTTTGCAAAAGTAATATGGCTTTTATTTGGAAATATGCACAAGAGTTTGCCCTTCCGGAATAGAGAAACTATATGAAGGTTCAACATACATAATTTTGTCTTAATGATGTTCCTAATATTTACTTTTCTAAGTCTAAAATTACTCCTGTTACGTGACATGAGATAATTCTTAGCAGCTGACAAGGTACACAGGTTTGATTTTGGGTTTTCTCAGCCTGCACACAGGCTGTGAAACCCTGTGCAGATGTGCCTTTGGTGTTCCATCTGTGAACTTCCCTCATTTTCTGATTAGTGTCTCCTGGCTAGCCCTCCCAATCAGTTTTTAGTTTGTGTTGGCTTGTATTCCTTAATAAAGCGGATGTATCAGCCAGGAATTAATACAAAAGTTGAATATTATTTATTACAAGCAATGTAGTATTTGTTACATATCTGTTACTGGTTCACCTGTGTTCAGTGGTTTGTGTAATCTCTTAGAATGAATCCTTTTGGATAGACATCTAAGTGGTAACAATTTCCAACAGCAAAATTTAATGAGAACTAGGACAAGAAGCTATTTCAAAATGTTTAGAATTTCAGTGGTATAAATCAGTGCACCACATTTCAATTAAGTGCTGCTTTAGAGAAGGATAATAAAATTGAGGCATAACAAAAACTGATTTTTCAGAGCACATCTCACTGTTCAACTACATGTGGATTACATTAAATAACAAATCATGCCCATTAGAGAGGAAATAATGCTAAAAGATGGGTTGTAAGTATCTCATGTCTTGAAACTTATTTCTACTGTAAGTTATATCTGTGATGGAAAATGCTGGTGTTGTTAAAATGTGAAGTTTATGGTATCAGGTTTTCTTTCCCTATGAAAAATGTTTATTAAGGGAGGTGTATGTATGGAGAGACGTATGCAAGGTATCATCAAATGAAAGTCTCTCCTGCCTTCCCTTTCTTTTGTCTATATGGTGACACAGTTGAGAGAGAAGGAGAAACATCAAGAAAAAAGATAGAAGTTCTTCCCCTTTTTATGTAGCTTTTTCTTGGCTTTAGTCCCTGAGCCAGGTTGTCCTGAAGTCTGACAAATGCTTGTTCCATTGTTGTTTATTCAGAAGAAGTGGCAGGAGTGTATGGCTAGGAGGACTGCCTCTTAGCCATCCTATTTTATGGATTCAGGATGTGATTTAATGCAATAGACTAATAGATGTTCAGACAACATATTCCACCCCCCATTTTATCTGGAGGTACCTTACTGGAAAGAGCTACTGTGAAGCGTGGAATAGTATCTGAGCAGATTGGTTACATACCCATTCCTTTTGCTTATCTACATTGGCTTCTGCTAAGAAGTTTACTTGTATAACTACATTGACAAAGGCTTAATAGAGTATTTATGTTATGTAATGTGGTTGAGTCTCAATTAATTTGCAAAATAGACATGAGAGGCTTTCCTGTAGTAATTCCAATTAAGGTGAGCTACAACAGGGTTCTTCAGTAACTTCACTGGTTTTTAACCTTGTGTCTGCAGATGGAGGAGGAGGAACCAAGTGAAAGACGATTGTCCCAAATTGCTTCAATAATGAATAGAGTTAGAGACTTGAAAAACAAATACAGAAATGAAGACAATGTCACAGATGAATTTAACTATACTAAAATCTCAACTGATACAACAGGTATGTGTTTTTCTTACTATATTGTCACTTATGCAAATCATCTTGTCCTACACTTAGTGTGAAGGCAATTAACTGAAAGGATTTAAAGTTTTGTAATTCTTCAGTGTTAATGACCACAAAATACATTTAAATCTCTCCTTGTTTCTTTAGTTAACTATGTTGCTGTAATCTTGTGTTAACAAAAAAAAAATAACCACCAGTCATCTTACATGACAGCTTACAAAAAGTGTGTTCTTCTGTTCATGTTTGCTGCTGTTTTAACCAATCTTCTTTGTTACTTTTTTTTGTCAGA
Organism: Apus apus; assembly: GCF_020740795.1. Taxonomy (NCBI): domain Eukaryota; kingdom Metazoa; phylum Chordata; class Aves; order Apodiformes; family Apodidae; genus Apus; species Apus apus. Next base: position 15,149,061 of record NC_067284.1, on the reverse strand, counting down.
TAACTCTGGAACTGTTAATCAAATAATGATGACAACAAATAATCCAGAAGATTGGCTATGTTTTTTGCTTAGGCTCGAGAAAAAGGGTATTCCTCAGATGGATGTTAGCTTACTGAATAGACTAATTGGTCGTTACAGTCAAGCAGTCACTGCATTACCTGCAGAAAAGCACAGTCAAGATGAGAGCTATGCTCGCATCCTTGTGAGATTTGCTGAGTTGAAAGCGTAAGTATAAATTTCCAGTTTTCAATATAAGAACTCATAATTCAGAACTCTGTAAAAGTAGTATGTTTTCATTAGTATTTTCTGCAGTAAGTTAGAATTTTGAGCAGGGGTGTTTTCATATCAACTCCTTGAAACTAAGCAGCTTTGGCTAATCAGTGTGTATCTGTTGTGTCTGCAGTGCTGGCATTTTTTGTATACACTAATAAACATGATGTTTCAGAGTTTTTTGATCTAGAGATGTAGACACACTTTTTCTGGGTTCTATGTGTAGTTACATGGGGAAACAGCGTGAGACTAATTTTTTTCCTTCATCTTAAAAGAAGCTGCATGGGTGAAATCTGGTATAACTTTGAATAACTGTAGTCTGTGTTAAACTGTGCATGTTGTATATTAGGATTAATTTCCCTGTGGACTTCTAGAACTGATTTGGCCGCCAGGCAGATGATTTGCTATTGTCTAATCCATCCAGTCAAACCATCCTTGTCTAGACTGCTTTCTCTCTTTTTGGAAAGATGCATCCCAGCTACATTAAATAGCTGCCTTAGGGTAGGAAGAACATCTCCAAACATAATTCTATACATTTATCCTTATGAAATTAGTTTTGATTTGTTGCTTTATTCAATCCAAATTTGAACAGTGTCGTTGTTCAGACATTTTTGGACATGATTTGGCACAGGGTTACAATTTGGTTTTCTTGGTAAGGAGTTTTTTGTCACTTGAAATACCATGTACTTTTAGATTTTGATGAAGAGCCACGTTTTAACATTGCGTCAGCCCCTAACAATTAGAGCTGAGCAGATGGTCTCCCAGTGAACATAGCAGCTGGTCTTTTTCCAATTCTTGTATGTCCTCCCATTCAGCTCTTTGGCAGGTAGCTTAATTTTGCAGAATTATATGGTCTGCTTCTTGGTACTGTCATTTGCAAGGATCTTGCAGCATCAGTGTTTACTGAAAGCATACAATGGAATTTGTCTGTTGAATTACTGTTGAGAAACAATCAGGAGAATAATGACCTGCTATGAATTCTCTAGTACCCTGAAGAGGTAAGGTCTTCTCTAAGTGGACTAGACCGTTATCTTCCAGAAAGATGACCAGTATTTTAAAGATACTGAGAGATTACTTTTTTTTTTGGAAGGTTAGTTGCTTTTCCTTAGAACAGAAATGGTTACATAGGCTTCCAGCTCATACTTTCTGGAATTTCTTTTCCAGGATGGTGATTGAATGCTATTATTAAGTCACATCTGTTATCTTACTACTTACAGTAGGAGTTTAGGTTAAGAAATATTATTTCATACCACCCTTATCACTTAAACTCTTGGGTCTCTTTCCACTTGATCTTTAAAATATGATTTTAAAGGTGGATGCTTTTAAAATGGATACTAGAACTGTGTTCAGTATTCTGTGTATTGTGTTGCAGAAAGCAAAACTGAACGTGACCGAACCACCTGCTAATGCTAGAATGAGTGAATATATTAACAGTATTAGTCGCAGTGTCCCACTGAAATGTCTTTAGTTGCTTCAGTACTACAGCCTTTAGGGACCTTCTTGGCAGAGTAGTCCATATCTTGTTTTGTTATTAAAATGCACTGTCTATAGCTTTACTAAAATACAGCTTTGGTTACCAGGATTACTGTAGAATCTGCCTATCTCACTGGGTAGTTTGAATCTGCTTTTTTTTTGTCTTCTGCTTGATATTTTAAATAGGAAACATATGACCGAAGCTATTTGCCAGACTTGGTAATGAGGATTCTTTTTTTAAAAAGCTGAGCAACCCACTCCCAAACCCCTCTTAAAAAATGTACCCAACAAATTCTGACATAGCATCAATCCGAATGGAACTTTGCTGTGTATCTCCCTAAATGATGGTACCCCATTTGAAAGTTATTTTCAGAGGTTGGCCAGTTTTTAATAATTCATTATAAGATAACGCAGTTTTATTCAGAGTGGCATGTAATATAAAGTCAATTACTTATATGAAATTACGTTTATGAGCTACATGTGTAATCACACCAGAACATGAAATTGTTTTTGACTGATCAGACCTAAAAAACAACAACAATGATGTTGCCTGTTTGTAGTTTTTGGAGATTAATGTTAAGTTAATCAGTGAGTGGTTATTTAAATCTTTTGTGCTTGGTATTTTACTCATTGCTCATAATCTTCTTGGTATATGCAATGTTCCTGTTGTTGGCTGTCAGTTTTTCTAGTACTGTCTATTTTGTTTCTGCTCCTGAAAATCCTCTTATCTTGTGAATTGGAGTGCTTCTGATTTTTTTTTAGCTATTGCAAGTGAAGTAACACTTTGATAAATAGGTGTTCTGATGACACCGCCTCTGGTGGGAGGAGAATGTGCTTTTCAGCAGAGTTCTGTTTGCTGTTGTCCCAAATGTTCTGCCTAAAAGTCAGACCATCTTAAAGTTCAGAGGTGGTGACAATGGCTTGAGATTTTAGTGTCTGTTGGCTTCAACTGTTTTCTGATCAAAGCTCCGTTATTCCATTCTTGGCACTGAACCTGTCTTGTCCTGGTATCTTTAGCTGCAGTTTGAATATACCAAAACCTTTTGACCTATTATGATAGTGATGTTTGAAGAACCCTTGAATGTACTCTGAAATAGGCAAAGGTGAATAGCCAGCTATCTGTAATTGACTATCTGTATTGCACAGTAACCATGCCAGGCCTGCTTTTATGTACTGCTTGTGGCTGTAGCACAGTGCCACCAAGTGTGTGCCACTGGAGGCCTGTTGCTAACATTAAGTCTTGTTCGTATATTGCTATCCAAGTAATTTCTGCTTTCTACAGGAACTTCATTTTTAACATGGCTTTTTGAAGGTGAATGTAATTCACGTTACAGCTTAATTTTTTTTCCTCTGACTTTGCCTGCAGATTCTGTGCCTGTCTTGTTGCTTGGCATGATCAAAGCGGAGTTTATTAAACTTACTGGATTCCAGTAACATGTCTAAACTATGATAGATACTTTTATCATTCTTAATTCCACATAATTCATCTGGAGATATATTCCCTTTAGCTTTCCACGTTGTGTTTTTCTGTACTTATTTTTTAAGCCATTGTCATAAATCTTTCACCATTCCCAATTTTGAGTACTATCCTTGTTATCTGTTGAACCAGGGTGGAATTTTTGAATAAATTCCATTATTTCTTGATCGTGAATTTAAGTATTAAAATATTTTTTTAATAATAAAAGGAGGGAAGGAGTCAATTGAAACAATGCTAATTTATTTCATAGTGATATAGGTTTGGGCCTTTTCTATCTTGACATGTATTTATTTTAGCTGTAGATGCTCTTGAATATTTAAATGGTGATGTACTATATGCAAGCATCTCAGTTGTCCTACTTGGCAATGTATGGCTGAATGTAAACCTAGGATTAAAATGTAGAAGTAGTAAAGAAAGTACTAAATGTGAGGTATCTTGTCTGGACATTGTGGCACAGTCTGTGCATTTCTGAAGTGTACCACGTTTCCCATCGCTGCTTCTGATGTGTCTGCAGAAAACAAATCCACCTTGTGCTACCAAATTTACCTGGTAAGAATGTGTTGCCTAGGAGTATAGGGGAAATACAATTCCCTACATCCGAGTCAGTGCTCATATAGAAACCCTGGTAGAGGTAGCTACTGGGTAAATGCTCTTTTGTCCTAGTTTTCTATAGGTATGGTATTATAGAGGTACCAACAAACAATTTCCTTCAGTGACCTACATCTCTACTAAAGGAATCTGACAATTTGGGTGCAGTTGCAGAAGCTCTTCAATGTAGAAAAGCTCATAACCTCTGGCAAAATTTTGGAGTTCAGTATTGCTTTAGTGTAATGAATTGGAAACTTTGTGACCATATTGCTGTGGAATATAACTAATAATGCATATAATATTTCTTCTGACTTAATACATTTTCCCGTGTTTGGTGTTTCTAAAGCAATCTCCTCCCTTTCCCCCTGCCTTGCAACCTCCTTCATATAGGAGTGGATGCATCTAGATAATTGGAGATTTTTCTCTGTATAGTGTCAGCATTTAGCCTGGAAGGGCTACAGGCAGGTGTTCTGTACAGGTTAGTGAATGTTCCGAGGAAAAATGTCTACATATTTCAAGGACTAATACAAGCAGTGATAAAGAATGAGTCCTTAATCTTTCTCTACAGGTTTGAGCACATCCTGTTTCTTGGTTTTTTTGCCTTTTTTTTTTTTAAAGGGTCAGCTTGATACCTTTTAATGATTAGCTTTTTAAGACTCTTAGCTTATTTGTGCTTTACTAATGGCTCTAGAAAAGAGGAAAAACCTCAGTTATGGATTGCCATAATGCAGCACATAGAACTTACTCCTTGTTCCTCAGGCTCTTCACCTTGTGTAACTATTGATACCCTGTCTTTACAGTCTCCAAGATCCAGAGGAGGCACGGGACCAATTTCATCTGGCCAAACTGAACTGCAAGAAATTTGCTTTTGTGCATGTGGCTTTTGCACAGTTTGAGCTGTCACAAGGTATGTAGAAAAAAAGTCAAGTGAAGGTTTTTATATGTAAATGTATTGCTTTCAGTATGTTTTATTAAAACACCCCCTGCCCCCCCAGTTCTCTTCGATCTCTGTTTGTCATTTAGTAATGTGTAAAAATAATGAACAATATCCTTCCTTACTCCTGTTTTTCTAACTGCAGTGCTTTCTGGAGTAGCGATGCTTGATTTAACAACAGCTAATTTTAACTTTGTTTTTTAAGTGCATTAAAGATGTTTTATAATGAAACATAATAAAGTTTGTCTGGTCAGATCTAAATGAAAGTCCATGAAGGTTGTCTTTCTTTGGTGATACTACAGGAAAAAACGGATTTTAGAATTTCTGTTGAATGTCCTGACAGTTCCTGTAACACTAAAAAAATACTGAGAATATGGTTCTGTGAGTTCATAAAGCATATTTTGTGACTTGGTGCTCTACTTCATGTGAAAATTTGACTTACATGATTCACTTGTAACTAATTCCAGACAGTATCCTTAAAGTGGGTATCTAAGAGAGTAAGTGCCTAAGGAGCAATGGCTTCAATGAATGATGCAAAGTGAATATAAAAGAGCATGAATATAATCACATCTTTAAAAAAAGACCATGTTGCCTCAGTGTAATAGTTTTTATTTCCTTGTTTTCTAACTGTGTTCCTTACTACTCAGGAAATGTGAAGAAGTGTAAGCAGCTCCTTCAGAAAGCTGTGGAGTGCTCTGCTATTCCACTAGAAATGTTAGAAACTGCTCTTCAAAACTTTCATTCACAAAAAAAGCAGTTGCTTTCAGATGAGGAGAAGGAGAACTTTGCAGGTAACTACAGCTTCTTAACATGTTGGTTGAGTTTATAATGTTGTAATTCTAGATTGAAAATAATTCTTCTAATGTTTTTTTCCCTCTAGATACAAACTCATAATCTGCTATGGTCTAATAAAGTCATATTTATCTGTGCTTATTCCTACAACACTTGTTTCCGTCTTCAGTGCAGTGACTGTGGCTTGCAGGAGCCATAGGATGCCAGATTCTCTAATTCTGCAGAGAGTGTTCCTCTGACTGTTGTTAGGTATTTGTACTTTGCAACAGAGACAGCTGAAAGTGAAATAAGAGCTACTAGTGGTGAAGAGGAATTAGAACTGAAACATACAGAATAACCTATGCAGATAGCTTTGAGGTGTATCTTGTGATAGACTGGTAAAGTTCTGGCAGTTATTTCACTTAAGTCAAATCTAGGAAAAAGGATCCATTTCAACTTCATGTATTTATCAGTAAAAAAGTGAAGTGCTTGGCCATATCATAAAAGTAATTGATACTGATTGCTGGGTATGTAACTTCCATAAGGGAATAGTTATTTCTTGCAAACTTCATGATGTAAATTTCTTTGGAGTAGAAATGAGCAAAAAATGTGGTTTGACTTCAATATTTAAGTGCTTGCCCAAGAGTGGTTTCTGACAGTTCTATATTTTAGCTTTGTATAAGGACAGCATTAATGCAAAACAGTTCTAGTTTAATTTTATTAGGTATGCCTTCAGGAATGTGGTTTGAGATTTGGATGGTTCCTGTTGAATCAACCTTTTGTGTGAAACAACATACAACAAATATATTTAATAATTGTTACAGACCATTTTGTGCTTATCCTGGAAAGATTCTTACATTTGTAAGACTGTGTTAGTCTGAATTGTCATTTCTTACATAATTATATAAAATGCCTAGATGAGTAGAAAATAGTGCCATATGTCCTTCATACCAGATTACTGCAAATGTAAATTTTTAAATTGCACTTATTATGAAAGAACATTTTAATATTTTGAAACAAATACAGTCTACAGTATTACCTGAATAATTCTGATTTACTACAGTGTCAAGTACACAAGAGTCTGGACTTCAGAGCATAGTTGGAAATCACAGAAGCATAAAAAGGAATGATTCTGGTGAAAATTCTTCTACTGTTACCAGGCTTTTTCTTGGGTAATGGATTGATTTCTTATTTTCTTAAAAAAATAATTTAAACCAAAACCAAACACTACAGTGTTGTGTTTTTTTTTCTTTGCCTTCAGGGAGGAGAAGTCACAGGAACTTGATGCTCTAGTTAATTACCATAACCCATTAAGACCACTAAGCAAATCTAACCAGGTAGAACATGTAACACTTTGCTTCAGAATCTTAAATCTCTAATTCTCCTTTACAAATCTCATAACTTTCAATTCATTTTTAGGCCTGTCCCTTTGGGAGGGTTCCTGTTACACTAGTAGCTGATGATGATGATGATGATGTGAAGAAGACTGATGTCCCACTTACAGCTAGTGTTATGAAGAGGTATAGATACTTGGTTTATTACACCACAATAGATTTTACTACACCTTTTCAACAGTGTTTTTATTGGATGGTGGAAATGTCAGATGTTAATGTTGAAATTGATATAATGACTATGTGTGAATAATTTTTATAACAGCAGTAGTTATTGCAATAAGCTGCTTTCTATCTTAGTACTCAGATTCTTTGTGTGAGAGCATGCAGAGATCAATTTCATGTTTTGGCTAATCAGTAGACTCAAAATAAATGGAGACTAAGGCAAAAATACATTTTGTTCAAAATAACTTTACACTTGTGTATTGCAGAGTCTAAAATTATACATAAGGCAGTCTTGTAACTTCCAAAGATTTTTGTCTTGCTTTTTAATATCATCCATACAGTGGTTATATTAAGAAAGCAGTTCACTGTTCAGGAGGGGCAGAGTCTGCCAATCAAAGTAGTTTGCTACATGTTACGTGACTGTAGCACAGAATGGAAGTAAACAGGTGAACACTCCTCACCCTGATGAAGTCTGTTACACTGATTTTGTTCCTCTTACTGCTGTATGATTAAATTCATGCAGAAATGGTAACTTTGGGGAGAAATAGGTAAGCAAAGTGTAAAAACAGCGTACTTTTCATCTAGAAGTTAAAGCCCAATATTCTGTATCTCTGAAAGTAGTGGGATAAGGTATTTCACACAATAGTATTGTTCTGTAAGTAATTAAAAATTTACTTAGGAACACACTGGGGTTTAGGATCCTAGCCATAGGTAATCACTGTTGTCTATGGAAGACAACCAGTTAAGTGATCTCTAATTTCATAGGATGATGGTGGCGTACGAATTTCTTTTAACTTCTCATTTGGCTGTCAGAGTGGGTCTGCTTTTCTGTATGTTTCAAACTTGTAGCCTAAAATCTTAATTCAATTGCCTTTTTCATCTGAGTCACAATGCAATTTTTACATTGTATGTTGGCATGTGATGTAATTAACGATCTTATTTCAATAGGCAAATATCTGGCTCCAAATGTAAAGCTTTTGTTGCCCCTTTTCCACCATCAGAACCAAAATCTAGTGGGAGTGATTCATATGACCTGGGAGATTTACTGGTAAGTGAAATAATTTAAAAATAAATATAAGGAACTGTACCTGGCTGTCCTGTGGTATTAGAAAGGAAAGTTTTAAGACTTGTTTCAGTTGAAGAAAAAAATAAGGTCGAATTTTCCTTTATGTTAAGTAATCAGTTGGGAATAGAAATGCTCATTGTGGCTTTTAAATTTGAAAATTGTTATGCAATAAGAAAGAGCTTTCTCTGAACAATATATCTGATGGGAGAAAGGGAGGTGGGGAGGTTAATTTTGAGCTATGCTTTGCATTTCCATGTCCTGTCTCCCTATCCCCCAAAATAAAATACAAGAACAGAAAGCATTTGGGTCTCTTATAGAAACTATGCTTGAAATTCAGAGTGATGGATTTAAAAACAGTATCGGTAATACTTGTCTACATACCTTGCACTCTTTTCTGAAGTATATCTGCTTTGTTGTGTGCTGTTCATTATCATAAGGACATGTCTTTTGGACACTGTGCTTGATGTTTCCCTTGATTTTTTTTAAGATACTCTTTGTTTTATTTTAGTCTTTACAAGAAAGAAATTCTTTACAGTTGCAGAGATTGGATGAGAACAGCTTAGAAATGGCTACTGATTTGACTCTAACTCTCAAAACCAAAATGGATACAAGTCTTGCAATGAGAAGAGAAGGTAACTATTGATGTGATGTTTTAGTGTTTTTGAAATAGAAAAAGCATTGAAAATTTGCTGTTCTGTATTCTTAAAAAAATTGAACTGCTACATATTCTTCAAAAAGTGAAAAGTTGGACTGCTTGGAATTGATGAACATGTAGTTAAAATTTGGCTTTTGAGTAGTACCTGTGAAAGTAGTAAAACAAAGCCCATCAAAACCCACAAAAATGCCCACTGCAACATTGTCAAAAAGCATGGAGTACTGGGCTTGAAGTGAACTGCCACTGTGTAGTGCTCATTTGTCATGTCCTTAGCTCTTGCAATGATATAGGTAGGCATGGAAGTAGCAACAGTGCAAGGTTTCAGATTTAAACCTGCCAGCCCGAGTTTAGAAAAATGTTGACAGAGTAGCAGATAACAGTGCTTGTTTATGAAAAAAAAGTGAATGTTGGCTGAGAAAAACTCAAAGCAAGGATTATAATGTTCCTCAGAGGTAGTGTGTTTAGATGTGAGACAGACTCAAACTTGTAGTAGTTTGCTATTTTGCTACTGTTACTGCAGCAGATGTACACACGTGAGTCTTGGGATAAAGGAAGTTTCTTTAATGTCAGTTACTTTCTCACAAGGTTTCCTAAAAGTATGAAAATACTTTGTCAAAGGGCAGATTATTTGTCCCTTTTCTCTTATGTCTGCAAAAAACCCGAATGATTTTTACTGTTCTTTCTGTATACTGAGCGGAATCCAGTTTATGAACTCTTACAACAAGGATCCTTTGTGTGAAAGACACTTGTACTAAATGAATGTGTCCTTTTTAGTGACTTATTAAATTTCAGTGCCAATGAATCTGCCCTGTTACACTTTTGATTACTGTATATGCTCTTGCTTTAAATAAACAGTGTTTCAGCCTTAATGATGTTGTTTCTTGTGTTCCTTAATTATGTGTAAATATAGCACATAATGATTGTCTGATTTTTAGAAATTCTATTTCTTAAAGAAATCTTAAGTTTCACTATCATTTGAATGGCTGAGATTTTTATCACATTATTAACATACTTTTGGAGTATTATTTTTAACATATTTTAGAAACAGACATTTTTCGTGTATTCCAAAAAACTTAAGCTCAACTTCAATATTGATACGATGCATGGATTTTGACTATAGTGTAAAGTCACCTCAGGATGTAGAAAAAGGTGTGCCATGAGACCACCTTACATTGTGGCCTTTCTGGGAAGTATTATAAAGAACTTGGTTTTGTAGACAGTATTTCAGGACTGGTAAAATTTAGGTTAGTACCAATGACTTAGCACCAACATAATGGAATATGGAATACAAATACTAATCTTTTGCAGTTACTTGCCACCTCTGTGCTTCATCAGAAATCTTAATTCCCTAGAAGGCTTTCTGATTTCTGATCCTGCTGTATAAAATAGGAGAAAATGTCCCTAAATGCCACATCACCTCCAGGGATGGTGAATCAACCACTTCACTGGGCAGCTTGTTCCAATGCTTGATAAGACTTTGTGTTGAAGAATTTTTTTTCCTAGTATCCTTCCCTTGGCTCTACTTGAAGTCTCTTCCTCTTGTTCTATTGCTTCTTACTTGGGAGGCACATTACCCCCACATCACTACACCTTCCTTTCAGGTAGTTGTAGAGAGCGGTAAGGTCTCCCCTGAGTGATGGCTTCAGTGTCCCCTCAATCCCCCAGCAAAATTTCAGTTTGGGTTTCAGGTCATATTTGTGCTTCATTCAAGCTTGCAGATGAGATGTTGGTTGTAGTAGCTCAGTGTTACTCTACTTCTGCTTAGCATGGGATACTGCTTTCTAGTAATTTGAAAATAAACCTAAGCAAGCAAGTGAAGAGACACTCTTAGACTGTGCAATTTGCAGCCTGCTCTGCAGTCTTCCACCACTTCAATGTCCTATTACCTCTTCAAGAGGAACTGAGAGAACATGCCTTGTCCTTTATGCTTCTGGCTTCAGTCATTACACTGTATTGTAGGCTGCCTATTTTCACAGACAACTGACTTCTAACTTGAGATATTGCAGTAAGTAATATGATCTTGTTCTCTTAGTAGTATCCTAAGATTTTTAAGTTGCCATGCTACTACACTGAACAGAATATGAATTCTGAGGATAATATTAATGCCTTTTAATGCCCAATTCCAATAAGCTTACTGTATTAATTTATTCTTATATAGAAGATGAGGTTAAATAAATCTGCCAAAAACTCTTCCTGTGGTTAAGTACTAAATATCAAGTCTTTCTGATCTGATTTTTTCAGAAAAAGTCCAGCATCAGAAGCTGAAGATACCAGAGCCAAGGAGTCTGGAAAGTCAACAGCAACAATCTAGTTCTGGTGAAAGCTGTAGACAGCAGTTGGGTCAGATGCAACTGAATTGTGTAAAAGACAGAAAAAAATGGCCAGTCCAAGGGGTGATGCAGAAAAGCTGCTATACAGAGGTAAAGTAACAGGACTACGTAGTGATTTTATAGCTGCAGCAGCTTTCACGTGTTAGAAAAGGGATTTCTATATTCTTAGTTGTGGCTTCTTGTATGGAGTAACTTCTTGCTTTGCCCTCTATAGGGAAAACAATCAAGCCTTGAACAGTCTAGTCATCCCGTTTCAAGAGGTTTGTCACCACCAGATGCTATTTCTAAGAAAAGTGATCCATCACATGTTTGTGGAACACCAAGCACCACATATGACTATATGGACTGGTAAGCCACTTCTTTGAGCAGCTCATTCACAGTCTTTGAAAAGACTTCATTTTGTAACAGGGTTTCTTAAGCTTTTTTGTTCAGATAACAAACAAGATGTATGGATTATTCCAAAGCTTGATGTCAGGTGCCTGACTTGAAGATTCAGGTTGTGTTTAGTGAACTTTTGTCTTCCCTGTAAGCTTTTCAGCAATTGGAAGTACACTGTCAAATCAGTATGTTCTTATTAAGGCATGTACGTTTTTCTCCGATTCCTGCTACATGACACTTGTTTACAAGCCTTGTTTTTTGTGGCTAACAGGCTTTTTATAGATTGATAACTGTATCAGTCTGCTTCCCATGATGCAATTGTCTGTAGGTTTTCTAAATCTAGAGGCTTGCAGAATCAAGCACAAGTTAGGAAATGCTAGCATTTTTTTATCCATGCAGTCTTAAGTTAGGCATAACCTGCTGTGCATACCTGGATAAATCTTGCTAATTCTGTGATTACTTACTATTTTCCTAAGTCATTAGTGTGAATCATACAGGTCAAAGCTGTATGATGACTGAGCACTGTTCCTGTTGGTAGGATCTCTTGCTCTGTAGCTGTAGAATTTAGAATGTGTCGTGAATGAAGCACAGCATCTCATGTTGGAACTTGATAAAAGTAGTACTTTAACAGATCATGTTCTTGCTTCTTTCAAACTTTAATAATATAGAAATTTAAAAAAAAATTCTCATTGCACACAGTTTGCATATGCATATAGCAAATACATGTGTGCATGTACACATAGCAAATGTGTAGAGTTGAGTGTTTTTGACAGGGTTAAAAGTTTTCTAATTTTAATCTCCTAGATATATAAATTTCCAGTTTTGATCTTAGCATCAAATTCTGTAATTAGTATGTAGTTATTGGATATGGGTTGATGGCTTTAAATTGGAAGAGGGTAGATTTAGATTAGACATCAGCAAGAAGCTTCGCTGTGAGGGTGGTGAGACACTGGAACAGGTTGCCCAGAGAAGTTCTGGATTCCCCATCCCTGGAGGTGTTGAAGGCCAGGTTGGATGGGGCTTTGAGCAACCTGGTCTAGTGGGACGTGGCCCTCCCTGCCTGTGGCAGGAGAGTTGGAACTAGATGATCTTTAAAGTCCTTTGCCAACCCAAACCATTCTATGATTCTGTGAAATACTGGGGGGGGGGGGAGCGTATTTGGTAATATAACTAAATATATGGTAGCTGCATTGGGGAACAAATAAAAAACCAAAACATTTCTTACAGTATTTATTTTTCTTAAATACATGATCTTCCTGCTCATATACACACCATAGCTAAAGCTCTCATAAAAAACCCTCTCATGATTGCTGTGCAGTTGTTTGCCTCAGTATGCTCACTTTAAAAAGTCTCTCTTCATCTAAAAAGACTTTGAATAAAGAGTAATAAGCTAAAGAAAACGAACTGTGGCTCAAACTATCTTGCTGTCTTAAGGTCAGCTCTCCTAGCTACATGGTCCTCTCATTTTCCTGTTTGTGGGGAGTGCCAGCTAGTATCTGAAGATGGGAATTTAATTAGTTTCTGTTTTAAGAAATATTTCCTAAGTATGTTATAGTTTAAGTGTACTTCTAAAAGACTTCTAAGTTCAGAAGTTGAAGTGATCTAAATGCTAATTATGGAATGTAGCAGAAGCTAGGACTTCTGCTAGTCAACAAGGTTTAACTTCCAAGAAGCACTGAAGTTTTGAACTTTGTTGTTAGAATAATATTTTAATAAACAACTAAATGCAGCTATTAATCATAATTTCATTTAGTTTCAGAACGCCAGTTGTAAAGAACAACTTTCTACCAGGATGTCAAATTTCTACTCCCTACAGCCAGCTCCCATATTTTCTACCACATACTCCAGCAACTCCATTTCAAAATCAAGTTGGCTTGCAGGTAACAATTTTAGGCTATCTTCTGTAATTTTCCAGTATGTGTTTTCATTGGAGACTACTTTAGGTTAAATGTATATGTGTATGCATATATATTTTTAATCTAAAATTGTTGTTCATCTTTCTGGATGAGTAATGGAAAACAGTCTTTATTGCTTATTCTTCAAGGAACTCTTCATATTATGTGTGAATTTAGGTAAGTCAGCCCTTGAAAAATCAGTTAAGTTTTGTAAAAATCCTGAAGCTTTTTAAGTCTCAAATCTAAGCCTTTTTAGATCCTAATTAATGAAAGAGACCAGAACTAGAGTCACTATTTTTGTTCTGCTCTGCTTTTATAGTGGTACTACCCACTGCACTGGAGTAACCAGAAGGAGAAGGTAATGTGTGTTAGAAATCCTAAGAGTCTGAGGGAGGTAAAAGTTTGAAGAATTACATTCCTTCTCCATTTTGTTTGATTTCACAAATTTTGATGCATTTGTAGTGGCCTGAAATAATGTAAAAATGGTTTACCTTAGTTGCATATTCAGATAGGAATCTTCCTACCTGTAGATAGAATTGGTGGATAGGTTTAAGCTTCCTACTGTAGGATTAATATTTAAAATTTGTGGTTCTTCTACAGCTTGGTGTAGCAGCTGTGGGCAGTACAGGCTGGTTTAGCCTTGCAGCACTGAATTCTGCTAGCCAGTAGATTGCTTCAAATAAAATAGGTGATTTGAGTACAGCTCTAAATTAGTTGAATGCTGTGAGTGAGAGTCTCTTAGTCTAGTTTCCAAGATTATCTATAAAGAGAAGTGTGAGTAATGATCTGAGAAACTTTTATTAAAGAACACCCTGTCCTTGATTTCCCAATGTGAAGAGCATTGTAATATTTTATATTAAAGAGTTCAGTGATGGTACATGCCAAGTGATCATTATACAAATACTTGTGCTATGGAGGTCTTTACCTTTAAAGTTTAGCTTTACCACAATTGACCTTGTTCAGAAAGACCAACACAATTTAAAGCATATGAACTTGATAAAAAGTAGAGCTCTACCATGTTCCCCTGCATGCACACCAATAGTAATTTTTCTTAACTTTTTTGTTATGTACACAGGTTCCATCTTCTATACCTTCACACGAATGTCTTGCCATCAAAGGAAGAGTTTATACAATATTAAAGCAAATAGGCAGTGGAGGCTCAAGTAAGGTAAGATGCTCTTTTGTCTTTTTAGGTAGTCAATCATTTACACAGTATTAATTTTATTGTAAACATACAGATTGAAGTAATCTAGTAAGGAGTGCCTAATACTGATGTATGAAGTGTGAGTGACCCAGAAAATCTAAAATATTTTGATTTAATGCTTTGCTTAGATTTTATCCCTCATGGAGGCAAAAGAAACATAATGCACAGATTGCATTTGCCAGATACCCAGCAATAACAACCAAATTCATGTCTTATGAAAACGATTCTTCAATTATTACAGGATGTAAAAAAACAGTGGCTAGAGGAAGGGGGGGTTGTTGAGGTAAAGAATAACAGTGAACAAATTCTGAACAAATACGTTCAGAACACTGAACAGAAATTACAGACAAGTTATGGAAAAAGTGATCGCAGAGCTCTCATGAGCATCTAAAACCAGCAGTTAAATCAGTAAGCAATGTTGTGAGCCCACTTCTTTTTTTAGTTTCTGCTTTAAGGCCTGAAGGTAGATTGTATCTGCTCTTAAAGATAACAGTTTCTGTGGTGGAGCGAGTATTAAAATTCCTAATAAAACCAGCTCCTTTGTTATAAGAGATGTGCTGCAGTATTATAGTAGTACTTCGTTTGAGAGGCTATTGTTTAGGGCAATGTGATTACATTGTTGGGAAGTGTGTGGCTTGTAAGGTTTATCGAAAGTTCCTGAAGTGGACAGGCCATCCCTTATTACTGAAGTCTTCTGTAGTTTGTGTGAAAAGTGGAGTGTGTGACTGAAGTGATGAGTGAGCTGCTTTTTATAAGGACAGCTGGGGTCATAGGAGCTTGAAATACCTTGCTAGGAAGCCTGTTGCAGTGTTTGATCACCCTCTCAGTAAATAAATGCTTCCTAATGTCCAGTCTAAACCTGCCCTGATGCAGCTTTGAACCTTTCCCAAATGGCCTGTCACAGAATTCCAGGGGTAAGAGTTCAGCACCTCCCTCTTCGCTTCCCCTCCTCAGGAAGCTGTAGACAGCAATGAAGTCCCTCCTCAGCCTCCTGATACCTAACTGGAATTTTGTTGTTGTTGCCTCATAATTAGATGATTCAAGAGTTGTTTATCTTTTTCATACCTGTCCTTTAAATGGTTGAAAAGAGCAATAAAATTCTCAGTAGCCTTCTCATCTAAAGACTCAACAGACTCGGTTCTGTCAAGCTCTTCTCTAAACTCCAAATTACATGGTCTGGCCTCCAGATCATCTTGGTGTGATGAACTGGATGTGCAGTGGGAAAGATTCTTTTGCATTCTTTATCTTAGAAGTAGTTTGGTGTTGCTTCTTCCTTTTGAAAAGCTACTTTTTCTTTGAAATTTTGTCTGTGGTGAGATGAAGAACCATAGTAAATCAGAATTAGTTTTGAATGAAGTTATTAACTGCCACTGTTTTGCAGGTGTTTCAAGTACTGAATGAGAAGAAGCAGCTGTATGCTGTCAAATATGTGAATCTAGAGGAAGCTGATCAACAGACCGTTGAGAGCTATAAGAATGAAATTGCTCATTTGAGTAAACTGCAGCAACACAGTGATAAGATCATCCGCCTTTATGGCTAGTGAGTAAACACTAACTGTATTAAACCAGTGACTTTTTGGTATAAAGAAGTTACCTTAAATTTTAATGTAAGTACATTTGTTTCTTTTTAGTGAAATTACTGATCATCATATCTATATGGTAATGGAGTGTGGAAATATTGATCTCAATAGCTGGCTCAAAAAGAAAAAAAACATCGATCCATTGGAACGAAAGAGCTATTGGAAAAATATGCTGGAAGCTGTTCACACAATTCATGAATATGGTATTCTTAAGTAATTCTAGGTATTTGTATAGGTTATATGGCAGAGATAATATAAATGTGTTTACGTTTTGCAGGTGGCACTGCTTAGTTTTGGTAAGCCTAATGATCTTCAAAAATAGGTATTTACTGTGCTGGGAAAAAATCTTCAGTGAGACAAAAGATGAGTAAATTTAGATGCAGAGGTAGACTTACTCTGCTAACTCACAGGGATCTCCAAGTATCACTTTTGTATAATGCTTTTGAGTTCTTTGCAACAGCCAGAAAATAATCTTCCATGTATTAGACTAGATTTTATACTCAAATACTGCTTATTTTCCATTAGACTCAAATGTCAGCCACTTATCCTCTCCAAAGAAGCTTTGACGTTAATGGCAGCTTTTATCCAGCTCTATCTTGTTTACTTTGACATAGTGTTTCAGCTTTTTCTCATGGTTCTTCAGGCCTTCCTTTCATCTTTATCTAATTGAAGTGCGTGTATCTGTATTCTGTTTGGCTGTATAACATAAAGGAGAGAGCAGATTTGGATCCTTTGCTTATTTAAGGAAAAAAAAGATGTGGAGAGACCTGTCCGTTTAGCAGAGAGCATTACCTCTTCACAACACAAGAGCACTACAACATTCAATAACATAGGAAGACAGCAAAATATACTAAAACAGGCTGCGTATACAACATATGTCCTTGAAGCAAAATTTTGCAGAGATGGGTTGGTTGATTTTATGGATAATGAAAATTCATAATAAATCATGTGTAGGTTTTTCAAAAGGTCAGTAATATGTAATCCTTAGTGAATGGTACCTTTGAGATTAGGAAGCAGGAAACATAATTATATTGCTTAGTCTGATGTACCTGCTTAATTATTTGAGAAAGCTACAGAAGTGAATAGGACACTGGAATGATCCAGAAGAGCAGCAGTTCAGTGTGACATGTGCACAAATGGCTAGAGGGCCTGTCTGAGAGAAACTATGCAACTCAGGTCCCTTGGACCTATTTTGGGGTGCCTGCAGATTTGAATAAGTAACAATTCAAACTATGAGCTCGTGCAAGCCCTAATTATTTAAAAAGAAATAGAAACACAATTTTCAAAGAATATTTTGGCTTTGGCCAGGTAAAGCTTCTCTTTGTGCAAGAGTTATAGGAGTTGAACAATAAAACCTCTGTACTTCAGTAGTAACTTGGCTTGACTAAACCTGGATTGACTTTAAACTCTATTTTACAGGCATTATTCACAGTGATCTGAAACCAGCAAACTTTCTGATAGTTGATGGAATGTTAAAACTAATTGACTTTGGCATTGCAAACCAAATGCAGCCAGATGTGACAAGCATCATTAAAGATTCTCAGGTGAAATACCTCAGGAAAACTGATGTTCACTTTTCTGTAAGGTGCTATAATGCTTGCTGATTATCTTCACTACTGTAGTAACTTCAGTGAATGTTGAAATTTTGTACTGAGTAATTTTATATGTGTATATATAAATATTCATATGTATGAATTTTTAGATGGTTTAATTTAAAGGAAAAACAATGGCCTTCAGCCCTAACAGAAACAAAATTTCAAGGTGCTTTTCAGCGCTTTGAGACAATATACCATTTTATCAAGTGAGTTAAATTAGAGCATGCTTCACTTACAGGAGTATTTTTACATTTCTATGGCTAGGTTGGCACAATGAATTATATGCCTCCCGAAGCAATAAAAGATATGTCTTCCTATGGAGAAAATGGGAAATCTCGATCTAAGGTAACATGATCTTTTTTTCTTCTATGCCCTTCAACTTAATAAAGTAATTCAGGCATGTATCTGAAGACTTAGTTTTCTCAAAATCTTACTCTCAAGCTAGAACATGAGGAAATCCATTGTGCCATGGTGATGGTGGGTAGAGATTGAAAGTTACATACTAATGTATTGATGACTAATGTTACAAAAGTCTTTTGAGCACGTTAAGGTTCCACCATGCTGTGCATCTCTGGCAATTCACTCCAGGCTAGAGCTTTAAGGGAGTTTTTCTGGAAGGATATTCCATGGAGTCGAGTGAGAGAATAATTTCCCAGTTGCTTCTTGGTTGCCTTTTGTGCTGCTTATGCACTTTCTTCATTCTATTATCTTCAGTTTGCCAAAGGCTGGTGGAGCTCTTATGGTACTGCTGGCTGCTACACAGCTGCATTTTAGCATTCTACAGAAATAAATCTGGCTTAGCAATCTCTTTCTGAGAGGAAGAAAACTTGCTTTTGGTTATAAACCATTGCTAGTATGTTTGCTTAAACAAGAAGTGAGGCAAAGGAACTTCACATTGGCAGTCAAGCTTCAGTTAAGGGGTTCATAGTTTTGTGGAAAGGTGGTATTAAAAAAAAATCCATGTTCATAGGTATGTGCATCACGTAAAGCTTGTGACTTTTTAATAGTTGAATGGAAGTATTACTGTGTAGTGAAACAGAATATTGTTTTTCTAAACACAGAATAGAATGTTTTATAGGTGGATTTCTTTGATTAAGCATGATACTTTTTTACCTTAAAACTTTTAAACCTTTACATTTTTAAAAACTGCATACAAAGTGCAGACTTGTCTGGACTTCAGCTCATCTAAGCAAAATCTAGCCATTGTGCTGGGAGTAAGGCTCATCGTGTGCCTCTTTCCCACCTCCCTCCTCTCTCATTCCCCCAGACTTAGGTGCTTTTCTTAAAGTTCTTCAGCTTAATAAGATAATGGGGAAACTCCTGTTAGGAACAGCCCAGGTATGGTGGTTGAAATCTGAATCCTCTAAAGCCAGAGGAACTGACCTATGGCTACCCACTTTGAGGACTGTGGTTTCTGAATTGAATGAATTTAGTATTCTTATTTTTATTTACTCATAAATACAAAATTAGAATTCTGTTGTTCAACTTGTTAAGGACTACATTTAATTTTATTCTGCGAGTTGTTCAAGTAAGTTGATTTTCAAAGATAATTTACAGCATATTACTTAATGAAGCCACATTGCTGTCTTTAGCATGATATCTTGGTGATTTTGTGTCATAGCTACTAAGATGCAATATATATGCAATATAGAAGAGATAAACTCTTGAGGTGAAATGACTGTACAATTATGATGAATTTCCTGAAGGGGCATTTCCTTAAGTGAGGACTAATCTTAATATTTTTGGTTTTATATTAGATAAGTCCCAAAAGTGACGTGTGGTCATTGGGATGCATTTTGTACTGTATGACATATGGAAGGACTCCATTTCAACATATAACAAATCCAATTAATAAACTGCATGCTATTGTTGATCCTACTTATGAAATCGAATTTCCAGATATTGCTGAGAAGGATCTTCAAGATGTGCTAAAGGTAACTGTCCCTTAAATTAATTTTGATTCAAGTAGTGGCAGCTTCTTTATTTAAAGCATATTTTCTTAAACTGAATGATTTGTGCTTAAGACACTTCTTTTTTTTTCCCCACAAATAAATACTGCTGCCTCTAGTAACAGGCCTTATTCCAAAAGAAGGCTTAATGAAGCTAAAGCTGCTTCATATAGCTTCTTTTCAGCTCAGTGGAAAATAAGCAAGTAAATACTTAAAGCAGTCTGGCTTAATTCCTTTGACTGAACAAAAAAAAATATAGTAGCTTTTGTACTCACTATCCCTTTCCCTCGCCCTCCATATTTGCTTGCTTTTGTGTCTTGGCCTGTGCTTTTACTTGACCCCTAATTGTCTTGCTCAACAGGTAACAAACTGAAATCTAAAAACACTTATCTCCTTCACTTTCAGATCTCGGTGTAATTTTGTGTCATTCAGAATAGAAGGGTGTGGTCACCTCTTCCAGCATTGTTGCTTGAGTAATACAGGTTACCAAGCTTTACTCTGAAGATAATTGCTAATGAAGGCAATGAGGTTAATCTATTACGAATTGAGTTTAGTCTTTCTGAGTATGTAGTTTAACAGTCAGAATTTGACATGCATCTACAGAGTCTTAAGTATCCTCACTGTTAATTCTTAGGAAAATTCTTAATTTATAGGCAAAGCATTGTTCCTTTTCTGCTTTCATTTGCAGCGCTGTTTAATAAGAAATCCTAAACAAAGAATATCTGTTTCGGAGCTGCTGGTACATCCTTATGTTCAAATTCAAAGTAACTGCCAAACAGGTACATTTGTTTTCAAATACATTTTTACTAAGTAGTAGTTACAACTATATTTAAGAAAACAACACATTTTACTCCTATATATGCTTTCCACTTGCTGGTGTAGAAATGTATTTTATTTGGTGTCTTATCTGTATTTTAGTTCAACTTTTCCTACAAAACTGCACTTGTAATTTATATGTAGGTCTGTACAACTTTAGCATAATTATAAATTGACTGCAGGTGTTCCAAATGCAAAAGGAACAACAGAGGAAATGAAACGCATCCTTGGCCAGCTTGTTGGCTTGAATTCTCCCAACTCTATTTCTAGAGCTGCTAGGGTAAGTGAATTTTCTATTTTGTGTGGTATTAGGTGTTAATGCAAACAAAGGTTATAATTAGTAGTGAAAGCTGACAGGATACATATATCAAAGCTGTAAACACAGCTGGAAAAACATTCACATTGCAGTGCTTTTGTTTGCAAGCATGCAGAATGTCTCCACATCCTTCTGAATGGGAAGGGTTGAAAGGATGATAATGACCTTCATTTTTAGCTGTTTCCTTCCTTTCCACCTCCCAGTGTATCTGTATTGATTTATTTCCAAATCCCCCACTGTCCCAGCGTCTCCTCTCTAACACAGTTCTCAGTGTTCTACTTTGCTTTTAAGCTGCCCAAAACCTGTAGTAAGTCTTCTAATTTAAGAACCATCATTAAGAACCATTGAGAAATTTATCTCAGTCTGTCAAATGTGCTTTTGGGTTGCAACTATCCTTACTTCCTGGAAGCTGCTGAACTCTTAGTGCCTCCTATGTGTAAATTAGCCCTGGATGTTGAGGTGTTGATTCCAGCCTCACAGTTTACTGCCTGAAAGAGAAGCTTAGCAACTCTTCACTGTATTGGTTCCTTCCACCTGTCTCTCCAAAGAGGTGATGGTGGTCAAATATGTAATGGTAACATGGAATGCAAAGCTGCTTTCATAGGGAGGAAAGCAAATTCAGTATGCATAGAGTACATATAAAGAAGTTCATTTACACTTACTCTTAGTCATTCCTGATTTTGTAACTACAGGGGTGAACAAAAGACAATCCTTATAACTATATTGTGATGTGGTTATGTTTGTGGCCACGGATTTTCCTATGTCGTATGTTTCCTCACCCTGAGGATTTAAATATCTCTCTACCCTGCTGGTGTTTCCACATCAGAGACCACTAATGGAGTAAACTTGATTTTAAATCTTGCTAATTCCCATGTTCTTTACCAGCTTGTAAAGCTCTGTAGTTTGTTCGCGCTGCTAAGGCAGTGTATGTGTTTTCCTGTAGGCACTACATTGTATTACTACTGGTACAACTATGCTGCCTTAAGTATATCTTTGTCTTCTGATTTCAGAGAGAAGTTTTAGTATGGGGTATGGAATATGTCAGGATGTGATGACTTATTTCAAGTGGTAACACTTGTTATATAGTTGGAATTTCACATGATAAAATTGTGTTCACCTGAATACCTGTGTTTTTATTAACTTCCAGACTTTATATGAACAGTGCAACAGTGGTAAGAGCCTTGATGTATCAGCGTTTGCAAAACTTGGGAGTCAAAAGTCATGGACAACAAAATGATGTGCTACTGTTCAGGATGCAGCAGAGATGTCTGGTCTGTTCGAAAAATATTTTGTGCTGCTAGCTTTTAAAAGGACACTCAGCATAAAATTTGCATTTTAAAATGTTCTTTGTCTTCAGATAATGCTTGCAGATCATTAAAAAGAGTTTATTGAATGTTTTTAACTGTGGGCTGTTTCACTATTTGCATAACGCTTGGATTGAACAATGAAAATTGCTAGTTGGAGATCATGGTCTTTGTTATTTACAAAGACCTACAGTATTTGGAGTACAGAAACTTGTATAAGAATCTTCAAGCTCTTTTCTCTCCCTTGAGCTAAAACAAAAATATTCCTAAAATGCCTATTGGTGTGCATGAAAAACATGCAAATATCTCTTGGAAGTTTCTTCTAGGAACTCAGTATTATGCTGATCTGTCCTTTGCCAACAAATGCCTCTGATGGCCAGTTTTGATCATAACTAAGGGAATAAGCAATATGTTTACTTAAGTGATCAGTTACAGTGCTGGTAGATAAATGGAAATGGTTCCCAGTTTTTGAGCTGTTCCTGTGGTTAAGTGACATGGTGAAAGCATCAGTACTGTGCTGAAGAGTTATATGAATAAAATGCCTGTAAATCAAATATGTTTTTCAAGTATCAAAATAATAGAGAATCCATCAAGATTCAGTATGGTCAGAAATCATAATTTGAATTTTTAAAAGCATTAATACTAAGCACTCTTTTAAAATGCACTGTATGTAACAGGGCTGGGTTTTTTATACAATTAGGAGGTTGATCAGGTTTTGTTAAACTGAGTTATGTTTCTGGTGCAAGTGTATGAATTTTACATTTCCTTAAATGTTTGAAAGATGTTAAAATATCTATTTTAAATTGGGGAAAAAAAATCTTGCCTTCAGTTTTATGACAGCTGCCATGCTGTCTTCAGATGCCTTCTAAAACATGGAGCTTGTCAGTTCTCTAACTTGATCAAACACTTTTAATTAGTCTGTTTTAACTTTCATTCATAACAGCCCTGCATGTAAAGATCCCAACTGCATTATTAAAGTGGCTGTTTCCTTGTTTATCTGCAAGAATCAAGAGTATGTCATATGTCTTGATCAGTGATGGGAAAAGTTGAAGGTCAGCACTGGGGTAGCTTTCCTTTATAACTTCTGCATGTTAGGTTACTGAGTTCATGTTTTCTCAGCTTCAGAAAAACATTGAAATATTTTGAAGTCTCTGTGATAACTTTTGTATTTTGTGTTTGTTTGGATAACTCATACTGAGAAAAGATGTTGTAACATAATTTGTCACAAAGGCCAAAGTTATGGGAGGTTTCTTTCATTGTTAGCATATATTTAAATATTGTTGTCTTTGCCCTGTTTCGAATTTTTTTGTTTCATTTTTTGGTGGTGGTGTTGTTTTTGGTTTTGGTTGGTTTTTTTTTCAGATTGCCTGAATTTACAGGACTTGGTTATTTCTTTTTGATCTTGGAATGCAAGGTTTTACTGACTTACTGCCAGTTGATTTCTGTAGCTTTTATTTCCATGACTCTTTAAAGATTTAGAAGATAAAAAAAATCTCAGTGCAGCTAATTGCCTGTTAATCTGAACCTGTAACAGTATTGTGAAATTTCCATAAAGCTGCTGAAGAAGGAGGGTAGTTATTTTAAACTACCAGGTTTTACTTTCTGACAGAAGTATTGATTTAGGCATCCAAGTATTGAAGCATAAATTGAGTGCCTGGAAATTCCCTCTGCCTCTGTGGTGAAAGTGTGTGTTCACAGCACTTCTGTTTTCTGTATGCCACCTGGCAGGTGGAGTAGATCAGCTGCCTGGGGCTGGCAGCTGGTCACTCTTGCTGCTGGAGACTTGCTTAAGCCACCACATCTTACTGCCTTGGGAAGGTGCATCTGGAGTCCAGGAAATTATTACAAATTACTTTGAGCATCGCAAAATACTGGGTAGTTGTTTGATGTTCTGAGGGTATGGATATTGTTCTTGAACTTCCAGTTTTACCAAATAAAAGGAGAATTCTTACTGCCTTTGCCAGGCGTATTAGCAGGACTGAGATACCTTCCTTCTCTTTGTCTAGGTAAGCTTATCTTACAGGAATAGGCATATTGTGCTGCATACTCCATTCTGCTTTTCCTTAGTGTTCATGGGGGATCACACAACTTCAGTTAAAGAAAATGTATTAACTTTTATTCCTGGAAGACACAGCTATTTCTGCAGTGACCAAGATACAGGGAGGCAGCTGTACTTTGCTTGGTTCTTCGGTTCACATTACCTTTTTCCATGTTTGCATGCTGGGCAGTAAGTAGCTTTACTGGTATCACTTATGGCACTATCATAATGTCTTGATCTGAAGTTGATAGCAGAGGAAAGTGTGAGTTATTGTAAATAGCTCTCTGGCAATATGGAAAGAGACATTATTTTAATGTGTTCTTTCTATCTTTCCTGCTGTTGACTTTGTGGGTTTTTGATGACTTTATAGCCCTGTAAGCACTGAAGAATGAGAGAGATTAATAGCACACTCTTTGATCTCAAATGATACATGAAACACAAGTGTTGTATTTTTTCATAAACTTTGGTAGCTTTGATTTAGTAGGTTTGATTTTTAAATGAGATTGTCAGAGCTTGCTAATATAATAAAAGATCGCTGTGATAGGTGGGAAGCTTTGTTTTTAATTCTTATTCAACGCAGCAAAAGAATTATTTTTAAAAATGTAAAGGTTCTTTAATGAAAAATAGCATTTATGTAGTTTCATTAGGTCCCTGCTTAATCTTGTGTTTCAAAACTCTTAAGCCCCCAGCACATTGATATGCCAGTTAGGACTATCCTACTTCGACAGAACAAGTGTTTGTAAAAGAGTATTAATTATTCTGGGGTGTGGTGTTTCTGTGTCTGTTCCAATACCTGCCCTCCTTTGTTTCAGGTGAGCAGTGACTCTCAGGAATACACAGGGAGAGTGATTAGGAATGAAAACTGCTCTGGGAGGAGGGCTGAAGCAGGGGGAAGAGAATGTGTGCTCACTACAGTGATGGGACATGTGCAGGACCAGCACATCTCCCTTTCTTGTCAGGGCAAACTTGGAGTGAGAAACTTAACTTTTGATCTAATTGTTATATGAAACAGGCTGTGGAGCCTCAATTACTCATCTGTGGGTATGGGTGGAGCTATCCCATATTTCTAGGGAAAAAAGTTAGACTTTTTCTGTAATGGTCCTGTTCTTTCTGACTTTTTTAATCACAGACTTCATTATTCCTGCAGAAGTTCAGTGACATTCCAAGCATAATGAGTACATATGCTAATTGTACTCTGCTTGTCTGTTATATAAATGTTATAGTTAAAACTTGAAGCTACTACTGAAGAAAAAATACTACTCTTCTGCACTTTTCATGTTCTAGGCAGTCTGAGAAACTACTCACAGTGTGGGAACTGAAATACTATCTCTGGCTTCCTCTGGGGAGTGGGGGGAAGTACCCACCTCTTCAGAGGAAAACTTGTGAAGAAAATCCTTATTCTGCTGAAACCTTTAAATGAAGAATTATTGAAATGTTTCCCAACTACTTGTCTAGATTACAGATTTTGAAATATTTCTGCATAATTATTCTACTATTATAATTTTTAACTTTCACTGTTTTGCTTTTCTGGTTAGTGTTGAATATGCAGAGAAGCAGTGCTACATGTCTTTTTCTGTTGTAGCGTATGGTTTACCAGTCCTTTCTGTCTTTTCATGACTGCTAAAGAACCCACAGGAAAGCACAGCTGGCATGCAAGAGAGCTCATGAAAGAGAACTGGGGCTGATGAGAGGTGTTGGGTTATCAGTCATCCCTTTTAAATTTTCCATTGCAAACAGGAACTGATTTATACTCCTTCCCCACTACAGAGCTTCTATGTTGGCAGCTGCCACTTGCCCTCAATCCACTCCTTTTTTTGTTTTTGTTTGTTTTGTTTTCTTTAGAGACAACCATCTCCCTTTTCAGATTCTGTTGGGAACTTAAAACATGTAAAGTACAAAACAGCTATGCATGAGTAACTTTAAAGGACAGAAAATACCAGTTTTAAATGTTGGGTAACAGATTGCTGCCTGAAGCTTTTTCGAGATTGCAAAATGCACTAATGATACTCTCAAGTCCACAGTTCAGGACATTGTTTATCTATAAAATAAGCAGAAGATGACTAAACCAGATCAGGGTATGTCTGTAATCACCTTTATAGACTCATGGAGTAGCAGAATTTTTTTAGTTGGAAAAAAACCTTTTCTGGATGTGTGTAGTATGATGCTGTATCAGCTAATACTGAGATACCACAATTACATACAGAGTAGAAATGTAAATGAGAACATTTTGGTAAGGTCCCTTTAGTAATTCTTGTTTAAAAAAAAAATGGGTTTGGAAACTTTCAACCTTTAAATCTAATTTTTTTTAAGCACCTCAGTGGTTGCATGCTAAACAGGTAATTTATTCTGGGAGCAGTGATATGTATCAAATTAAGTTATACAATTGAAGTAAAGCCTCTGAAGGCTAGCTTACTCCTGAGCTTTTCAGCAAGGATCACAGGCTAATCCTTTCATGTGCCAGTTATGGCAGCAGATATAAAGTAAGAGCTGAAAATGAACTTCTACTTTCTTCCTGTTGTCTACACTCTCATACTGCCTTGCTGAACCCTCAGTTTGCATAAGTTCTCAGTAGCAAGGATAAAACAAATACACTTTTATGTTACTCTTTCGTGGCTAAGACACATCCTATTTCAGCTAAGTATAAATGGGTAATACAAAAGTATTCCCTTCCTGCTCAATGCATATATGTCTCCCAGCTCAGTTATCTGTGCCCACCTGCCAGGAGTCTGTCTGTCTGTCAGTGAGCTTGCAAAGTATGCCTTTGTTTGCTCTCTGCTCTACATAAAGTAATTAAGAGATAAATCTTCTTGCAAGATAAAGGCTATAAAGAATGGAGCAGGCAAGGTAGTGTGGTTACTTGTAGGATATACAGTTGTACACCTATATGGAAACAGAAGAAGTCTTTGTACAGACTACCCATACACTTTCATGGGAGTTGCTGAAATGAAACCTGAGATAAAAATCTGACTCTTCACCTCAATTTCTCCCTTTGGCAGGTGGAATATCCTCAGCTAAACAGTGATGCAATTCCAAGATGCCAGCTCTGATCAGATGAATTGCTAAAATCAGGCAGCTTTTGCAATGAAGGGGGTTACTAATTTAATGAGGAATATTGTTGCCATTGTTTTGAACCCTTAATAAACACAAGGAAAAGGTCAGTGATTCAACAGCATCAGCCCATTGGGTCTTGGGTATTGTAAAGATCTCTGGCTTTTCTCTGTATCTGCTTAATGTGCATGTTACATGGTAAGTGCAAGTAAAGTTTGAATATCTGCTTATTACATGCTTTGTCTATCTCTGTCTCAAGTTTTTTTCCCTGTTTTACATAGGTGTTGAAAACAAGTTAAATATACAGTTAACTTTATTTAAGGAAGTATGAATTAGATTCTTGGCATTGATGCTTCCTCTGTGGTCTTGGAGAAAGTATTTTTGGGAGTCTTTAAAGCCCTTGTCTGCTTTCAGTTTGGCAGAAAGCTGTTTGTCCTGTGAGTCTGTACAATACTTGCTGTGTTCAGTGATGGCAGTTCTGTGCAGCAGAAGACAGTGATGTCCCCTCTGCAGTGGCTGAGGAGTGCTGGGCACTGCAGCAGCTGCTGTGTGGTGGAGGGACTCCTGAGCCATCCACAAGACTCTGTCCCTCAGGCAGAGGAAGGTCGGCACCTACATGTCTCAGTTTGCTGATGAATGTGCTAATAATGCAAAATAGCTTCAGTGGCTGCCTCTGCTATGTGTGATTTGGACATACTTAGTGACCTGTGACCTTCAAGGAACTTAGCTGCAGAGACAGGGTTTCCAAATTCATGTAGGTTTTATTAAAAGGCAGCTGGGTGCACCCTTCTGAAGCCAGCAGTGCCTGTTGCCAGTGGTGGCACTGGGTTACTTAAGCGAGTTTTATGGGTGAAGGTACCCACAGACAATAAGGTACATCAGTAATGAGGCAACCAGGAGTCCTGAGTCTTGAGCAGGACTTGGGTACCTGACTCAAAGGCAAGTGTCTGTCTTGGGACTTGGCAGAGGTCCAGCACTGTACAGGTAAAGATGTTTCCTAACTGTGGTAATGCATGCTGGGCAACACAAGTGTGAGCAAAGAATTGGTTTTAGGGAGAGCAAATGGAGCTTCAAAGAAATCCTGGGTTTCAGCTTATTGTTTGCCTTGAGTTAGGGAATGCTCCCTTTGCTGCTCTTACTTCTTACCTCTGGGAAGAGAAGTCTGTGACAGAAAAGTAAATTCTTACCTGCATCAGTGTTCAGAGCAGAGGAACTCAGAGGTTTTCATGTCAGAGCCTTGCTTTGTGGGAGATAATAATTCAATAATATTTCAATTCAACAATAATAATTCAAACTATTTGAAATGGATGTGCCAGTAGGAGCTTTTTAGGGCAGTTGATAAAAATGAGCACTAACGGCTCTCTAGGCCCAGGTAGTACTGACTGAAGGAGCCCAAGGAGTTTGCAGTAGGTGTGCTAGGACATTGTGCTGTGTGATTTTTAAACTGGCTTTAGGAACACATAAATGGAAGGTAGTAAATGTGATACTGGTCTTTAAGAATGTTGGAGCTTGTAAATTAGGCTACCAAGTATGGCTTCCATAATTAATCAAAGGGAGGAAATACAAAAGAGTGGAATGAGAGGATATATGGATGAATATAAATTATCAAGAGAGAATCTTTTGCAGAGAAATACTGCTTACAGATCTACTTAGTTCTTTCCAATGAGTCCACGAGCATAAAACTCATATATGGCATATCTAGATTTTCTAAAAGCTACTAATGCAAGGTCCTTCAACAGTTCCTAAGAGAAGCTAATGTGTCAAGACAAAGTGAAAAATCTCAAGAGTAAATGGGTGGAAGAAAGCTAGGGAATAAGTAGTCAGTCATTCCCACCTAAGGAAGATTACCAGAAAGGTGAGTCAGGGAGCTCTGGTAATGCACATTCCCAAGAGATCTGAGAGTTAAATAGCAGATCGATTGTTGATGCAGGAGTATTCAGAAAAATAAAACTTAGAGCTTCCTATGGGAAAATGGGTTGAAGAATCTTATTTTTGAAGCGGCAGAGGAAAGTCTACACTGACAGAACACAAAGGAATCTACATTGGAGGAAAGTATCCTAATATGTGTATAACTCAAGGGACTTTGGAGGGATGTTAGAGAAGGTTCTTCTGCATTATATGTGGTTCTCTGAAAATATCTGCCCAATGCTTGTACTGAAGAAGCCAATTAGGAAATTATCGGAAAAGGAACAGAACAAAGCAAAATATTGATGTGCTCCTATATAAATGTTTCTGGTTTGAATGCTGCCTGCAGTCCTTGAAAAGGATCTAGTAAAACTAGAGATGTGTCCAAAGAGATGGCACTACTTCCATGCAAGACT
Source organism: Apus apus (assembly GCF_020740795.1). NCBI lineage: Eukaryota > Metazoa > Chordata > Aves > Apodiformes > Apodidae > Apus > Apus apus. The sequence goes on along the minus strand of NC_067284.1, from coordinate 15,119,498 downwards.
GCAAGCTGGATGACTCTTAGGAAACTATCACTCTGGCAGGGTCCTGAAGGGGAGAAATCAGCATTGCACAGGACTAGGAGCTGATGACATGATTAGAGTTTTCAAATGGATAAAAGGAAAATACTGGGGTTCAGTATGCAAAATGTAATTATGTTTGAAATAGGCTAGTGGGGGATATTTTAGAAGCCAAAGGTGTAAGTGTGTTCAGAAAGAGATTATATACATTCAAGGAGGTTAGGATAATCCTTGGCACTGAATATGTGGTGTGGATGTAATCTCTGGCTTGGGAATTTCTCTTAAAACTCTGATCCCAAGCATCTGGGGTGTTTTGCCAGAGATGGAATTACTCACTTTGCTGAAAGTGTTCATGTTGGAAAAGGATATCAGACCACACCGCCTCTTGCTCTAACCCACTGTGGCAACACTCAGATTCCTTAATTAGAGCCCTATGGCTGGGTTTCCTTGGGTAGCAGATACTTGATTTCAATCTCCATGCCTGTCAACACAACAGTTTTCGCAAGCGACATTCAAATGGATTTGATTAGTTACATCAGTGTCAACTGAAAAGCAATCATGTTTTAGCAGGCATTTTGTGTCCTGGCGATGGTTCGACCATATCTGTACAATGTTCTCTGCCATCCCACCTGTGCATTCCACCTCAGCCGCTGCCTCAAGTAGTCATGCAGGTTTGTAGCTTCACTGTAACTTGCTGAGATCCTTCAGCATACCTCAGAAGGGCATCTGGAAACTAGGATCATGGTAAAGGCATGCCTGGATGCAAGCTGGGAGCAAGACTATGAGAAAGCAAGTAGCAGAGTAGTCAGCTACAGCACTTTGTGGTAGGGGAAGGATCCAGGTCTGCTTGTTAGAGGTTTGGTCTCTGGGTTCAATCTTACGATGCACCTCTAGGTCCTGCACATTCTTTAACTTTCTCAGCTCTGCTTGTAATCACATACTGACATAGTTGGCACCAGGTCACATTTCACACATAGCCTGCTGATAATGCCAGCAGCAGTTCCTGCTGGCAGCTTCGGTCAGTGCAGGTGGCGATGTTCCAATAACCACTTTGGCACACTGGTGGATTTATTTCTGCATGGGCAGGTCTATAACCAGTTCTGCAAAACTTGTTTAACTAGCCCTTCCTCTGCACAGTTCCCTGTGTGCTCAGCCTTCCCACAGCGCCTTGCCTCATACTTTGCTTTATGTATGACCTTATTCCCTGTTATAGGGCGACAGCTGGAAGCTTTCCAGCAGGGGTTTCATGGGGAAATGCCAGTTCAAGGAGTTCAGTGTTCCTTTCACATTCTTTTGAGTTTCATTTTTGACAGGTGCCTAGTATCATTTGGGCAGACTCCTGCCACAGTCCCTAGCATAAGGCCTCCATGTCATGGACTTTAGGTCCTTTCTGGATCTGGAGGAAGTCTGTGGGAAGATAAGGAGCCTCACAGCATTTACTGTTCACTTTGTGGTCTGTCATTATATCGAAGCCCTCAATCTTTCCCCTTCAGCCATTGGTCAAGGACGTTTTTGAGTTCAGGGAGGTTTTGGTTCATGGAAGACTAGTGAAAAATAAACCTGGATGTTGAACATCCTGCTTTTGACTGTCTGAGAACCTGTATGTTCACAGAAGCGATGTGCATAAAGACTGGTTGTGTGACGAGTTAATCCTTAAACATTGCTAATGTATGAGTTGTGTGTCCAAAGCTAGTGCATCCAAGCACGTTTTCCGTAACAGCTTATTCATCTTACCTGCTTACAGTAAACTGCAGTCATCGCAAGTGGAGACTTGCTTGTTCTTTCTAACCAAAATAAATTTTCCTCTCAATTTTGAAATTATTATAATAATAAATATAATAAAATCTATATTGGGATAAGGTGTCACAGAGGTTAATGGATTTACATCTTAAGTATCCTTTAGAACATCATAGACTAATAATGAAGAGTTTCCTAATACAGGCTAAGCATAAAAGAATGATAAAGATACCAACACAGGACTAGATTAAGCCTCTACTTCCCTCTGCAGCAAGAACATACTGTAGTTCCTGCTGTGAATGGATCCAATGAAAAAAACCAAGCTCAACCAGCAACAGGGAGGTGCTGTGTCTCCATTATTGTGCCTCGTGAGCTGTCAAGAGCCTCTCTGGAAGGGTGAGAAGCTGTCTGGTGCCCTCTTCCTTTCTCCTGGACTTCCTTCTGGTTAGCCAAGTTGAGTCGGGCTTCTCTGTAGAAGTAACTTGTCTTTGCACCAAGCTCCTCAGCCTTCTGATTTCTTTCTGACCAGCAGGATGACATCCAAAATCACATGATGAGCAGGACCTGCTTTAGTACCGTATGTTATCTCTCTTAATGGTTCACTTTTTCCCCATTTCAACCCATAAGAAGTTGTTGTACCAAAGCTGTATATGAAGATGTATGCAATCCTCCTGATCTCCTGTCAGGAGGAAAGAAATTGTTTAGTAGAGTCTCACTTATTAATAAACCCAAGCTGTAATTTGCATCACTTTCTACATTATTGTTATGTTTCTTAAATCTAGGCACACTTTTGAGATCAAGCTAATTAATCTTGTGTAAATCAGCATCTTTGTGCCTTTTTAAAAATCTTAGTAATCTTCAAATGTGTTAGAAGAATGGCCTGGGGTGAGTATGCAGTGATGCCATCATCAGTTTCAGTGACCCATGGAGATATTATGAACCTCACTGAAAACCAGGGCAGATAATTGGTTTCTTTTCAGTTTATGTCTAAGTTTAGTTATCTGTATATCCTTATCCTGTTTGTTTTAATACTGTTTGCAAAGACAATCTTAGCTTAGGTTTTAAATGAGAATTTTGTTAAGCTTCTCAGATTTTATAAATCTGGAGTTCATGCTCTTTAAAAATCAAAACCAGTAATTTTAAATCTACTTTTGTTTTTGTCGTGCCATTTTATTTTAATCTGTGACCATGTGTATTTAAAAGAAAATCGTGCAACTCTTCTGTGCTCCTTGCTGAACAATGTGAAACTGACTGGCTTTTGGTTTTATAGATTTAGGGGCTATTTAGTAAAGTGAACTTCTTGAAAATATTTTTCTACTACTTTTTTGAGGATGCTAATCTCTCATAAGGGTGTAGCACAGCGTGATATTTAGTCTTTGCTGTAGTCCCCATGGTCTCTGGACAGCAGTCCTTTCCTGCAGGCAGCACTACTGCCCAGGGTGGGAGAGGTGGTCAGAAAGGAATCGGAAGCCTGAGTAGCTCAGTCTGAGGCAGGACTACAAGTCAGTGCCCTTGTCACACTGCTGGTTTGGTGGGACACATCTGCCCTGGGAAGATCATTTCAGCTGGAGCCAGCACTGGTGCTTGGTGAGTGCTGAGGAACTGATTAGAAGAGACTTCCTCAGCAAATGTTCTGCTGCATCTTCTTCACTCTGAGATCAACTACTTTCCCTGAGCATAGTATCATGTTTTAATGGCTTAATGTTGTGTTTCTGCTGTAACAGCTGCTTCCTGGTTGTCCTGGCATTAATGACTGCCAGCTTTTAATGTGTCTTGTGGTGGTGTCAAAATCTGGTCTGTACCAGCAGCAGCCAGAGTGCAGGTTTGCTTCCTTTGTGGTTATTCAGCTGGCCTAAAGTATCATGGCAGGAACAAAGCAGTGCCAGTCTGTTCTCTTCATACTGTTGTCAAGTAGTATCCTGGGGTATGTTGTCATCAGTGATGATGTTCTAGTGCAACACATCATTGCCTAGTCAATGTCAAATTGATACTGGTGTTGGTGTAAGAGCTGGTGTGCTGTGTTGCCAGTCGCTTCTCTTGTTTGTATGGGCCTATATTTTGCGCAAAAAACTGGCAGGTCTTCACAATATTTTAAATCCACCTAATCATTTCAAGCTAATATGAAATGTCTTTTAGCCTTCTTAAATCTACATATAATCATTTTATTAGTCAGAGTCTAGGTGCCCTTAAACAGGTTTCTACCTGTACTGAAAGTTTCCCCATACGCTAGTAAGAGGTTGTTTATAATCTTTTGTATTCATAGCTTTACCTTATTTTTTTGTATGTTATTGTTTTGAGTTACAGCTTTTAGCTGTTGTCTGAGCTGTACAGTAGTCTACTGATACACTGCTGGCTCCAGACTATATTTTAGCTTACTTCTCATGGATCCTCAGGGAAAGATTTCTGCACTCACCAAATCTCTCCCAGGTTGGCATTTGATTTGCAAGTTGTGTGTTGACTTCAAACACACAGAGCCTTTTGGCATGTTTCAAAGGTGCATTTATTGAGGCCATTGATGACAAAAATTTTGGTTTTGTCTAGAGTCAAACAAAGCTGTCTGCCAATAAACAGGTCCAAAATTTGTAATGATTATACACTGTGACCAAACTTGCTGTTTCTGCTCAAACATGCTGGTTACTGGTGCCTGTTGGTGTCTGGTACACTTCCTACCAGCCCATTGGGCAGAACCCCTTGATGCTGTTCTAAGAGTACACTGCTCAGGCACTTCAGTGTCTCACAGTCACTGCACTGCAGGCAGGTTCTTATATTCAACTCCTCCAAGAGTTAAACCTTTACTAGAATTTTTATCAGTGCATCAGATACTTTTGCATGAGAACAGTCTGAAGCAGCTGATTGGGTAAGCTAAATTAGGTACCTATTTCTGAACTTAGTTTACCTGTTTAAAGGAAGTATTAATTCCATTCTCCTTTGCTAGACAGCTGTTTCTGATTGACTTCTATTGACCATATACTGAAGAAGTACATTTTGCTGTAGCTCTAATTTTATATAGTCAGTTTTTTCCACAGCTGCTCAGAAGATTGTCATGCTTGACCAACCTGATTGCCTTCTATGATGAAATTACTGGATCTGGGGATGATGGGAAAGCAAGGGATGGTGTTTACTTTGGCTTTAGTGAGGCTTTTGACACTGCCTCCCACAGTACTTTTGTAGCCTAAGAGTGATACTAGGTACTGGGTGGATGGATGGATAACTAGAAGTTGGGTGAGAAGCTGTTTGGATGACTGGACTGAGATGACAGTGCCTAATGGGTTGTGCTTTACAGACCCCTGCAGTTCTCCACTTGGCTCTGGAGTGTGTCCTCTTGAATGTCATCATCAACGGCCTGGAGGAGGCAGTGCAATGCAAATTTGTAGATGATAAATGCTTGAGGTCAGGGCTGTTTTGCCTGGGCAGGCTGGAGGAGTGGGCCAACAGGGTCTGCATTCAAATTCAGCAAGGACAAATGCCGAGCCCTGGGTGCCAGGACAGGCTGGGACTGCCTGGCTGGGGAGCAGCTCTGCAGGAAAGGACATGATAGGCAGCAAGCTGAGCACATGCATGAATGTGCATCAACACCTGCATTGCTCTTCTAACAGACCTCTGCCTGTGAAGTGTTTAGCCAAGGTAAACTAGCTAAGCCTAACTTAAGTTTTGCATCGCCCACCATGAATTCAAGTCATCTAGTAGTAGCATGACTTGCCCAATGTCCTCTGAGCAGTAAGCTCAGCCAGGCTCACTGGATAGTCTTAAATATGAGGGATTGTTTTAGGAACTGTGTGTCAGGGTCTTCTTATTTTCACTCCAGCTTCTCAAGATCTTTCCTGTCTTCTCTAAAGGTGTCTGCTGGAGCCTGTGCTGCAGTGACTACCAGTGTGCCTGGCTCAGGACTCATGCTGGTTTCAGAGATGTGCTTCGTGCAGTGCCCATGTTATACCTTCACCCTTATGTGACACAGACCTTCCAGAGGAGCACCTTTCCCTCTTCTTTGGTGGCAGTGGCTATCTGCTCTGGTAGGTAGAGCAGACCTGGGCCTCTTCCCCATCCCCGAGGGCCAGGGCACTGTGTGGTTTGGATCCATACACCTGAACTTGCTTTAGTCCCAGACTAGGGTTGTCTCACTCAAACTGCCCCTCCTGAGCTTGTGCTGTTCCTTGAAAAACAGATTTCCCTTAACTAAATGTGAAATTTTTGGTGTGACAGTTTTTTAATGTTGAAGTGCATTTATTCCTCTGGCATTGCAGAAGGCTCTCAGGGTGGGCACGTGCTGTGTGTGCAGTCTGGGGATGCAAACCAGAGAGCATGGCTTGTGCTCACGGGGAGGACACAGGCTACCTGTTTCTGTGTGTTTTGCATCCACTTGAGGGCACCACAGTACTGCCAACAGCAGAGTTCTTGCAAACTGCATAGTGCACTGTCCCCTGCATTTTAAAGGACACTTTTAGGGGAAAAAACAATTATTTAAACTCCCATCCTGTGAGAATGCCTATTTCTGATATATTTTCCTCTTCCCCTGGATTATAGGTATCTGACCCTAGCACACAACACCTTCTGTTATGGTACACATCTTATACTAGCCCTTTCAGTAACTCCTAGAAGGGAGATGAGCTTTGTGAATGAACAGGCTCAAATGGAGAGAAAATAAGAAGTGATTTAGCTCTGAGCTCTTGCCACAGCCCTGTTTTTCCAAGCAAAGGTAATATCTCTCAACTCCTTTAATTGTGAAGGGCCTGAAAGCCAAAGACAGCTGCTGTGCCCAGCATTGCAGGAGAGTTGCCCAGGGAAGCTTCCTGTGAGGTCCATTCAATTTATTACCTTGGCGGAGGTGTGCACTTCTCTGGGAAGTCCTGCAGGCCTTGGAGTTGTGTCCCAAAATTGTTTCTATTTGTACGTCAGAAGCTGGGCCACTTCAGTCTTGTCAGCATGAGAACAGGCTCCCAAATGCGTCAAGCTTCAGTAGCAGGGATCTGTCCTACAAAGTGAGAGACCGTGAGTGGGCTCAGCCTCAGACTCTGCAGGGCCATGGCTGGCAGGGCAGCAGGTGAAGAAACAGCTAAAATGGTTTTGAGTCTCAGATCTACCACAGGGTTGTGTGACAAACTGTGGCCTCTCTGAGCCTGCATACCTCATCTTCTCCTTTGTACATGTTGCCCTGTAAGTTGTTCATCACAGGTGGTGCTCCTGGTCACTGTCTCTGATGTGGGAAGATACAGATCCCATTTGTGTTCCTGCAGAATGCTCACTGCAAACCTGATTTCTATTTCCAGCTGTATCTTGTATGGCAGCACTGCCCAAAATAGCCTTTGCCCCTCTGTTTTCATTTTCACATGGAAATCCTGTTTGTTTGAAGTGACTGAAATGTCTGCAGGCAGTGGAAGATAGGGGTGAAGGTCTGAAGGACTTGGTCAATAAGTTTAGGTGGGCATACATGGCATGCCTTTTTTTTTCTGCTCTATATCTCTTGTGAATATAAACTGAGAAATTATTACAATTACATCACTGGAAGGAAGTGCAGCAAGAAAGAATCAGCCATGATGAGTTTAGCTGGGGAAAGCTGCTCACAGGCTTTCTTTTGGACTGCTTTAAACCACAGTGAAGTGTAGATAAAACCTGATTAGAGAGGCCTGTTTGTGCTTAAATAAAACTATGTGTAAATGATGATTTTTCCTTTTAAAAAGAAACACTGGTATCTTTGCAAAATTGACTTTAAAGCACTGGTTTCACAGGGTGAAATAAAGATCAAAACAATCCTACTTGAGGCTGAGTGTCAAATGGTACTCACTGCATGGTTACTTTATAGAGTAAACATGGTCATGTCAGACCAGAGTTTAACATTTTCCAGGAATTTTACTTGTTGCCTAAACAAGATGGGGTTATGTGTCTTTTTGCTTTTCAAACAGCATATTTAGCAGCATATGCTGCTGCTGGATCTGAATTAAAGGTTAACTACAGTCAGCTGTCAGATTGGTCTCTTATCAGTTGTTCTCTGTGAAGTCAACCTGCATATAATTTTCTGTCCTTGGATTTTGCAGTTATGTCCAGGTAGTTTGGTTTACCTTTAAGATGGTTAGAGTGAAAATAAATAATAAAATCATGGAGATTATTGTCAGATCAAAAGTCACAGGGTTCATGCATGTAGGCACCTGGTGTGTGGTCAACATCCTGTTTATAGCTAATCCAGCTGCACATTCAGGGATTCAGAAGTTGTCAAATGATGGAGGAAAAAAAGTCTTGGAAAAAGTGACAGAGCAAAGCTTCATAATAGTCTATAAACAGGAAAGTATTTTTCCATCACTTATGCTCTTGGTATTACTGTAAATAGCAACTGTTACATGTGAAACACATATTGTGAAGATGAATCCCTGCAAGTATCTTGGAAATACTGATACATGGTAATTGGGGTTAATCTGCCTTCCGTTTTTATTTTCACATTTAGAAATGTTACGGGATTTTTGAGAGGAATGAGCTGGGATGCACCTGTAAATTGCTAGAACATGTTGAATACTTATATTAATTTGCTTTGTGATGATTCCAAAGAAGGTCAAGGCCCAGCTGTTGTAGCTGGGTGGTTGTAGAGCAGGTAAAAGCAAGCACACTAAGCAGAAGGCAGAAAAGAAAGGGCTAGCAGAGAACATTTGGTTATTAATAAATGTAACGCATATTTTGATGTAGCATCACATTGTTTCCTTAAGCATTTTGAATCATAACATCAGCTATGTGCAGCTAAGGCCCATCCAAACCCAACCACCTGTGTGGTTTCTTGCAGACATCAGAGGTAGAAATGCTTTATTTGCAGGGAAGAATTATTTTGCTGTTAGGAAAGAAAATTAAAGAAAGAAACAAACCTTCCCACTTCTTTTTTTAATCTTCCTTCAGATTAAAGCTTTCATAGCAAAATCCTAGCTCAGACAATGAAGTCTTAACTTCATAATCAAAACTATGAACAACACTAACCAGTAATAATGCTTTGTCCAATAATTTTGTTTGCCTAGTTTTTCTTCAGGTCTTCTCTTTAACTAAACTCCTCCATCTGTAGCAGAATGCTCAAAGACCTCACTAATTAGGGACAGTGATGATTTGTCACTGGCATGAAGCTGGTGGCAGGTACTGTCCTAGATCCTCACTTTTAATCTCACCCTCATCCTTTTCAGCAGCAAAGTGGTTGCACCACCCTGTGGCATCTGAATCATTTTCATGGGTTTACTGTAAATGGCAAAGGTGGAATCAATCAGGAACTGGAGCTCTGGGAATTCATTCACTTTGATGACATCAGTTCTTGTGCACCTACTCTGGTGTCAAAATATCCTCAGTAATACTCCTCAGAAGCAAGTCGGATCTTTTAGAGACCTCTTCCTTTCCTGTTACTGTGATTGTTTAGTGGGTTGGGATTTTCTGTGTTCTAATAAATTTATTTTTTGTTGTTCTCTGGGTGCCTGAAATAACACTTTGGGTCTAGATGTGGTTTTTCATGCTATACTAAAAATTTGCCATTCCTCTGTGTACCCTGAAGCACAAATTCAAACAGAGTGAGGAAAGCCAGCTCACAGGACAGCTGAACCTCTGCTTGGAATTCTGTTCAAATCATTCAGCTTGCTGTGGACACATGAATTTAGGGGTAAAAAAAAGTTCTTACAAAAAGAAATGGTTTTAGCTAATCTGCATGGCACTTAAAAAATATTCTATATTGCTTGTTGCAACTTTCAAAATGTTTAAAGTTAAAACATCTTGTGTTGACATTTAAAATAAAAACATAATTACTTTTTTCCTCCCTTTTTTTACTGCATTTTGCTCCAGATTTTAGGGTTTTTAAAGATGACCTCTGAAGTCACAATAAATTGGGCTTCTCATGTTGACAGTTGAAGAGAAAATGTGCGTGAAATTAACATTTTCAAAGATTTGTTTTCTATTGGGTGTCTATTACTGTGCTCAATTTGCAAAATAAAGCTGCTCATTGCCATTATTCATAGTTTATTACTTAAGTAACACTAGGTTAACATGCAACGAGTCATTATTGCTGTCATGACTTTTCATGAGGATCATTGTTTCTTATGTTTGGAAAAATGGAGTAAGAGGAGTTTTCTGCCTTAGCTGGAACATGTGTGCTGGGCACAGTCATCGTTCCCATGTCCTGCATAACCTAAAGGGTTGGAGGGAGCCCTACCCAAAGGTCCTGAGAAGAATCTTCCTCAAGCTGGTGAGATTGTCCTTCTGCTGAATCAGAGATAAGGTTTTTGTCCATCCCATGGACTATCTCTCCTGTCCTTTTCTGCCAATGAATCAGCTCAAAGTTCTTTATTTCTCTCTGCAGGTGGCTTTTCTCCTGCTTTCCAAAGCTGGTAAGACACTCTGAGGAGTCTGGTGGGTGCAAAATGCATGGGACCTAGCAGGAGTACAGAGCTCTGAGGGGGTGACCTCGTACCACAGGTGGGAACTGCTGGGCCAGTTTAATGCTGGTTCCAGCAGTCTCTCCAAAGACAGAGCTGGGAATAGGGTTGAAATACCCTCCAAAATACTGACAACCACACACATGGAGTTGACATCAGCTCTAGTCTCAAAATGAGATCAAGTAATGAGCTGTCTCGTGTTCACATGAGATCGCATGAAACATGATTAGCAGGATATGTGGTGTGAGTACAGAACAGGAGGTTTAATTTGAAATGTATATCCTGGCATTTGGCATTTCCCAGCACAGCTCTACACCTCACAACAAACTGAGAATGTGTTAAGGGTCTTGGCCAGTTCTGGGAATAGCTATGATTTGTTTGAGTCAGGACAAACTATCCACCCCTGTCCAAAAGGAGATTCACATCTCCACAACAGAGGGTATCAAGTACTGGCTGAATAGAAAGTACTAGAGCCTTTCCTGCTTGACTGGCCTAATGAACAAGAAGCATACAGGGCAGGAGGAGGGAAGAGAAGGGAAAGAGGTTTGGACCAGTATGTCCGTCACTGTTGGATCTGAGCTGTAAAGGAAAGAAGGTCTTGAAGGTATAAACGCTTCCATCCTTCCGAGTTTGGATGTTCCCTTCTACTGGACTGCCTTGAAGCTCTTGCCATCATGTTACAGGAATCGGGGAGGGTGAAAGCATCATTGATGACTAATCTAAACACTGCAGAGTCATGCTGCTCTTGGTCTTCTGTTTCTTTTTATGTATTCACATAGGCCTTGCAGTTCTACTGACTGATGGGGATTCTTCAACACTCTCAGTTGCTTTCAGATGAATCTTGCCTTTCTGAACATGTTTTCAAGTACATGGCTGGACTCTAAGGTGTTCATTCTAGGTATCAGACACTCTCAAGGACACTGCTCCTTGCACGTGTTTCCCAGGGTAACTAAAAGAAAAAAAGTTATGTCTCCACTTTGTTTTGAAGGCCAGTTTGAGAGGTGACAATGCAGGCATCTCTGAAGGAGAAAAACCTTTTGGCAGCCACCGCAAGCCAGGAGCAGCCCCTGGCATATGGCATGATAAAATCACTCTCAAATTGTATGGGACCTGAAGGACAGTGCTGCACTAAGACTAGAGAACACTTGATTTCTTATCCACTGTATTATAATGTGTTTGAAATCAGTACCTTGCAAACATTTCAGTTGCTCTAATGATCTGGTCATTTCCTGAAATACTTTAATGGAATTTCCACTGACCTTAAAATAATAGTGTTTTTTAAAATGTAGTTAAGTGCAAATTTTTATTTGACAAATAGAGCCAGACTTCTCTTTCAAAAATATGACTTTTGCAAATGTGCTTGCTTCTGAAAATCCTAGAGCTGTTTTTCAGAGTGACAGGAATAACATAAATGCCAGAATAAGCACCAGTTGTTCTCAGAACACTGAAATCTCAATACTGAATGAGCAAAACAGTCATTTACTGCATGCAGGAACAGGTCCAGAAGAAGGTCTGCATGTCTCTCAAATTAGCAGTGAACTGCATGGAAGTGCTTATGTCTTGTGTCACCTTTGACTTCATGAGCAACTCGTATCTTCATATGAATATTTGCAAATGATATATACCCTGTCATAAAATGCTCTTATTAAATGTGCTGAGGTTTATCTTTCCCTGTCTTCAATTTTCAACCTGTAGTATTTAAAAGTTTCAAGATTTTCTACTCAGCATCCTAGAATCATAGAATTGTTTATGTTGGAAAAAATGTTTAAGATCACCAAGTCCAACCTCTAAACACTGCCAAGTCCACCTCTAAGCCGTGTTCCTAAATGCTACATCTACATGTCTTTAAAATACCTCCAGGGACTGGGAATCAACCACTTCCCTGGGCAGCTTGTTTCAACACTTGGCAACTGTTTTGGTGAAGAGTTTTTTCCCCCTAATCTGGATAGATATTTTATTTAAGAATTATTGATAGAGAAGTTACCCTGTGGCAAACAGGGAAGTTTGGGCATGTTAATTTTGTCACAGGGAAGACTCAGTGCATTAGCCCTAAATCCCTGGTAGGAGCTAATTGTTCCTCATGTATTTAAAAATAAAATGGAAGGATCTAGGTTTTTTGGACCACAGATTACTTGTTAAGACCTCGCTCATCTTATCATAAGTAAAATGTGTAAAGGTAAGTCTGAAGATACACACCACATATCTAATCTGCCATCTAACCTTCACTTGCTGATCTGTGGTATTTATAGAGTGCTAATCACTAGATTAGACATTTATCTTCAATTATATAAGACAGACTTAAGTTTAAGGTGATAGTGGGCTCCCATACTGTGTTAAAATGTTTATAATCTCAACCACTTTTCTCTGCAGGGGAGGGGGCTGAAGAGAGGAGTCACCTTTTCACTGCCACTCTGGAGGTGGCATTGCTAGCCAGGAGCATTTTCTAAGTTGGGTTTTTCAAAACTGTGCCCATTTTCAACCTTGTTTTCAAATTTGTTCCACTTGCTGAGTAATATTAAGTGGTACATCTGTCTATATTTGAAATGGCAGATGGTGCCTGTCCCAGTGCTGATAAGGGTGACTGTACAAACACTGTCTCCTTGGTGGGGGAGCCATAGATAGATGGCACAACCTGGTACGAGGTCATTTTTGCTTTATTTTATAGTCTCTACACCCCACCCTCCCATGTTGTGCCCATAAAAATTTTTCCTGTTAACCCTTATAAAAAGTTCACCAATTTTTCAAGCAAATGATTGATGTTGGGCAGCCTAAAATCTACTCATATCTCCAGATTTGTGCCCCTTCCCATACAGTGCCTAAACCAAACCCTCCCTGTAACCAAGGGAGTGAGCAGTGCCAAGTCTGACAGCGTGCACAGCTCTGCTGCAGCTGCAAAGCCATGACTGCTTGGGTTTTTATATGAAAAAGACTCTGAGCTCATGTTACTGAGAGGCAGGATAAAGCTGTTCAAAAATCACAGAAAAAGTCCAGCTGGTTTTTATTTGTTTGTTTGGTTTAAACAACCACAAAAGCTCTTTTGGGTTTATTTATGCAGCTGCATACATGGAAATGCATTGCTGCTTTTAGATTCACAGGAAGCTGAAGAGTTAAGAAATATGTTCCTGTGTCACCTTGCGTTCTGGCTGAGGAGCATCACAGCTGATTATTTACCTTCTGTACTAATATTTTAGTCTCAGATTCAGTTGTAGCTCCACATGGCATGTGTTTGTGTTCACATTTGCAACAGATCAAGCACGATCGGGCAGCATAAGGTCTCTAGCAAAATGTCCTCAGTCTAAAATCATAGAATCATGGAGTGATTTGGGCTGGACAGGACCTCTGGAGGTCATTGAGTCCAACCCCGCTGCCAAAGCAGGACCGCCTAGGACAGGTCACACAGAAATACACCCAGACGAGTCTTGAAAGTCTCCAGAGAAGGAGACTCCGTGACCTCTTTGGGCAGCCTGTTCCAGTGCTCTTCACCCTTACAGTAAAGAAGTTCTTTCTCTTGTTGAGGTGGAACTTCCTGTGTTCTAGCTTGCACCCATTGCACTATCACAGGGCACCACTGAAAAGAAACTGGCCCCTCCTACTTGACACCCACCTTTCAGATATTTATATACATTAGTAAGATCCCTGCTCAGTCTTCTCTTCTCTAGACTACACAGTCCCAGGTCTCTCAGCCTTTCCTTATAAGACAGGTATTGTGGTCCCTTAATCATCCTTGTAGCTTCTGTTGGACTCTCTCCAATCCCTGTCCCTCTTGAACTGGGAAGCCCAGAACTGGACACAGCACTCCAGACAGAAGACAAACACTCTCCCTTCTTCAGCCAGTGACCAGCATCTTCCAAAAAGTCACTTCAGTTGCTACTCCAATGTGTTTACAGACAAAGAAGAGCAAATCTTGATTTAAATGTAGATGCCTAGGGTAGTTTTTTAGGAAGGGGACTTCTCAGAGCTCCTACTTCAGGTTAAGATGTGAGAAACAAGTTCAGAGGCATTTCTCTTCTCTATCTGAATCACCAGAAGCGAGTTTGAAATAGGTCTGGTTTCAGCAACGGACATTTCACTGCGGGGCCTCCTGGAGCAGCCACCACTCTCTTATTCCTACTTCTCTTCAAATGGCTATCATCAAGAAGATGATGATTTTACCAGACCTAAGCAAGCAAAGTATTTTAAGCGCATGCTTAACTTCAGTCACATGAGAAGTTCACCCACTGACTTCAAGATAAACATTTGAATTAACTGGATGTATAACTTACATACCTTTCCTTAAGATATAAGGGGAAATCCTGGCTTGCCATGGCATTATCTGTTGGAGCATAAGCTAAAGACACTGTTTCAGAGCTTTTTTAAAGCTGTGCAAGCTTCAACTTCGGGATGATACTTCCCACTATCTGCCTAGCCAAAGCAGGCAGTCTGAACTAGCTCTTGGTTCCTCTAGTTGAGAAATTAATACTCTTACTGTTCAAGAAAACTTGTCTGTGCCAGAGGAAAAGGAGGATATGGAAACCTTCTAGAAAGACACTGGTTTTATGACTGTCTCCTTTGTCATCATTAAGGCTGTTAGCAAAGTCAGGTGCCCTCAAAAAGTACCAGTGACACAAGATTCACCCAGCTCCTCCCAGAAAACAAAATGTAGAAAACTCCCAGAGAAAATAATGTTGTGAAGCCATACAGGTGTTTATAGGCCAATTAAATGTTTGCACAGGAGACCAGAGAGATAAGAGATCAGTGAATCAAGGAATATGTGCATGTATCAGACAGAATGACCTCCAAAAGGTTGCTGTCAACTTCCTAGGAGAGTGGTTCCTCCTTGTAGCCCATACGACATAGTTGTGGTAGATTCTTCACTTCCAGAAATGTGTCTGCCTCCAGACTCACCTTTTAGAAAAGTAGGAGAGTTCACATCCCTGCTTAGTAATAACTCAGTTACTATATCCATTGTGCACCAATATATATAGTCCAACATGTACATACTTGTATATACGGACTCTCTGCTGCAAGGTCAACATCTGATTTCCTGCTGCACAGTTAAATTATTACAGTCTTTTAAACAATTCAGCAGGAACTATTCTGAAGAACAGGACCTTCAAAGTTTCAGAACATGAATGTTTGCTGATGATTCAGAATTAGTCAGAGGAAGACCAGGGCTTTCAGAAGAATTGCAGAAGGGCTTTATGAAAATCGTTGACTAGGTGTCATTATACATGAAATTAAGCGTTTGTTGTGTATATATATGGCAAAAGATGCACATGAGATAAAACACTCCTGACTCCTCTTCTGACAAAGATGAGAGGCACTGAACTGATTACTGTCACTCAGGAGTAAAACTCGGGGGCTGTGACAGTTTCATGGCAACAACAGCTCAGTGTTCAGGAGTGACTTCTGGGAAAGATAAAACAGAACTTCATTCTGTCCCTATATAAATCTGTGCTCTCCTAAGTCCTAGATACCATGTGCTGTTCTGATACTTTCCCCATTTCCTCTTAAATAATATCTTAGAAAAGATACAGGACCAAGAGGGGTTCAAAGAAAGGTAACAAGATGATCAAAGGCATGGTACCACTGTAAGAAAGAACAATTTTGGAAGCTACATCTCTTTATTTTGGACAAATTATGACTGCTGGAGTCTTAACAAGATTTATACAAAAGAGCTATAGAGTGAGCAAGGATTGACTGATTCCTTTTTTCCCCCAGTGCAAGAGGAAGAAGGCACCAGATGCACTGAATGTCATGTTTGATCATTTTTCTGTCTCACACACAGCACCCACAGATCTCCTTGACATGTAGCTTCCTGAGCAGGCTGCATGAGACCATTGGGTAGAAATTAATTGAAAGTTACTAAATGCATGAAATCACTCTGGTTCAGGAATTCCCTAAGCTGCAAATGATTGAAGGCAAGAAAAGTCCTCCTGAGGAGAGTAGTATATATCTTATACACTCTTCTTGAAGTACTCACATTTGGCTACTGCCAAGGTAAGGATGAGATGGCCACTTGAGCTCCTATATTATCTGACTAGTCTCTTCAGACTTCCAAGTATTCTCTTAGGTCAATTAAGGTGATTTGGCTAAGGCCAAAAAAACTTCCTGTCTTATACTTTTGGACCCAATAGGATATTTAAGAATGTGTCACTGCATATTTGATAGTAAAAAGTATCTCTCATCTCGCTGACTTTATTACACTGTCCCTGCTGTTGCACACTGGCCAGAGAGGGTAGAAGCCTGGGATCATCTATGCCTGGCAGGCAGTTTTTACAAACTTGAGAAATTCAGGCATTTTAGGAAAAGGTTGCATCATGTGTGAATCACCTAAACAAAGATGAAGAGCTATATTAAGTGTATATTACCTGAAACAGTAATAAAGTATATAAATACAAAACAGAAAAAAATAACACTGATGTGACTGTGTCTCACAATTCTCAAATCATCATGCTAGAAACAGCTAAAATAGACCAAAAGTCCATGGAGACTTCTTGTCTGACAGAATGACTGTTTTTTGAATAGTATGCTTTGCATTTGAAAGTAAGAAACATTGCTACTTGCAGCAAGACTGTAGATGCTTGATACAGACTTGAGGATGCCCCGTCCCTGGAACTGTTCAAGGCCAGGTTGGACGGGGCTTTCAACAACCAGGTCTAGTGAGAGGTGTCCCTGCCCATGCAGAGGGCTTGGATCTAGATGATCTTTAAGGTCCCTTCCAACCCAGACCATTCCATGATTCTATGATTTAGGTGCATGTGGCTTCAACCATTCTATAGGGAAGATCTAGAAAGAAAAAATAACCGTTGTCTAATTTATGAGCAGGTTTAGCTGCTGCTATTCTACATTTGAGAAAATCAAGCTGCACAGAGAGCTCTTTTCAGACCAGTTTGTTTCAACTCAATATTGACTCATAATTCTAAGTAATCATTCTCTCAGGAAAAGCTGATGTTGTGTCCATAGCAGTTGCACTGAGGCAGTAACCTTTACTCTGTATTTCTGATAAACAGTCATAAAGTTATTACTATATACCAGGAATTCCTGTTAGAAAAATAAATTAATTTGCTTCTGCCTCTTAGAACTATACACAAGCAAAGGAAATAAATTCTGACAAAGAGAAACAGTATCATAAATATATATATTATTGATATCAGGACTCTTCATATTATTGATGCATGTCTCAGGAAAAAAAAAAAAGGAAAGGAACTAATTTAATCTGAAGTAGAACTTTAATAAATTAAATTAATAGGAATTAACACAATTAATAGGAACTGTGGAATGATAACATGAACCATAAGGGTGAAATGATGGTGAACTGTGGAATATTGCTGATTTCAGCTGAAGTCAAACTTTTTTTCCTTGGAGTAGTGAAGTTGGGTTTATCAGAGCTCACTTTCCTACCTAGATTACTGAAACACCACTATTCTCATCAACAATTAGGAAACGGAACTTCTTTTCACAGGCAAATTCTGAGTGAGAATGACTTTTGCAAGCCCAGTCTCCCTTCCTGGTACAGCCATCAGCCAGTCCATGTAGCTCATGCAGACCCTCAGATGACAGTAGCCCTGTGGCTGCAGGTCATTCTGCTGAACCTCAGCCCAGTTAGAGTTTCACAGTGAGAAGCAGAACAGAACATTCTGGGGACTTCCTTGTTGCTGTGACACTTAACCTAAAGAGCTCTTTGATAGCCCAGCAATGGACACCACTAGAGAGCTGTTCAATGGATGGAGAAGTGGACAAGTAAATCCCATCAGATATTCAATGCTCTGGGCCCCCTTGACCCTCACTGTTAGTGACAGTTGCACCTGAGCAGCACCAGACTTCTAAATTGCTTTACTTTGGAACAGTCATCTCTCTTCCTCCATTTCTTGTCTCCTCAGAAGGGGGAAATTTTGCAACATAAATATCACAGAGAGGTAAATAAATGCAAATTTTAAAATAGCCCAGCATGGAAAAAATAAACAGTTGTAGCAAAGGATAAATTTGTGGCTGTGCATCTGATGGGATGGCCTTTACACACCTAGGGCTTGCAGATCTACCAAAAGAAGCTCTTGAAGATGTTGTTTTAATGTTCATTTTTTGTTAAGACATGATAAAATCCCAGATGGTAGGAATGCATGAACATTATGCTTGGTGGAAAAAACTTAGCATGTCTTCCCCTATAAGCAAGCAAGAGAGTGTGAAGTAACAAAACCTGGAAGTATGAATTTCTTTTTTATTAATGTTAAGTTCCTTGAATTCCTGCTACTTAATGATCCCTGATGATGACTGAAGAATGCTGACAATTCTAGCATTCATTTCTTACTCTGCTACATACACTGTTCATACGTACAACAGTATGAATTGCCATTTTGCTCTTCATAAGTTTAATTTCCACAGCTTGTATGAAGAATATGTAATAGGTAACACAGCAGGTCTGGGAGGAGTTCACATGTTCTGTGTTTTAAATTGCCATATGTGAAATGCAGGAGATAACACTGTCATGAGCTATAGCCGCTGACTGTCTCTAAAGTTTCTCTCAGATCCCCCAGGAATGTGAAATCATTCCTATAAATGGGATTTCCATCCCTGGGGCTTTAATCTCTGAGCTCCTTGACATGGGTGTCATGTCCTATTAGCTACACTGTGTAGAATAATCACTGTTGAGTGATCTATGAAAAACAATTATGGACATCCACAGTGTCTTCAGGTGACTCCTTTTAACAAGAAATGAAAGTGTCTCCTCAAGGGTCTGGTACCACAGCATCGTTCCTAAGTATGAATGCATTTCTGAGCTCTCCATTACCTAGAGGGCAAGGTCAGTGTGTCCATAAAAATACAGACAACTTGTTCCTTCTTCACTTATGGCCTCACAGTTTTCTCTGGGCTTCCCCTCTGGGGCAGGACATCCATGTTACACAGCCATCAAAAATGCCACTGCTGGTGGCAGCAGCACAGAGCCACTGGCACAGTGGCAGAAGGCTGGGCACAGCCTGTCTGCACTGGGGCACAGCAAGGAGCAGCTCCTGCTCCCCTGGGGCTACAGCAGCCCCCTGCCGTGCCTAGGGCAGCCCTGGGACATGCCTAGGGCAGCCTGGGGACACACCTAGGACAGCCCTGGGACATGCCTAGGGCAGCCTGGGGACACGCCTAGGGCAGCCCTGGGACATGCCTAGGGCAGCCTGGGGACACGCCTCATTCGAAACAGATGGGTGTAAATAAAGTTCAAGGAACTTTACAGATCAGGGTCATATCACTTTTCAGTGGCTGGTGTGTATAAAAAGCACACAAGGCCTGGCTGTGTGGCAGAAATGCTGTCCCAGGCTGTTGTTGCATAGCTCCACACACACCATTTCCTGCCACAGCTGGGGTGTCCCACAGGACACATTTGGCTCCATGGATAGCGAGGTGTCAGCTGAGAAATTTGAGAAATGTCAGTGTGAGACACACCACACTAAGAGCATCCTGTACCAGATCCTTAACAAAGAGCATGGAAGTGAGACCAAGTGGCACCAGCAGTATCGCAGTCACCACTGCTCCACAGGAAGCCGAGGCTGCTCTTGTATGGACAGAAGAGTTGTCCTGAAAACACCAGAAGCCACGTGCAGAAGAGCTGCTGAAGTGCTCTTGAAGACTTTAACTTTCATTAGAAACTTGCCTTCTTTCCATCATGTGCCTTGGGAGGATCAGGTTGTCCTCACAGAGCAGAACTGGGCCCCTCTTTTTGTTGTGGGCCTGGCACAAGAAGGGGTGGAGTTTGACCTGAGAGAGATTTCAGCTCCTAGCTTATTGAAAAAAATTCTCCTCAATCAGCCTTTGACAGCTAGCAAAGAACTGGAAAGCTCATCAGTGGGAGCATCTTTAGAAGAAGTTCAAAAGATGAAGAATTTATTGTGGAAATTTTGGGACCTGGACATAAGTGCAAAAGAATATGCCTATGTTAAAGGAATTATTCTTTTTAATTCTGGTAAGTCCTCCTGGAAATTACGTAGATGATTATGTGCCTAGAAGGACATTTGGCTTTTTCATTTGTGTATAGAAAGATGGTTAGTTCACCTCTCTTCTGTGAATCATAGAATCATAAAATGGCTTGGGTTAGAAGGGACCTTGAAGATCATCCAACTCCCCTGTATTGGCAGGGACACCTCTCACTAGATTAGGTTGCTCAGAGCCTGATCCAAGCTGCCCTTGAATACTTCCAGGGAGGGGGCTTCCACAACTTCCTTGGCAACCTGTTCCAGTGTCTCACCATCCTCATGGTGAAGAGTGTCTTCTAATATCTAATCTAAATCTATCTTCTTTCAGCTTAAAGTAATTCCCCCCTTGTCCTACCACTACAAGCCTTTGTAAAAAGCCCCTCCCCAGCTTTCCTGTAGGCCCTTCAGGTACTGGAAGGCCACTGTAAAGTCTCCCTGAAGCCTTCTTTTCTCCAGGCTGAACAATATAACTAAATGTTCTCAAAATTCTATATTTCACAATTTGTTTTTCTGCTTGAAGTGGTTCCTTGGATGTGTGCAGTAGTCACCCGCTGTAAGCTGAAACAGCTTCTATTAAACAAATGTTAAGTCATAAAGAATTAACTGTGTCACTTCAAACTGATTTCCAGTTAAAAGGTAACACAGCAGCCTCACCCATAGCACAGCAAAGGAGAGATGGTACATGGATCCATTATGTGAGTATTAGAGTTATTTTAACAGATGCTTCCTCTGTAGGAAGAACACTGGATAAGATAAAATAATCTATATAATCTGATTTTTCATCAATGAAGCAAAAAAAACAACCCTACAAACAAACTACCTGTATTGAGATTACACAGCTTTTATTTATTTATTCTTTGCTTATCTCTACATTCAATGCCTGGGACAGCAGTCACGGAGTAAGCTCAGAGTAGTGGTTGCATCCTCCCATTGCTGGTGCCAAGTTCAGCCTCTTTAGGAAGGAAGGTTGCCTGGGTCAGCACCACGGAGCCCGTGAGTCATTAACAGCTGAGCACTAAAGTCCACTAAAGTAAATGGAAAGACTTAGTGACTCCAGCCTGTTCTGGCTTGGATCCCCAGCTCCTTCCACAGCAATCACTGCTGTTTGGCTGCCCTGTCAGCACTGTGCTGTACTTGGGACTGCACCAAAAGGATACTTGAATGCTTCAGTTATTCCATGATATTTCTTGTGAATGGTTTATAGGCTGCTTGACGGTTCTAGTGACTTTATATTTGTTTCCAATAGGATTCAGATTTTGATTCTCGAGATGTAATGTCATCCAGATGTTTGGTATTGTCTTGTGTGTCTGTGCCACAGCATCAAACCAATGGAGTTTGTTTCAGTGCAAGCTGTTTTCTCAAGTTTTCATGATAAAACCAGGCTGAAAGAAACCACTGGTTACATCCAGGGTGATGATAAGAAAAGTCCCTCATCTGCAGCAGCTTACACAGTTTGACTAGCAGGAATTTTTATTATCTCTGTGCATAAATGTATTTTTCACTTAATGAAGGAGAAAGCAGCAGCAGAAGCAGGTGTTATGTTCTGGATTTGTGCTTTGCAACTCCTCCTGCTTCCCTGGGGGTGCTGTATGAGACACCCAGCAGCCCTTCACACTGTCTGCAGACAATGTCCAGAGTTTCAGGGAAAATCCCTAGTCCTACTCTCTGGAGGCACTTACATCTATGGGGTGCAGAAGGCAGCTAGGAGGACCTCAGATAAGTCTGGATTGACTCCAGTTGAAACAGTCAAAGTCTAACTCTGGGCTGAAAGGTACTCAGTGATTATAAACAGCCCAAATCACCTTTTAGCTACCTGTTTTGCTGCAAACAAATCTGCACAGCTGTTGTTTCACGGTTATTGTTTGTAATAATTTTTGAACACTTTTCACCAAATTCAGAACATGTTCTCTGCATACATGCAGCACATTTTCAGCTGCCGTCTTAGTTTTAGCTTAATGTTTGGCCAAATCCTAATTCTAAGTGGATTTTAAGCAGCCACCAAGAGTGGCAATGCTAAACTCTCTCCTGGATCATGAAGTAGCACATGTGGGCTCCTATTTTGTATCTTCTGTTCCTGTTAGGACCTCCACAACTGGCTGAGACAAAGGGGAAGAAGGAGGCATGGAGCAGTCCAGAGCTGGGTATGAGTTGGAGTTCAATGAGGTGCCCCAAAATGCAGCTGTAGCAGCACAGCTGGGGCAGTGCTGGGGCAAGACAAATGACACAGAGCTTTGGTTTTGACCTGAGAGATGACACCAAACTGACAGGTCTGAGAGACAGGATGCCATCCAGAGGGACCTGGACAATCTGGAGAAGTGTGAGCCTGTTCAACAAGGCCAAGTGTAAGGTCCTGCACATGGGTTGAGGTGATCCCCAGTGTCAATACAGGCTGGGGCATGAAGGGATCTATAGCAGTCCTGTAGAGTAGGACTAGGAGGTACTGGTGGATTAAAAACTGGGCATGAGCTGGCAATGTGTGCTCACAGCCCAGAAAGCCAACTATGCAACCTGTGCTGCATCAAAAGGAGCATGACCAGCAGGTCGAGGGAGGTGATTCTCCTGCTCTGCTCTGGTGACATCCCACCTGGAGCACTGTGTCCAGTTCTGGAGCCTTCAGCACATGACAGACATGGACCTGTTGGATTGAGTCCAGAAGAGGGTCACAAAAATGATCAGAGGGCTAGAGCACCTCTCCTGTGAAGACAAGTTGAGACGGTTGGGGTTCAGGCTGGAGAAGAGAAGGGTTATTGTGTCCTTTCAGTACTTAAAGGAGGCTTGTAAGAAATATGGGCACATACTTTTTAGTAAGGCCTGTAGTGATAGGACAAGGGGTAATGGTTTTAAACTAAGAGAGGGTAGATTCAGACTAGATATCAGGAAGAAATTTTTTACAATGAGTGTGGTGAGACACTCTAACTGGTTGCCCAGAGAGGTGGTAGATGCTCCACCGTTTGGAACATTCAAGGGCAGGTTGGATGTGACTCTGAGTAATCTGGTCTGGTTGAAGACATCCCTGCTCATTGCAGAGGTGTTGGACTGGATGAACTTTTATGGTCCCTTCCAGTGCAAGCCATTCGATGATCTCTTATGGCATAAAGATTGTGCTTACTATCACAAAAAAGTCCCTTTGGGAACAGGTTTGTAGGCAGCATGGGGTGTAGGTCCTCCCTCTAAAACCCAATTTGTGCAGTACTTCTGTGTGGGAGGCTCTGACTGGGTTACTGATTGACTATGTCTAGGCCAGCAAGAACCTGTGAAGGAGAAAGCATGTCCTCAACCCCTGTGGGGAAATAGGCAGCCCTGCTTCGACTGAATCCAGACTCTCCAGAACACACTGTCATGCTTGCTCATCCCAGGGTACTTTAGCTAAGGCTCTGGAGAAATCGAAGTGTGCATGGGCTCAGGTGCAAGGTCATCTCTAAGATTCAGGTAATAAGTCAAAGGAAGGAGCAGGTCAGACTGTCTCACCAAACATGCATGAACAGCAGAGAGTGAGAGGAAACTGCTCTTGCTGGTATTGACAACTGTCTGAAAAGCAATGGAGAACTGCCCTGTGAAGAGATGGGAACTGTGAAAAATAGTGCTGTTTTGGTATCACTGCCATATACACATGTATTTATGGAGTTGTGTATATATATATATATATATATATATATAAAAAACTCCTTCCAGGCAGTGACAGAACTATAAAAAAAGACATGGTCTTAAGAGTTTTAC
This sequence comes from Apus apus, assembly GCF_020740795.1. Taxonomy (NCBI): domain Eukaryota; kingdom Metazoa; phylum Chordata; class Aves; order Apodiformes; family Apodidae; genus Apus; species Apus apus. The sequence goes on along the minus strand of NC_067284.1, from coordinate 15,095,710 downwards.
AGTTCATCTGGAAACGTGTTTGACTGAGTATTATTATAACAGATCTCAGAACAAGAATTTTCTCATTATTTGTAAATTAAAGCCTGTGTTTGATTGCATATAAAAGAAGACCAAATGAGGAAATTAAGCACATTTGAAGGATATAAGCAATTGCAGTTTCATCCTGAATACACAAAATCCTGACAACTTCCTTTCCATGAAAATCTAACACTTGGAACCATTCTTACAGCTTGCAGCTGGCAGTAATCCCGGGGGAGATGGCTTTTCCAAACCCTTCATTGCTGGCTAGACTGGTTGCAGGCTTTGCCAAGGCTTCTTCTCCTCTGGCAGTGATGTCTAGGGAGAAGAGAATTGCTGAAGACTGACAAAGGGCAGACAGCCACAGACTGGAAAAAAACCACAACCAGCTTGGTTTTGCCCTAATGCTGGGCACTAGGCAGGAAGGCAAAAGGTCCCACACTTAAACAAAGGATCCTGTGTGAAACACTCCTTGGTCTAAGCTATTCAGATTCCATCCCAGGCAGGTATGGAACCATCACTGTAGAAGATGCTAAGCAGGGTTGGAGTGTGTGCTTGGAGATAGGTTAAAATATGATGTGGGAGGCAGGAGAGGCAGAAGGCAAAACTACCCCTGTCCAGGCTGCAGCAATACTGGGAAAGAATAGATGGGGTTATCTTCAGGCAGTAAGGACAGGAAGCAACAGGTTCCTGAGAGCTACGTGACAAGGCAATCCCACCAGAGGCAAAGGATAAACTTGGGATGTCCTTTGATTTTGGCCCTGGCTCCCACAATAACCCTCAGTTTGAAGTCATGTGCTATGGGAGGTATGTGACTGAGACTCAAGATCGTGACTCCATCAGGCCGAAACCTCTCACTCTCAGAAGTGACTGAGGAAAGGCAATACAAAAACAAGAAATACAATTATTTACCCTACTCCTGTGGGTCATGATAAATCTCACAAGGAACCTTTATGTTCTTCTGTACATGAAGATACCTAGATTGCATGTTCAACCATAGTGCCCCAGCTAGTCTAGCAAGCAGAGGTAACAATAGATGGGGCTGGGTAGACCTGGAAACCTATGTCTTTGAGCTGCCAGCCTGCTCTCTGCGCCAAGCCAGCACCTCCATCTTCCTGATGTTACCTACCCATTTTAGATTAGAGCTGGAATGTTTTCACCTACATTCTTAGCATCACTGGTGGGTAGACAACACCATAAAGTTTCTTCACCATCTGTACTGAGTAAAAGTTACCTCCTGTTACCATTTCATAGCTGGATTTAATGTAATGGGCTAGATTCCAATATGCTTACAATGCTGCTCAATATTCCTTCAAATGACTGAACTAAGCTTACCTTCTTCTTCCAAAAAGTATGTTTACAATGTTGTTATTGTTTTCTACTGAGCTAGCAAGCCAGACACACAGCAAGAGCACAGGATGAAAGTGTTTACTCAAGATTTATTATTTCACTTTTTGTTTTGACAGGATGCCACATCCTAAAGTGTCTCCCCTACGTACAAATGCTGCAGCAGGAAGCTCAGCAAGCCTTGATGGACTTTATCTCAACAATGTTCAACAGAAACCTAGACAGGTTTGCTTGGATTCTTCAGCTGATTGCCTCTCTTCGAGATGTGGATGCAGAGGCAATCGAAGAGCTCTTCTTCAGGCCCATCCTAGGAGAGGCCACCCTAAATGTATTACACCTAGAAACCCTATATATCAAGCCAGACTCACTGTGGAAACACATGACATCTGTGCTCCCAAATACCTATTTTTGAAGAGATGAGAGGGTTTTATGATCTGAGCACATTTTAAACAAATAATTGATGCATCTTTGTAAGACATTTATCTTTTTCTGTATGATTAAGTAATTTTATAAACATTTTAGAACTGAAAGCAGAGGAATTATTCTATGTACTTTCAAAACCTTTAGTCTAATGCATTCAGAGACTGTCTAGGAGCACCAGCATACTCTCTACTTGTGCTAGGTTCAACCATATTATTTCTAGTGAGCATTTTTATAGCTGTTTAAAACTATACAATATGCTTTTGGCTTTCCAGAAGTTTTTACTTCCAGGAAAAGGGGCAGTGGTAAATTTTATTCAGTACATCACCAATTGGAGATGAACACGTACATAAAAGGCTGATCAATGGTAAAATCAGTATAAATCCTTCCTTTTCCTGGGATGTCATTCTCTGATCCAAATGCCTTTTCTGTTCCACTGCAAACTCTAGTCCTTGGCTCTAATTGCTTCATGGATCTCTACCTTACTAACCCTTTTATTATAGATTTATTTTCTAAGTCTTGCAGTAAAATATGGGCACTAAATACCTCTCCCATTATTCACAAACTTCTTCCTTGACTAAGAAACTGAACAATATGATTCAAAAATTTCTTGACTGGACAAAAGTCATTATGCAGGATTGTTTCCGCAATGGGAATAACAAAGGTTGAAAGATACTGTGTTATGCCATAAGCAGCAGGACTAATGTAGCCCAGTTTCCTACATATTTAAGAACTTTCTCCTTTAGCCCTCTCTGCACCCTCTTATAATTACCCTCACTTCCTTCCAAACAGATGGCAGATGTTCCTTGGGCAGCAGAAATGCTGAAATACAGTTTTCTGCAGATGCGTACAATCTGTTCCTCCATCTCTCACTGCAAGAGTTCCATGTCTCCACCTCCAAGTGTGCTGCGTCCCACAACATCTCACTGTCTCCTATCTCTCTGGCTGGAGAAGAGGCAGCATGTGTTGGGGTTGGTGCCAAGCTATGTATGTGTTGACTGGTCATTTTGTCAGGTTAAAAAAACCACTGAGCTTCTACTTTAGTGGCAGTGAAAGAAGGTATTTGTATCTCCTTCCTGTCCCATCCCTCTCCCAGTGGTTTCCACAGAACTTGGAAGAATTAATTGCTGAGTTTTTTCAAAAGAGGATCCAATCTAGTTTTGTTTATCAAGGGGGCTAAACCAAATGGGGACTGACAGACAGGTAGACAGACAGGACAACAAAGAGCTAAATCCGTGCTTCCTCAGAAAGTCAAACTAAAAGCAAAACAAAAAGAGCTTGTATATACACATGCACATCAACATATTTATATACAGAGAGGGATGTTCAAAGGACTTTAAAAGAAAGTCAGTCAAGGGAAAAAGAAGTCTAAATATGAAGAGTTTACTACCTACCAGTTTTGACTGAATACCACACATATTTTCCCCACTTTGGTAACTGAGTGATAAATTGCAAAAATAAAGGAAAAAAGGGAATCCCAAACAAGACAAACCACTTAAGCCTGTGGGTACTAGTGATCATGGAAGTAACAACCACTGCAGTAAAAACTATGCACCTTCCTATGTTACAAGCTAACCAGACCTTTCAGAAATTGAGATTTTGGACTGATGTTTTCCATGAAAAGCCTCTAGGCTAGTAGTTTTCAGTAGGTTCTTGTTAAAATGGTTAAATAATACTACCATGGATCAAGTGATGTGTGGTAACACAATATTCCATGGTTAGTTGTTTGTGTTAGTGAACGGAAACATTACTTCCATAGATTTGCTTTTTGTCTGTACTTTTTAAGATTCACCTAAGCAGTGTCCATCCACTTTTCCACCAATTTTCACATTTGGTATTAACAATATCAAATGGCAGTAGACGTATGAGTTTCTCTCTCTCAAACACCTCTCTACCAGCTCTCTAACAGCCTCTACCTTCTGGCTACTACAGGTGCTCCACTTGCACTGGTGACAGTGTGGCACAGGCCAGGGCTGTGGGAGCAGGAGTGGGCTGGCCTCACACATGCAGCAGCTTCTGCAATGAGAATGGGAAGAATAACACTTCTCTGATCTCAGTGCTTCCTCTGCTGGTGTGATGAGTGGGGAAGAAGCACTTTCAGCTCAGTGGAAAAAGAAGGGATTTTGGAAAGAAGCAAAGAAAGTACAGAAAACCTGTAAAATGAGAAATAGTCATGAGTGGTTAGAGACAGGAGCAAAAAGGGAATTTAAAAACAGCAGGGGACAGACAGAAGCAGCTGATTAACAGAGCTAATTTCTGTGTAGTGTCCAGTTTACCTTCATAAGCCAAAGGCCTGCTCAGTGACACACCAAGAACCTGGACCCAGGACAACATTCACAATTCAGTACCCTGAAATTGAGGCTACTGAGAGCACACCAGACAGGCTCTGCTCACAGCTTGACTTCTTGTCAAAATCTGCTTCAAGGTCTTTGACTTTATCTTCAAGGTATAAAATGGCTTCAATTCAACTTTCTTAGAGTTGGAGCGCTCAGAGCCAACAAGTTCCCATGGCTTGGCTCACCCAGAAGACCATGTGATACTGGCTGACTACTCAATTATCCTGAGTGCCTGTGTAACCAGCTGGCTGAAAAGAATGCCTTGTGCTCTGTAGTGCAGATCATAGTCAAGATCCTGAGTTTTCAAGATGGTGTTACCTTCTACCATGAAGGAAAATCCTAAGCTTCAAAGGGAACTCCCACAAGCTCTGATATCACGGCCCTCACCTCAATGTGCTCTTAATACAAGATTCAGTCCTTTAACAGGTCCTTAACAAAACACATCTTTAGTTTGTATGAAATTAAAAAACTGAAGAACCTTGAGCTAAAGCTGTATGTAACCAACATTCCCTGCCTCGCTGACTTCATCACAGAAAGAGCGTGAATATTGAAAATAATTTGCTTGATAGCCTGTTCAAAGGGGCTGAGAAATTATTGTCTTGCTGAGGACAGAGTAAGAATCTGTATTTAACGTCATTAAGATGCATATGAGTGTGGAGGCTGTGAAGGTACAAGAGGCAGGCAGGAACTGGAGAGATGAAGGATCATGAGAAGAGGTCAGGAGCAAAAGCAGGAGCTCCCTCTGGAAGGAGGAAAGGCACAACACAAGACTGCCTTTAGAAGTCAAAGGAAATGCATTGGAATGGACAAGCACAGACAGAAATGAACAAAAGGCAAGAGGAAGAGAAGGGAAAATTGCCCACCCCCTCAAAAAGAAAAAAAGAAGAAGAAGAAGAAAAAAAGATTAAAAATCGAGAAGAGAAAGGTTTGTTAGTACTTCCTTTAGCTTCTTTAGCTTCTGGAATTGAAGCAGCAGCAGTGGTTCTCTGGCTATGAAATCCACCAGCAAAGTACGTGAATCTATCCCCCTCTAGTGCCTAGAAAATAACAGTGTTGTCACCACCCAGAATGGGAGCTGAGCAGATGGAGACCTGCCAATTACAGTACCTAGAGCTGTTGATGACTCAAGGAGAGCTTTCTCACTCAGAGATACCTCTCCTTTCCCATTTGATGACTTTTTCAAACTACTTAATGATAATATTTTTAAATTGTTAGAAGAAATTTACATTTTTAATATAAAAAATGAGAATGTAAATGAAATTTCTTGTGAAACCTTACTCCAGCCTCCTTCTGAATATGATCCTTAGTTTTCTTAATGACCTAATTCCCAACTCCTATAGTTTTCCCTCAGGACTCCTTGCCTTATGTAGGGCAAAGAGTGGTCTGTGCTGTGAGAATTTGTTGCAACTGTGCAATGGAGGAGACTGCTGCCTGCTAAGGATCAGCTGCTTTTGTTGCAGCACCAACAGTGCAGAACCTAGCTTAAAATAGGTCTGCAGTCAGTTCCCACAGCTGCAAGCCAGGCCATGACAAACTGCATCTCACACTTCCAAAATGCTGTATAGTGCTGTAAACTCTGAAAAATCAGTCCATAGACCCCCAAAGCGCAGGGAATCATTTAATGGCTCTAACCTTCCTGCTTTCATTCCTCCTTTGTAAGAAGAAGTCATAATAATTTTGCCTCATCTTGTGACCGAACTCTGAAAATATTAGTCAGTGTTTGTAAAAAGCTAACAAATGCTGTACCTGAGCACGTTAGAGAGTCCCACTGTAAAGAAATAATCCTCTGCTCTAGGCTATATTCAACAGCATGCAGTAAAATAATGCAGAGGCCTACACATTATAGGGAAAAGAGAAAAAGACAAGATAGCGAAGAATAAGATTTAGAAAGCACTGAGTATGGCAGGGATCCTGTGGCAAAAATAACATGTTGTTTGCTATGGTGGGACCCACCTTGGTAGTGAGTTACTTGCACTGTCTCTAGAACACAAAGAGATGAGGATGCTGTGGGGAGGATTGCCTCCCTCCTCCCAGCCATATACCTTAGCTTTTGATGAATCACACTGTGCTTTACCTCTGCATATTGGTTCAGCTGAGGAGCCTACCTGACCATCTGAGATTCACTGACTAACTTTCAGATAGCAAAAGTGTGATTAATCCCACCTCTACAAAACATACAGAAGTGCTCTGGATCTGGTTTGTATATGCAGAATTTAATGTATTATATTAGGATGCTTAGCTTTGCTGTCCTGATCTTTATACAGTAGGTTTTAGACTTATACTTCCAGCTAAATGTGTATTTCTAACAAACAACAGCTATCTGATACAGGCTAGGAAACAAAGATAATTCAGTGATTTTATTCACCTGCCCAGAAAGGACTAAGAAGACATGCTATTTTCTGAGAAAAAAATAATCTATTTTGTTTAAGTAATACCAGATTTCAAAGTCACATGGGACATCACACTCATATATTTGTATCCTTGTCTATATCAGTAGTTTTATGTGGGGTTTGTATTTTGTTTTTTGTTGTTGTTGTGTTTTGTTTTGGTTGGTTGGTTTGTTACCTGTGGAATGCCTTTTGTAGAAATGTAGGTATTTAACTCAAAACCAAAATTTTCACTTTTGCTAGAAAGCACTTGCAAGTCATAATCTCAGTCTTAGATACATTTTTATTTGCAGCTGAGCCAACTATTGTAGGGTACAGATATGTGAAAAATGTGGTGCTGTACTTCATATGCATATAGTCATACAAGGAAACATATGCTACTTATTTCCATCACAGGTCCACTAATAAAAGCAGCCAAACTTGGGGAAAAAAAAACAAAACTGGAGACAAGTTTCTATAATAAAGGTATAGGCTAAAGAAGCTCCAGTTCTTTAAATGACAAAAAAAAAGAATCTCACTGAAATCAGTGTTATTAATTGTATAGAAATCCAAAGTCTTTTCCAGTGGGACCAGGAGAGGGGAGGGTGAGTCAGTAGTTCAGTTTTGCTTGGGCTTGTTATCAACTGTTGTCCTAGGTGAGGTTGTGATTTTGAAAGTACAACTTGTCATCTTCATGTGCACTCACTCTCAGTCTCTCTGCCTGGGAGGTAACAGAAATGTTGCAAGATTAAGCACTCTGTATCTCACTTAAGATAAGAACTTATTCATCTAAGGAAGACATGGTCACAGTTATCTCCTACCAGGTAATCTCAGGAGCCAAGAATGCAAAGCTTCAAGTAGTGTGGGAATGATCCCATTTCAGCCACAACAGAAACAATGTAAGCCATGCACACTCACATAAGGATGCTTATTAGGAGGGCAAAATGGAAAGTGTGGCTGAGACAGCAGTCAGGATGGCAGGGGAGGGATTTGCAAAATAAAGGTCTTGTTTATGCAGATGACCCTGCAGTGAAGGGTCTAGCAATCTTTGCCCACCAGGAACTTATTAGCAATTCAAAATAATCTGTAATATGCCTATAATATACAAATATTTGCTTCCAAATATACAAATATCAGTCAGTAGATAGCTGTGGTCACTGCAGCACGAGCAGGGGGTTGTTCTTTTCATGAGGATCAACGTAACTTTTGGGAGCATGATGCAAAATATGATGACAGGCAAGGAAGGGATGCTCTAACTAGGAGGAACAGTGGCATCATCTCCACTGTGCGTTGTCTGGTGTTGAACCCAGCACAACTGCGAGGTCAACCAAAGATGTAAGTGTAAGTTGTTACTGGTGATGTCATACACAATGTTGGTGAATCAGAATTCTGGTCTGCCACCAAACATCACACTGTCATACAGAAGTGACCAGAGAGATGCTGCAGGTGGCTCCTGCGAGCACCACTGTGGCACCTTGGATTAGTAGATGTTGCTACTACATTTCTTCTGGGACGTCGAGTCCCCTCAGCCCTGCTACATCAGTTTGTACACTCCCTGCACCCCTAATCTAAGTAGTTTTCACACTCTTCTGAGGTACCAAACATGTGAGCCCTGCACAGCCCTCTGTGGGTTTATGGTTAGGTGTGGACTCCCTCGCCCACACTCAAAGTTAGGTAAAAGCAAGCCAGTTGAGATCTGAATGTCAAGTATTTGCTCAGATTTAACAACATGGGCACAGCCCTGGGCCACTCTAGCTACACAGATTCCAGAAGTGGGTGGCATCCTTTTGGCTTGGAAAGCAAGTGAGGCAAATATGTGTCTGTCTACACCTGTCCTGGTCAATATATTTAAGTCATCAGTGTCATTATTAGGAAGATAAGATAAGTGCAGAAAGTAGGAAGGTCCTCCTACAACATCTAATCTGGCTCTTTCATTGTGCATATCAATGTATATATGATTACATCCCCAAATATATAAAATATAGCAAATTTATCAAACTCCACCCGAAAATAATCTAGGATATGTTTGCATGCTCTGTTCCTAATGGGGCAGCACTCAGAGTGTCCTGATCTGATGGTGATGAACTGTCTAATCCCAATGCTGAATCATTAATGACTAATATAGACACTCTTTCTTTTACCAATATTGTCATTCAATTCAAATACCTTTTCTCACTCTGAGGTGTTAATCCAATACATGTATAGACAACAGTTGTGTCCCTTATCCAACTGCCTCTGTCATCCCCTCCTGCCATTCCTACTCTGATAGTTTTCAACTTCTGGTCCATATCTCACAGTCTTGCTGTTGACTGATGGCTTAATGCTCTGTTCACTTGATCTGCTTGAGTCAGAGTATGAATCTCTCTGGCACAGAGGGGAAGCTCAGATTTTCTCCCATCAGTTCCCTCCTTCACCTGGAAATAATTTTGTTTCCTGTTCTGTGTCATAGTCTCATGTACAGCCTCATTGCTCTGCCTTAGGCTTCACTTCTAAACTATCTCAATCTATCTTCCTCTCCTCTGTTGCAACTGGCTTCCCTAATTTTGTCTTTTGCCATTCCATCATCTGCCTGCTTTTCCACAACCCTTCCCATTACTGCAAATTAATTTCTCAATTTTATTCTTCTCTGTTAATATTTTTTTTTTTTTGGCCACAGCATCCTTCTTCCTCTCTTACCCTTCAGCTTCTTTTCCTAGATTCCAGCCTTAAAGAAAGGATAAAAATCCTAAGACTTCCTTCTACAAATTGCTACACAAACCGCCCCTGCTGTTGTTTGTTTTGGACAGGTAGAGAGCATTGCTTGCAAGAGTAGTTTTGCCTTTGGTCTTCTCTGTTACAGTCTTTCACAAGAAGCTGAATGTGTATAGTCACACTCAGTAGCTTTGAGTGAAACCAACAGCAACCACCTCCTGACACATTTGAAGGGAAACAGCCCTAGGCATTCACCTACTGCAATCTAAACTATCCCAGTATCTTGCAGACCTGAACAAAACCAATCTTACTTTCTTTCTCATCCTACTTCCTGTTGTCATCTTCTCAGCATGCTAAGAAAAGTATACTAAGAAAGCACACTTCTTTCTTTCCACCAATCTCATTTCTGGCTGATGTGAGAAGCCTAGCAGAGAAGACAAAGCAAGATGGTAGAGAGCATGATTCTTCAGTCATCGTATGCCTAGGAAACACACTTTGTCCTGCTGATCTCCTGATTTTTTTTTACTTCTGCAGGTAACTTGTTTCTACTGTCCTGCCTGAGATCCCTCTTTCAAAGGAAATTCTTTCATTAATTAATTTGACCATGTCTAGACCAAGTGTTTTCCTATCTTACAGTGAAATGTTATCCCTTCTTTACATTCTGAAATATGTTTTAGTTTACTGGGGGCTCATCAAATGTAGTTTGTTACCTAGATAGTTCAATAAAAACAAAAATAAACTGTTTTATGCTCTCCATAAAATGAGATGAGGCAGAATAACAATAAAAATTAATGTTTTTTTTTTTTTTTTTTGCTGAAGCAGATTATTTGTCATGTTCTTGTCTTTGTTACATCCACCTCAAAAAGTAGACAGAAGATACAAAATCCTGCAAAGGGAGCTGAACTTTGTTCTCTTGGACACAGCTCAGGAGAAACCAAAAAAGTGTTTGTGACCACTCTTGCAAACAACTATAACTTCTAAGGAGGAGTGGGAATTAATCTTGTTTAGGTCCTTGCATTCTCAAAATACGACTGTATCTCATAACATGCTAATCCTCTTCTGGGGCAGACCTTCACATCTGACTGTAAAACAATGAAAGGAACAAAGGCACAAATGGAAATCTTCAGGATTTAGGCCCAGCTGAGTAAGCAGCTCTTGGTATTTCTGATGCAACTGTGAAAAAGTCTGATAACAGATCAACAACCTTCTCCAACTTCAGAAATATGGTAACCCACATATGAAGCACACAGGCTTAAAAAACCTTTCCTTTCTGGAGATCCAAACATTTCACAATACTTAACCACAGTTTTAAAAATATAAGGCACAATAAGTGACTTATGATTGCTCCTCCCCTTTCCACAAAGATAAGTAAATTGCCTCTGCCCCAGATGTAGTCAACAGCATTAACCAATGTACTGTTAGGTACCAAGCTAGTGAGAGTACAACAGCATCACCAGTATTGACAAGAAGAGACCTCTTCATTTGAAATCCAAGCCAGGGGCCACAATGTGCTGAGGGTTCCAGGGACAAATTATAATGTGCACACAGCTTGCATTGCATCTTGCACTGCATGACACCTACCTGTTCCCATCAGCCTGTCCTCTGGAGAGCCTGGACAGCCCCAGGGAACACAGTCTCCTCAGGGAAACACACCTGTTTAGTGACTCCCATTTTTCATCAAGTCTTTCAAATACAGTAATTTTTTTACTATAGAACAGCTCACAAAACTCACAAAGCACCAGAAAAAAAATCTCTTGTTTGGTTTCATACAGGGCTCAAGTACAGTCTCCTTAAACACTGCAGCTCCCCTTCCATGATCTCCAAGGCTATGCTGCAACTTCCCTGGGATATCCATAATCTACTGAGTTACAAGGTAGAGATATGGTAGGATGATATATGTGTTGACTGCAAGACTAATGTGTTTGGAGTACCAAGCCTGCTGTCAGATGCTAAGGCTGATAGCAGGCTGAGTGCCTTTAAATCCTGTTTGACAGCTTTCTGAAATCTGTATTGGAGTTATTTGTGAAGGAAACAATTGGCTGTTGGAGATAGATTGAATCACAAAGCCATAGGATGGTTTGGGTTGGAGAGAACCTTAAAGATCAACTAGTTCCTATTTCCCTGCACTGGCAGGGACACCTTCCACTAGACCAGGTTGCTCAAAGCGCCATCTGACCTGCCCTTGAACACTTCCAGGGACAGGGCAGCCACAACTGCCCTGGGCAGACTGTGCCAGTGACTCACCACAATCACGGGAAAGAATTTCTTCCTAATGTCTAACCTAAATCTACCCTTATGCAGCTTAAAACCATTAAAGCCCTCGTAAAAATGCCCTCCCCAGCTTTCCTGTAGCCCTTTCAGGTACTGGAAGGTGGCTATAAGATCTCCCTGGAGCCTTCTCTTCTCCAGGCTGAATAACCCTGACTCTCTCAGCCTGTTTTCATAGGAGAGATGCTCCAGCTCTCTGATCATCTCCATTGCCCTCCTCTGGACTCTGTTCAGGAGCTCCATCTCCTTCTTGTTTTGGGGACTCCAGAACTGGACACAACACTGGAGGTGAGGTTTCACCAGAGCAGAGTAGAGGGGGAAAACCTTTACCTGCTGACCCTGCTTCTTTTGATGCAGTCCAGGACACAGTTGGCTTTCTGGGCTCCAAGCCCATTGCCAGCTCCTGTTGAGCTTCTCATCAATCAACATCCCCACATCCTTCTCCTCAGGGATGTTCTAAATCTATTCTCCACACAGCTTGTAACCATGTTCAGGATTGCCCCAACCCAGCTGCAGGTCTTTGCATGTGGCCTTGTTGAACTTCATGAGGTTGGCACAGGCCCACCTCTCAAGTCTGTCAAGGCCTATCTGGATGGCATCCCTTCCCTCCAGTGTGTTGACCAGACCACACAGCTTGGTGTTGTCAGTGAACTTGCTGAGGGTGCACTCAATTCCATTGTCCTTGTTGCTGACAAAAATCTCAAGCAGTGTCAGTCCCAATACTGACCCCTGAGGAATGCCACTCATCACGGTCTCCACTTGGACATTGAGCCATTGACTGCAACTCTTTGAGTGCACCATCCAGCCAATTCCTGAGTGGTTAATCTGTCAAGTCCACATCTCTCCAATTCAGAGACAAGGATGTTGATCAGGACAGTGTCTAATGCTTTGCACAAGTCCAGGTAGATTTCATCAGTTGCTCCTCCTCCCTTTTTCATCAACACTGTAATTTCAGAATAGAAGGCCACTGAATTGGTCAAGCACGATTTGCCCCTAGTGAAGCCATGTTTACTGTCACCAAACACCTCCTTCTTTTCCCTGTGCCTTAGCACAGTTTTCAGGAGTATACGCTCCATGATCTTGCCAGGTGCAGAGGTGAGAGTGACTGGTCTGTAGTTCCCTGGGTCTTATTTTTTTCCCCTTTTGAAGATAGGGGTTGTGTTTCCCCTTTTTGAGTCAGTGGGAACTTCACTGGACTGCCATAAGATATGATGGACAGTGGCTTAGGAAGTTCACCTTCCAGTTCTCTCAGGACCTGTGAATGTATCTCATCAGGTTTCATGGACTTCTGAACCTTCAGGTTCCTTAGATGGTCTCAAGCCTGACCTACCCCTGTTGTGGGTGGTTCTTTTCAGTACCTGAAGGGGGCTTAATAGAAAGATCAAATAGACCTTTTACTAGTGCAATAGGATGAAGGGTAATGGTTTTAAACTGAGGGTAAACTTAGACTAAATGTAAGGAAAATAAAAATATGGTGAGGTTAGTGAAACACTGGAACAAGTTTCCCAGAGAGATGGTAGATGCCCCATCCCTGGAAACATTCAAGGTCAGACTGTATGGGGTTCTGAGAAACCTGGTCTACTTGGAGATGTTCCTGTTCATTGCAGAGGGGTTCGACTAGATGACCTTTAAAGGTCCCTTCCAACCCACCCATTCTATGATTCATTCTCCCATTCTCTGTCTTTGCCTTTTAGTCCCAGCCTTCATGTTGATTTTCTGCACACCAAGTTAATAGAATCTGTTGCTTAAAGTCTTCTTGTAGTACCATCATTATTACTGGGTTTGGGATTTTTAACTATTGAAGATTTCTGTTTGGATACACAGTTTCCCACAGGATTGCCTGTGTTTGGACTGAGCAGGTACAACACAGTGACTGAAACAGACTAAGATGAAAAATACTGAATCCAAATCCAAGCAGACACGTAGAGCTCACAAACACTGAGATTAGAGCCTGGGTGCTTACTGTCACTGTTCCCTGGCAATGCTGGGGTTGAACATGGGGGAACAAAGGGCTCCTTTCTTCCGGATGCAATTGCCTGGGACAAAATAGACACAGTGTAGGAGTTGCTACCACACATTTTTCTGTGAACAATGGATTACAGTCTCTCTACTGCCACTCATTCAGTCACATTAAAACGGCATCGAGCTGAATTTCTCTGCATATCAGACTAGTCAGTAACAAACCCACAAAATGTCCCTCCTGTGTTTTTCCTCTAACAAGCTGGTAGGGCAAACTGCAGCTGTATTGTATTTTGTGGAATTGATAGTTCTTTCTTTGGCAGGAGTTTATTGCATAAACATATGGAAAAATCTGCACTGGGACCTTCCAGTTAAGCACATGTGACAATATCTGTGGCACAGTTCCTACCAACAGCATAGAAGAGTTTTAAGGAATAAATCTTTTAGGGTCTGCTCCTGCCAGGGACTTAATTCTATGTCTCTGGGAAATGCTGAGAACAGGCAACTCTAACTCCTACAGAGTCACTACTAATTGAACCAACTTCCCATACATAAGTCATCGAGTGAGTTATCAAGCAGGCAAGTCTCGCTCTGTGATTCCTACCACCTACCCTCTCACCTTTGACATCCACTGAAATTCTAAAATAAGTAGCCATCTAGATTTAGAGAAACAAATCCTGGGAGTATAAATTCTTTCTCTTTTCCCATCCTTCCTGTGTCAGCCTGGGCATGTAAACCCCGTCACTTCAATCTTCTTGTAGCTACACTACGTAAAATGTCCTTATTTCTAGCTGGACCCAGACAAAAGCCCTTACAAAAGTCTAGAATCAAGGCTCTTCACTAATGCCTGCTGAAATTAACCTGGCCTAGGGGCTGCTTCCAGCAGTCAGATTTAGCTTGACCAGCAGCAGAAGTAGAGGTGAGAAATAGAGATACAACTATGGTGAGATTTAATTTTTAGAGAACTCCCAGTAGAATGAATATGGTTCTTTTCTCGTTTGAGAAAAATGTTGCACAGAAAGAAAACCTGCAACAGTTTCGATGAAAGCAGTGAGCCCTGTTGGTAAGTCATTTAATAATTAACTAGACAAAGCTCTTGACAGCTCACGGTAGGAAATAATTCTGATTCAAAAAAGGGTGGAGAGAACAATCTGGCAGATACATATTTCAACATATGTATTGCATCTCATCAAGTAAATCTTTATTGTTCCCTGCCACCTAATGGTGTACAAGAAAAATTACAAATCACTAAGACATTCCTCAAGTTACGCTATTTCTATCAGATTTTAATATATTTATTTAAATATAAAAAAGATCAAGGTTATGGGTAAAAATGTGAATTTCTGTTACTATAACTGGCTTTCAGTGAAGCCCACGCTACCTAATTTAGTATAAATTCTGAGTGCTAGTGAAGCTGTGTTTCTGCATTCAATACCTGTGCTGCCTATGGGTGCCTCTGAAAACCTTCTACAAGACATTCTACACACCTAAATTACATTTAGGCAGAAGTTGTCAGGTATCTGCTTGAAACAATGCTTTATATAAAAATTGGAAAGAACCAAAAAAACAACATTGCCACAACCAAGTTGTTTTTTTGAATGAAGCACAAAAATTTCAAACCAAACTTAGATACATATGAATTACCCAAATGTTGAGCTTTTCATCCACCAGTACCCCCAGGTCCTTCTCCACAGGACTGCTCTTGATCCCTTCATCCCCCAGCCTGTATTGGCACTGGGGATTGCTCTGAACCATATGCAGGAACTTGCACTTGGCCTTGTTGAATCTCATGAGGTTCACATAGGCCCACTTCTCTAGCTTGTCCAGGTCCCTCTGGTGTGACAGCTACACCAGACAGCTTGGTGCCACTTCCAAACTTGCTAAGGACATACTCAATCCTACTGTCTATATAACTGATGGAGATATTCAAGAGCACTGGTCCCAGTACAGACCCCTGAGGGATACTATTTGTCACCAGTCTCCATCTGGACATTAAGTCATTGACCACTACCCTCTGGATGTGATCATCCAGCCAAAAGCTAATCCACCAAACAGTCCACCCATCAAATCCATATCTCTCCCATTTAGAGAGAAGGACAACTGATGCATAGACATTGATGTCTCCATACTTAAAATTTGTCTAAATTTTACAGTTGTGTGGCAGGAATATGACTTTTATTTGTTCACTTGCTGTTCACAAATTCTGTATATTCAATTTACAGAAATTACTATTAAAATTATGGGGTGAGATTTACTATTTTTGTAACTGATCACAGCTCCCACTCTGATCAGCAGCCCAAGGCCAGTCTGTGGCAAGGAGAACTGACTCTCAAACACTTAAGGAAACCTGGGGAACGTATTGCTTGGTACATGGTTATCTCTTGAGTAGTAACTGCTGGTGGCAGGCAGAACACTGGAAATCTGTAAGAACTCATGTGACCCAAAGGTGATTTCTTAGATCACATGACCATTACTTAAAGGCAACTACATTGTGTACAACCATTTCTTCTGACAAAAGGTAATTCATGGAGAGTGGATTTTTTCTGTTGCCTTTTGTAACACACTTCTACCTGTACATGTGATATGGTTTAGAGTTCATAATCTAAATCTCAGTCAATGCTATCCGTTTCAATAAAATAAGTATATAGTCCTTTAATAAAAAATGATAGCAACAAAAATACATAATTTTGCTTCAGTTTTACTTAGAGAGGACAAAATACTTCATTAAACAGATATGGGAACAACACTGCTCATGGGGAATGACTAATCAAGGGGAAACAAGCAAGGCTTTGGCTCAGTGGGTTCCTGGCTTAAGCTGATCCATCATACCTTCTTATTCTCCCTTTTTTTACTTCCACTGAACATGAACATAGTTTAAGAAGACATCATAACTGACCAGTCTACTGCAGTAGATTACAGAAATATCATAGAGGCATTCCAGCCTGTTTATATGATCTGTTGGATGGATACATTTTATCCCAAGAATCTTGAGTAAAGGACTTGTTATATTTGTTTTTTGAACACTGCTTATGATGTCAGCTGTATATACATATGAAGAATCCATCTTTCCAGTAATTTCTGAATGATATTGACTGAGATTTTTGGGCATAATTTCCTGATCAGTCAAATAGCAATTTGCACTTATTAGTTAACAACAACTGATATTTTAGAACTGGAAGGTATTAATATTATTATTTTGGTATGACCTCACTCAGTACTTTTGGCATCAAGATCATAACTTTTGTTTGAGCTATAGTACATCTTCTACAAGGAAATCTAATTGCTATTTGAAGAATGGAAGTGATGAGAATCCATCTTGTTCTAAGGTAAATTGTTTCTACATTTCATTATCCTCAAGATAAAAACGTGGTCCTTATTCCTCATACAAACTTTATTTCATTATGGGTTTTTTTTTGCATTAGAATTATGAGCTGTCAACTATTGGAAATAATTTCCCTGTTCAGGTATTTCTAGATTGAGTCACAGTAGAAAATAGAGTTAAACATCCTCTGTGGTTTCAAAGCAATTAAAACTGATTGAATTAAACAGAGAAGTGTGGGATTCTCTTCTGGTAATTATGAAACATTGAAACATCTTATAAAAAAGCTGAATATTGTCTCTGTGAATAGACACCCCTGTTTCTAGCATTGCTCAATGTTACTCATAATTAAAAAATACGATTGTCTTTAGCTTTAGTGTGATTGTTCTGGTGAAGTGTTTAAAAACCTAAAAAGCAATTGGGGATGAAAGCCACAGTTACTATTCTGGACTAAGTGGGAAGCACTGTGTTAACAGGGAGGTGGGTAATACAGCAGAAGGAACTGGATGATTTCTGAACCTATGTGCAAACAAGTACAAAACTCCTCCATTGAAAATTCTTTTCCATTTTCTCCTGCTCTCTGCCAGACTACAACTTGGCTGGTTCCAGATGCAGTGCTCCTGGTCTGCTTTTTATCAAAGTTTAAAATAATAATTGCTAAACTGCAAAATGGTCTCTGGCATTTATGCTACCTGAGATTAAATAATTCACTTCTAGTTCCCTTTGGTCAAAACCATTGCTGCTCTGCTCTTGCTCAGTTTGTCCTACCTGCTCCTGGTGATAAGACTATCCTTTCTGCTCACATGGGTAACCTCTACAGGACTTAGAATAAAAACAGACAGGCCAAAAGTTACATCTCCTTTCCACAGCACACTTAAGAAAACAATTCCTCAGTTATAGGTATCCAGAAAAGAGATTACGCTCCCTCACCAGCAAAATAACCCATTTGTCTGAGTGAGGGTGTAGGGACAGGGAAGAAAACAGCTTCAAAGTACCAAAAAAATTACAGATGAAGAAGAATGAAGTAAATCATAGTTAGGGTAGGAGGAAGACAGAAGACAACAAGGGAAGCAAGAAAAAAGCTGTAAGTGCAAAGACGTATTGGAGTGGCAAGACTGCTTACTAGCAGCTCCTGTAAGAGGGAGTGAATCAGCTACATGACTGTTGGAGAGAAAATGTTACAAAATTCCTTCAGTGAACCACAGAGCAGTGAGGAAAACTTTCAGCAACACTGCAGCATGAGAGACAAAAATTGATGAGAAAACAACAGTGAAACTACGCTTGAAGGAATGCAATGGAAATCATCTGGATGCCTCATCATCTACAAAGATGTAATTTAAATAAAGAAGCACCTACTGGGAAACATGATGAGCTCAGAAGGAGGCTACAGTTCAGCTGCAAGTTATGTCCAAATTTTGAGGGATGTTGGAGTAGAATAGTAGACATGGAGCCATATGCTCATCACAGAGTCCAATATCCACAGTTTGCTCACAATTAGATCCATGTCAATCAGAGGTAACAATGTGGACTTCAAAGGAGCTACATCTGATTAATGCTGGCATAAGTACGGGCATAATGTGATCCATGTCAGTAGGGTCTGCAGTCATCATCAGATCCTCATTAGTTACTCTTTGTGATTATTCAGAAATAATAGTAATGATTGCCTGAGTTTTTTAATAGTTGTCAACAACACAAAATATGCACATGATGACTAATCCACACAGATGGGAAATGTGGCTGATTTCAGTCTTAAAAGTCTGGTGTATAGATTTAACAGAAGTGGCCCTAAGTGAGTGAACAACTTCCAAATGAGAAAGTTGTCTTCAAAACACAATTGATGTTGCTGGAAAATCATAACACATACCAGGAACAATGTGGATATAATTATTATTGTTGGACAACCTTGACAGGCTTGAGAAGTGGGTCCATGCAAACTGCATAAGGTTTAACAAGGCCAAGCGGAAGGTCTGGCACGAGTTGGGGCAATCCCAAGCACAAGTACAGGATGGGCAGAGAGTGGATTTAAAGCAGCCGTTAGGAGGACTTGGGGTGCTGGTTGATGAGAAGCTCAACACGAGCTGGCAAAGTGTGCTTGCATCTCAGAAGGCCAACTGTATTCTGGGCTCCATCAGAAGAAGTGTGGCCAGCAGGTCAAAGGAAGTGATTCTCCCTCTCTACTCTGCTCTGGTGAGACCTCACCTGGAGTACTGTGTCCATTTCTGGAGCCCTTACCACAAGGATTACATGGAGCTGTTGGAGTGAACCCAGAGGAGGGCAATGGAGATGATCAGAGGGCTGGAGCACCCTCTCCTGTGAAGACAGACTGAGAGAGTTGGGGTGGTTCAGCCTGGAGAGGGGAAGGCTCCAGGGAGGCCTTGTAGCAGCCTTCTAGTACCTGAAGGGGCTACAGGAAAGCTGGGGAGGGATTTATTAGTAGTAGTGAGAGGATGAGGTGTAATGCCTTTAATCTGGAACAGGGTAGATTAGGTATTAGGAAGAAATTTTTTGGTGCAAGGGTGGTGAGAAACTGGCACAGGTTGCCCAAAGAAGTTGTTGATGTCCCTTCCCTGGAAGTGTTCAGGGTCAGGTTGGATGGGGCTCTGAGCAGCTGGGTCTAGTGGGAGGTGTCCCTGCCCATGCAGAGGGGTTGGAACTTCTAAGGTCCCTTCCAGCCCAAACCACTCCATGATTCTGTGTTTCTATATGGAGGAAGGAAGGCTGCGAAAGTTGGGCAAGAAGATTCACCTGAGTGACGGCAGCATCTGGAGAACCAACGTGAGGTGGTCACTTCGGGAACATTGGAAAGCATGTTTTATGAAACCTGACAAGGAAAATGCATACATATGAAAGACCAGAATTTCACTTGCTAAAAAAAGTCATGTAATGAAAGTATGTGCAAGAGCGGCTCGAAAAAAGCCCTTGGACAAGAATTAAAAATAAGGGGGACTCGGCGAGTGGTTGGATGTGCAGCTGAGAAGCAGGTTTGAGAGACGCAGGGAACAGTGAATACCTGCAGGCGTCTCTATCAATTATTTTTATCCTTCCAGACAGTCTGCTGGGAAAGGATTTGAGGACTTCAACACATTCGTTCAGTATTTCACGATGCTGGGACGGCAACCTGAAAATCCCAGCGGAAGACAAGAAATAACGGTGAATTAATCGCCGAGGGGAAGCCTTTTGCTGGAAGCACAGCTGCGGCAGCATTTGGCGCTCGCCGAGGCGCCCTGCGCCCGGCACACCGTTACCGGCAGCACGGACGAGGCGGGGACAGCACCCCGGGGCCCTTCTCGGGCACGGGGCGGCCGGCGGGCAGGGAGCAGCGGCGCCGAGGGGCGCGAACGGCGGCTCGGGAGGGCGGCACCAGCCCCGCCCCCCACCCGCCCGGCAACGGCCGCTAACGGCCGCTAACGGCCGCCGCGCACGCGCCCCGCCCCTTCCCGCCCGCCGAGCGCGTAGCCCCGCCCCCCCTCCGCCCGCCTCCTGCGCACGCGCAGTAACTCCTGCCCCGCCCGCCCCGCCCTCCCCTCCACCCACCGCAGAGCGGCTCCTGATTGGTCCGGCTCCGCCCGCCGCGGGCCACTCAGGAAGCCCGCCCGGGACCCCGCCCCTCCGGCACGCGCGGCGGGCCCGGGGCTGCGCGGCGATGGCGGCGCTGGGGCGGGCGCTGCGCGGGGCCCGCGCCCCCGGGGCGGCAGCGGCGGCAGCAGCGGTACCGGTACCGGTACCAGGGCGCTGCCGGGGCGGGCTCTGGGGCCGCCTGCCCACCCTGACGGCCGCCACACGCCGGTCCGCGGCCCACTTCGCTTTCCAGCCGGACCCGGCGCCCAGCGCGTACGGTGAGAGCGGAGCCGGGCCGGGGTCCGGCCTCACGCTGCTGCCGGGTCCGCCCCGGGCGGTGGCTTCGCCTGGGAGCGTTTCCCCCCTCGGTGTTCCGCGAAGGGCTGGGGCGGCGGGCGGTGAGGGCCCCGTGGGTCGCAGGCGGGGGCAGCGGTGCTGCCGGCCTCGGCGGTGCCGCTCGGGACGGGCTGGTGAAGTGTCTTTGGGCAGCCGGTGCGGTCCTTGCAGTAGGCCTAGATGTCATCTCTCAGACCTGCACGCCCTTCCCCTGCCCCTCCTGTTTCCGTGGTAAAGCTTCTAGCAGTAACTTCATGACTTAATGCATCCGTCCCTGTCTTTTTACTGTATGCTGAAGTCATGAATGTGATAATAAACCTGTGATTAATAAAGACTGCTGTCTGGCGAAAAGCTGGAGGTTATCCTCGTGATCACACGGTGGAGAGTAAACACAAATCAGATGGAAATTAACAGCTCAGGACAAACGTTTTTTTTTCTGACTTTGTTCTTGAGATGCATCCAGACAAATGACTAGTGCTGAGTTCTGCTGGAAGAAACTTCCCAGCTTCTGCCCATGTGGGGCAGGCCAGTTTTTGTTGCCATTCACTAATAGAAAACTAGTTCCTTATGTTTTAAAGCTCACTTTGAAATTCTCTGAAAAATAGTGAAAGTCAAGTCATGCCAACACCAATCCTGATATTGGTAAGATAATGCTTCTCTAACTCCATGGTTCATATCTGAAGGGCACAATTAGTTTCTCCTTTCCCATGAGGGCTGAAACAGGGGCCTTTATTATAAGCAAGAGTAGCAGGTCAGAACAGTGTCAGTAGCTTCTGACAGTTGCTTAATAGGAATGTATTTGTATCAAATACTGCAAGGATTGTATATTGGAGAAAAGATAACCTAATGTGGATAACTTAGGAAAGAGAGAAACACCTACTATTCCCCAGATTTCCTTCTGCTGAATTTGAACATGTTGTAGCTTTCATGTAGTTTGAACATTTTCTGTAAGTGTTTTTTTACAGTTCTTCCTCTGAAAGTGCTATATAAAGTGTAACAAGTGAAGCTACCAGGCATAGTGATGTGTAAGAATGCAGCTGCAAAACATTTTGATACAGCAGCCTGATGTGTTTGCTTTACCCATTTTAGTAGAGCTGTCCAGCATCATGTTTTCTTCCTTCTTTGGAGCCTGGATTTGGTGCTTGTGATGCTTTTTAACTGCAGTCCAGAGAGTGGGTTGGTGGTCAAGAAATTGTCTGTAAACCAGCAAGGCTGGAGCTTTCAAACAAACAAACAAAAAAAGATGAAGTAAGCTTCATAAGATCTGGTGAATCTTGGCAGAAAGAATTCAAATTCTCAAAACAATAATGCTTTACTATGATTTTTTCCTTTGGAGAACTACTGTATTAGTAGTTGTTTCTAGTGTTTGACTAAGCATTACAAAGCTGCATTTGCTCTAGCTAAGAGCATAGTTTTTGCACAAGGCTGAATGCAGGGTAATAGAAATACAGGTCTTGGGATTGCAAAGTATACCATGTTCAACCCCATCTATCCCATAATCTAAGTTTACTCAGCAAGTGAGTTTTAGGTGCTTCTAGCAGATATGTAGTTTATGACTTATCTAAGTTTTTAGTCATGTTATGCACCATTGTTTTCTAACCTAGTTTGGTTTTTGACTCAAATGGCTAAATAATCCTTTTCACACAGGGCAAACTCAGAAGATGAATCTTTTCCAATCCATAACAAGTGCCTTGGACAATGCTTTAGCCAAAGATCCAACTGCAGGTATGCTATACTTGTCAATGTATTTGGCTTTGTATAAATTGCATTTTGTTTTGCCTATCTGTTTATAATATTAAATGCAGTTATCATGACCTTTAAAGTTTTCTAAGAAGTTAGTTCTACACTTTCATCTCAAACAAACCTTAAATGTGTTGTATTAACAGATTATTAATGATTTATGTGTTCTAAGATGCAGTTGAGTCTTTTGTATTAGTTCAGTGTATTTCACTTGAAACTTGGGACAGAAAGATGCATTGCTTAACATGTTTCTGGTATTACTGACATGAACTGTACTTCAGGGCAGCTTGAGTCCCACCCAGTAAGTAAAGGAGTTTTACAGTTGTAAATCTTAGTTTTTAATTCCTTCAACTTTCTATGCTCAAAAAGTGGTGTTTTTTAGAGACTATATATTCCTTGCTCTGGCCATTCTCCCTTCTCCCCTTCTCTCCAAAATTCTGTTCATTGATGCATATAGGCAGTGTAAGGTTTTTCTAGGCTTTTGCAGTCTGGATAACCCATAATTTTGAAGAAGCTCATTCATCATAGCTTGATTTAAAATGTTTATTCTAAACTCCGTTGCACAAACATTTAGTTCACCTCTAATTCATAGAATGGTTTGGGTTTCTTATACGTAACAGGAGGTCTGCTGCTTCTGTTGTCATAACAAAAGTGTGAGGATGGCCAGAAGTCTGAAAGGGATGTTTAATGCCATGAACACAGCTGCAAAAGCTCTAAGGTCTTGTGTAATTTTGTTTTTTCTTTTTAGTGTGTTAGTAGCTCCTTTTGGCAGTAACTTTTTTCTCTGCTTGAACCACTGCTCAACTCAAAGTCTGACTAACTGTGTAGTCTTTTAGGACAAGTTCTGTGTTGTCTGTCTAGTACTATGCCTCTATACGTTCCCGCAGTCTGTGTTATAATCACCTTTATTAAATTAAGCTTAGACAACTGAAAGTAGATTAGTGCCAAGAATAGACTTCAGTACCGTTTTTGTAGAATCAGTCAAATAAAGGCAAGGAGACTGCTAGTCCCACAGGAACTCGGATGTCATCTTCAGCCTTTTAGTTGCTCTAAGGTTGCAGTCTTGCTCCTCAGCTTTGCAGGGCTGGATCTATGCAAAGCCTTTTGCAAGATCGTGTTGGAGTTCTACAGCCCAAACAGTGAGTTGTCACTATTGTCCTACTTACTGAATTAATTAGTACTTCTTGCAATGGAAAGCAATGTTTTTAATTGTATGGGAATTGTGTAGCCATTGTTTAAGTACTGGAAACCCTCATACTTGGTTAATTAGTATTAGAATCTAAGCAGGGAAATATTTTCAGTGGCTGAACAGAATGAGTAAATCCACACAGGTTTGCGGATAGCAGCATTAAATGGGATTTTTTTTAATGCCAACTGGCTCAAAACTGAGTAGCCCCATGGTAATGGAAAGGCCTTACAATGATTTTAAGTACTTAAAAAACCCAAACAAATTAATATTAAAAATTAATTGGAGAGGTCATTTGGGGACATACGTCAGTCGAACTCCTTGATGGCATTGACTTTGCATGACTATATGTGTTATTTTTAAGTGGCATCATTAATATGATTGTCAGAAGTGTGTTAATCCCTTGTTGTGTTCGCAGTAGAAATGTGGGGTTTTTTTAAATTAAAATGATGTTTGAAAGGCAAGGAGGCTTTGTCCTTTGGAATATGGAGGAATCTGGGAATGATCAGAACTGACCCCAGTTCATGCAGATTACTGTTTGTGGTACTGCTGCGCATCTCTTACATGCTTAAAACAATTAAATAGGCAATATTTATTTATATGAATTAAATAACAAAACTGTTTTAAGAAAAATTAGACTTCATCATTCCATAAATTTAAAGACCCCTCCCTCCTCTCCCCAGATTATGTGATATGAAGCTAGATTTAAAAGGCAGTTACTTTTAGTGATAAAACTTTAATTGGCTATATCACACAGACTATAAGGATAGTAGAGTTGAGTATTAAGAGTTGTTCTCCAGAGAAGTTCCTGTCTAGTCACTTTTCAGATGTCTGGTGAGTATGTTTTGGGAGAGTTTGAAATTTCACATTGGATTGATCTTTTGAAGAAAACATTTTGCAAACCACTGCATTTACTGAAATCAGTTGATGAAGAGTGCGAACGGTTAGCTGTGGAAGCAGAACACAGAACTTCAGTGACTCCTTAGTGACTGAACATTTCTTGGAATTGCTTTTATTCATTTAGATGTTGTGATAGTACAGAGCCCTTCAGAAAAAAGATCAGTGGTTTGATGAAACCATAGCTGAATGAGTTTCTTGATTTCTGTTGAGACGAAGTTGTGTTGCTGTACTGATTCCTCGTTAACCTTTGTTCTCTATTTGTTATAGTTTCGCTATGCATCAGAAGCACTTAGTTTTAGATAAATCTTGTAGTAAAATGAAATTTTAGGTGCTACTTATGTTAGTGTCTCACATGAAAACATTTGAATCATGTTCATTAAAAATAAGATGTGTTGGAGTAACATTAGCCTCCTTTATTATTCTTATTTTTCAGTAATATTTGGTGAAGATGTGGCCTTTGGTGGAGTCTTCAGGTGTACAGTTGGCTTGCGAGACAAATATGGTAAGTTAACTTTTAAAAATGACATTATATTCATACTAGCCTCTCTGTTCTTTTGTCCTCCCCTATGGTTTGTGAGAGAAGCCTTGTAAGTGGATTTCTGTTTTCCTTTCTGTCCTTGGAAATAGAAAAAGTTTTACATATGTTACCGTTTGTGTAAACTTTCAAAGCTTTTAATACTTGCTGACTTACTGAAACTTGCTTTCAGGAGTCTTCTTTTTCTTCAGCTGACTTTATCAATATGACTTCATTTTTTAAACTGCAGTAGAACCAGATATTCATCGTTGTGGCCGCATTTAACTTCTTTAATTACAAACTAAAGTCTCTTAGCAACAATACGTGCTGATGCTTTTTATGCAAAGGAATTACATTAAAATGGATTTAAACTCTTTGTTTGTTAAATACAGTATTTTCTAGCATGGCCTGGAAAGCCAGAATAGAAATGATGTGTTTAGCTATGCTAATGTGGTTGGTTTACTTGTTAGGGAGACTCATGTGAAGACATTCTGAGAAATCATACAACCTTTTAAAGGTTTGCAAAAGATGATACTGAATGTTGTTGCACAGGCATGTAAGTGTCATGTTTACAGTTCTTGAATTTAACAACCTGGTTAGTGTTACCTGGTTAGCAAATCTAGAAGACTGTTCAAAGGCCTTCAGTGTTCTTCCAGTTGAGCGTCTTCTTTGGTTATCCATTTTGTGCAGATTAATTAAGTACTTATTTTGCTCAAGAGGTACTGTTACTGCAATGTTTCATGTATGGCTCGCTAGGTAGTACCTAGCAGGTCTTGGAAACTGGTTGTGCATACAGTAACCTCATAGCTTTTAACTTGGCAGTTGCTGTCTCCCCCACTGGGCTATTCAACAGAAGAAGAGGTCACAAACCTGTTTCAGCAGCTTGCTTTCTTAAAGGCACGAAGATGACTGGGACCACTTGCAGTCTGTGACTAAATCTATTTCCTTTTCCTCATTTGGAGATGAGTTACTGCCATCTTTGAGATCACCAAGATCCACTTTTTTGGAATGAACCAAAAAAGGGTGAGGAAGAAGACCATACTTTTAGGAAGTTTTAGAATCACAACCATATTTTGTCATCTTGTTTCTCTGCTTCAATTATTGTGTGGATGTTTCCTCACTCTCTGGTTTGTATGTTAATGTTCTAACAGTGTGGATAGGACTCCTAGTAGCAATGATCTTTAGTTCTGCTTGTTGAGGTTGAGTTAAGAGTTCTGTAACTCCAGTTGTGATATGTTAACTGTTTACTAGACTTTGTGAAAACGAAGCTTCTGCGGCAACAGTTGGTTGCTGGAAACATGAACAACAGAGACTTCATTTGGGAAATAAGCAAGTGGAGCAGATAGCTCTATAAGCAACCTTATTTTTTTAGTGAACAGTTTCAAAAACAAAAGAAACTTTATATTGTTAGGGTGTTGCTTTCAGGGTGATTAACTGGGTTTCTGTGATGTAAGGAAGTTATATAATACTGGAATGAAACAAAGACATTATTTCATTTTTGGAATAGTATGTTGTTCATGGTGTATCCAGAAGTGCCAGTGCTGTTCAAAGACTGTTAGCCACTGCTCCAAAATGCAGGGGAACGGTTGAGATGGGTAATGTAGACAAAGTGCAAAGAACTATTTACACAGTGTTAGTCTGATAAGCAACAATCATAGCACATCAGCAGCCTAGCCAGAAGAAAATCTATTTTATAAGTATGACAACAAAGATTTTTAAAAGAGATTTTTGAGGAAGATATGACATGGACTTTGGGAATATTTGATAAGAACTCCTTTAAGGCTTGAGAGGCAACACGAGAAATTGTGGAAGTACTTATGTGAACATTGATCAAGGGCTAATGAAATGGCTAGTATTGCCATTTAATCAAAGAATGTACCAACCTCTTTTTGATGAATAAGAGGATAGATTTGATAAGGGAAAAAAAAAAAGTAAACTGCTTTTGAGAGGATTGTGGCTGTCTATTAGTATTGTCTTAAAGATTAAGTAAATTCTGGATGCAGTGCTTATTTTATACAAAGGCTGGAGTCTATGTAAAATAAGGAGGAATTCCAGACAAGGAATGAACAAACAATCTCCTGGATCTCAACTGTACAAGGATGATTACATACACTTACTCTCTCTTCTTTCCCCATTTCCCTCCTGCATTTACCATCAACATAACAATAATAGGACATACAAGTGTATGTGAGGTAGTTCCTGTATTTTCATGTGAAATTGAATGTTTTTTCTGCTATCCTGGAAGAGGGGGATTTTTTTGTTTGGTTGGTTTTTTTGTTAGTGTTTTTTTCCCCCTCATAAGTAGTCAAAATCACTAGGTGGCAGTCTATGCCTATAAGTAGTTATTTTTTTTATACAAATTGATAGTTCCTTTCTAAACACTTTTATAGAGGTCAAGGTCTAAGTGTCACCTAATATTTTAGTAGGGGGAATTCAGTATATTCATACTCAGTAGTAGTAGTACAATACAAGTGATGGTTGCTATCCAGAGTGTTACTGAAGTCTCTGTGGGAAGATAGAGAAATTTGCTTTTAGACTAAATCTGTCATCAAATCTCAAACATTTTTTTTTGCCAGGAAAGCTATTTAAGCCTAAGGATAGAGTAATGTTATCTAAACAAAACTAGAGGCCTATACTAGTAAGTGAGTCATGTTCATTTGCTTTATAAGGAAATCCTAATTTTTGATCAGATGATTTTTTTACATGCTACTAAGAGTTTTATTTGAAAATCTTTAATTGAGGAATCACATGTAAAGAAGTCAGTAAGTGGAAATTTCTTTTCCATAATAGCTATGACTTAGGATAGTATGTTTGTTCCTGTACATCTTATGTCAATATTTGAAATAGGCAATTCCAGTTTTCTGGCATTGTTTTGCTATTCATGATCCTTCTGTTGTTATTAGTGTGTTCTGCATGAACTGAATGCAAATGTATAATCCTACTTCCTGAAAATGAGGACATTCCCTGAAAATTTTATGTGGAGAGTTCCTTTCAGGTAGGAAAGGAGAAATAAGTCTTGTGCAGTTTTTTCCCCTTGTCCCTTCCCTCCAGTCTTGCACACTGGAAGCCATAATTTTCTTGCCTCCTTCCTCATCACCCCCTGCATATTGATTTTCACCAATTTGCAAAGGTTGGAAACACTAATCTGTAGAGTATCTCTATTGAAGTAACAAGTGACTGCTGTTCCATATTGGTGCTAGCTGGAGATGTTTCCTGTCTGTAAAGATGTAAACTGCAAGATTGGTAGCCTGCTTCCTTACCTAGGCTACAAAAACATAATAGAAAAATATGGAGTAGGTCAGAGGTAGGGATTAGATGACTGGATGTAAAGAAATGGGAGGAAAAAACAGAGGACAAGGTAAAAAAGGAGAAAGTGGACAGAAGTAAGGACTGAGAAAAAAGAATAACAGAAACAGTGATTGACAGGGAAGGATACTCAGAAGAATGCTGAAGCAGTTTTATTTAAGTAACTCCAAAAAAAGACCCATCTAGCCTACTGTGGCCAAAAATGAGTATTTTGAGATTATATAAGCAAGAGAAGTGAACTATATATAATATTTTTATTGGAAGAAAGGAGAATTTATGGCCTTTGGAAAAAGGAGCAGGCCACTCAGGATGATGATGTGAGGCTATGCAGGGAAAGAATCAGAAGGGCCAAAGCCCAACTTGAAATCAGTCTGGCTGCAGCTTTCAAAGATAACAATAAATGCTTTGATAAACATGTTAACAATGAAAGGAGGATTAAGGAGAATCTCTATCCTTAGTTGGTTGCAGGGAGAAACATAGGGATCAGAGGTAAGGCTGAGGTACATAATGTCTTTTTTTGCCTCAGTCTTTAGTAGAAGGACCAATTGTTCGCTGGCTACCCAGTTTCCTGAACTACAAGACAGGGATGGGGAGCAGTTGGAAGCACTGGACTTGGTAGAGTTAGGGTAATGGTTGAACTCAATGATCTTACAGGTCTTTCCAACCAGAATGATTCTGTGATTCTGTGACACTCGCTCTGCTGTTCTCTAAACACAGCTTGAGGGCTTCCTTATCTAAGAATGCCTCTGTGTAGTTATCAGTTATTAGGCTTCTGTGATTCTGTGGTATTTTTGGAAGAAGCCTTTAAATAAATTGGGAATGTGTCTAGTACTATTGTCAGTCTTCTGCAAAGCCAGGTTTGAGTTGGATATGGATACAGTGAATCCATGTGTAGGTACCCAACATAAATAGATTTTTAGTATGAAACTGGAAACAAATGTGATCCTTAGTAAGGGAAATTCTAGTCTAAATATGTGTGTAGGATTATTCATGGCAAAGGCACCATTTAAAAGCTGGATCTGATATAAGCAAGTAGTTCAGGCTTCCTCCAGATTCCATATCCATTCTAGCAGGTAATTTGTGCTGCCTGTTTCAGACTCTCTATGATCATAGAATCATAGAATCATTTCAATTGGTAAAGACCCTTATGATCATTGAAACTAACCATAAACCTAACACCGCCAAGTCTCCCACTAAACCATGTCCCTAAACACCACATCTATGTGTGTTTTAAATACCTTCAGGGACTGAGAATCAACCACTTCCCTGGGCAGCTTGTTCCGGTGCTTGACAAGTCTTTGTGGTGAATGATTTTTTCCTAATATCCAATCTGAACCTCCCCTGGAGCAACCTGAGCCCATTTCCTCTCGTCACTTGGAAAAGAGACCAACACCCACCTTGCTGCAGCCTCCTTTCAGGCAGTTGTAGAGAGCAATGAGGTCTCCCCTGAGCCTCCTTCTCCTGACTAAACAATCCCAGTTCCCTCAGCTGCTCTTCAGGAGACTTGTTCTCTAGACACTTGACCAGCTTTGTTGCCCTTCTCTGGACTCCCTCCAGCACCTCAATGTCCTTTGCCCCCTAGTGAGGGGCCCAGAACTGAATACAGTATTTGAGGTGCAGCCTCACCAGTGTCCAGTATAGGGGGACTATTGCTTCCCTAGTTCTGCTGGCCATGCTATTTCTGACACTAGCCAGGATGCTTCTGGCCTTCTTAGCCACCTTGGCACACTGCTGGCTCTCATTCGTCTCATGATCAACACTTTGACTTGCCACATCTTGGTGTTGTCTGCAAACCTGTTGAGGGTGAACTCAATCACCTATCACACAGCAGCCTGCATTTCATGGCATGTCTTTCTATTTGCTGCCAAGGGAGTCTAGGTGACTGCTTAAGTTAGTTTCCTAATATTTGGATGCCTGGTTAGGTTACCTTTAAAGTTCTTGAGCTATTGTATATTATTTTTTGACTGAAAGAGTAGTGTACTTTCCAGAAGGGAGTTCTTGAATAACGCCATTTTAGTTCACTTGCAGCTATTTGGAAATGTGGTTAGAATGTGAATAATTTGAATGAAAATTTTATTTTTAAGATGCTCTCAGTTCCTGGAGGATGTCACTGTGCTGTTTCCCACCAGAAATGAATGCTTGCCCAGTGTAGAAGAGACTTGTCCTTAGTTCTGTCCCTCAGGAATTCTGAATTTACTCCCAAACAAATTGACTGAGATATCAAAGCTGATCTCTGTGGAGATGCAGCAGAAATGTTTTATTCAGTGGTTTTTGTTCTGAAATGTTTTGGAACGAATTAGTCTTTTACTCATGTGATTCATTTGTTACTGTTTGGGATCCTCTGTGTGATAGCAGAGTGAAGAAGAGGAATACGAGTTTCCTCCTTTCTGGATTAATGCCTCATCATCAGTTGGTGGGTCTTTCACTCATGGCTTTTATTTTTGTCAGTTATGGTTTCTTTTAACTGTTCTGTTTGGTCTATCTTGTTTATTTCTATCCTCTTTTTTGTTAGTGCTTACAGAGATGTAATGCCCACAGCAGCTTATGATACTCTCATACAAAGTCAATTAGAAGAAATACTTTTCATAAGGTTTCTGTGTAGCATTGCTAATATGTTGTGGAGTGATGTTTGCTGTCTTCATTAGCAGTGTGGTGTTGACTGTCAGTTTGTGGCGTGCTTTAGTTCCTACATCCTTTCTGTTGCACTGCTTTGTAGCCAGTAATTGTTTTTTTTCTGGGTGGAGCCTTGATAAAATGAAACTTGGGAGGAACAACTGTCAGTACTGTGTGCAGGATAAACCAAAATCAATCTCAGATCATTTTCATTCAGGTAATTTTGGGTTACTTACATGGTTAAGGACGTTTGTACATGCAGACAGTAGTAAACAATGGATAAGCAGCTTCAGTGTTGTTTTTTTTTTCTCCTTACTAAGTTTTCTTAGCTAAAATATATTTCCTCACATGAAGTAGAAAGGGTGCAGTAAGTATGCACATGTGCCTTGAAATTTAATTTTTTTCTTGCTCTATTCTGTTCAAACATATAGGCTTGTTTATAAATAATCCTATGCTTTATTATTTTGATGCAACTAGAAGCATAAATAAAGTTAGTAGGATTTTTTTCTTCCAAACCGTATTTAAAAAACCTTTGTAAAATAGGAGCAGATTTTAAACATGAATTATTGTCTGTTCAGTTGGTCCAGAATATTTCTTGCAAATTGGAAAATCACAGAAGAAAAGAAAAATCAAGAGAAGAAATAACACTTGCATTGAATCCCGTGAGGGTGGGGGGAGTTAAATCAAAGATTTCCTCAGTGGAAAATTTCGAACACATCAAAAAGCAAGTGACTGAGCTGCACATGAAAACTGCAGTTATAGCAAGAAAACAACATCCTTATGTCAGGATGACCTAGCCACATTAGCAATCAGCTGGATGCTTTAAAAATGATTTTATTTATCACTTCCATATTTGTTTCCCTCTACTTTCTGCCTGCCTTACAGAATTGGATCTCTGAGACAGAGGGTATGTTTGGGACAGATTAGCTGGCAAAGGCTGTTCTTAGCCTTCAGTAATGGTGATTCTCTGGTTTCCCTACACACACACGGTCTCAGTGCAGGATTATTCTGGTTTGAAGCTTTTTCTTATTGATCAGTTTTCTTTGGACTCTGGTGGCTGCAACTGAAGGATATGGGCCATCCAAAACTGGATAAATTACTCTGTATCTTACTGAGTGAAATCTGGTTGCTTACAGCGTTCTGTTGATACATCTCATAATAATGCTAGCTTGTCTTGCAGCAATACTGTTTATTTCCAATGTCTAATCCACTGTAATCCATGGTTGTTATTCTGTAGACCTTATGTCTGAGGTGTAAACACCTGTGTGAATACTCAGAGAACACTTAATTCTCAGTAAATGAGTAATTTGTTTATAGTCCGGTAAAATAATTCAGGAGTTTTTGTTTATTTGACCAGGAGATGGCTGTACCTAGCTGTGCCCAAGGGACACTAGTAGTTGTTCTATGAGAAAAAGTGTTTACTTGAACACTACTATTTTATGAGCTTAAGCTGTAGAAAACTCCTGAAGGCAAGTTCTATGTTTAAGTGAAAAGTCTATAGGAAAAACATGGGTGAGAAGGTAAAGTTGTCCCCATGTTATTATGGCATTTGGTGAAGTTTCTCAACTAAGGATTGGATATGCTTACAAAAATATGTCCTGTTGGCTTTTAGTAGCACGAGAAAACCTCTTAAAGCTGAGCTGAGTGTGTTCTCTGTTTTTAAAAAAACTATAATGGTTTGCCTCGAAAATCCATAAAGTACTTTAGGATGTTTATATTTAAAAGTTTTTTCTGTTAGTGATTTCAGGAAATTGTTTGTTGCGGAGACTTCCCAGCATGTTACTGGCGAGGGAGCAGAGATCTGTCAGTGGAGTTTCTCAGTCTGTTCTCGTGGTGCCAGGCATTACAGTTCAAGGGCAGGGAGTACAAGACCACAATTCGGATGGGCCAGTTGGGACCTATAGTGCAGTGAATTGATGTAGTGTATTTTCCCTCCCAGAAGCTACTAGTGGTTGGGTATTACTTCAACAGGTGGGGAGGCACTCTGGGGTTTTTCTGTGAGGTTTTTTTTTTTTTTAATCAATAATCATGAGTTCTTTTGCATTCTTTAAGAACATAGCAATATGCTGTTATAGAGAGGAGAAAATCTCAGCCTAAAGTAGTCTAAGTAATAAGTGTTAAAGGTTTATTGTATAAACAGATATAAAATGTTAGCTCAGTGTTTCAGAAGCAGGCTGTGACCTCGCTGGAGAAGCACTGTGGTTCCTCCATTATGTAGGTGCTGGTCCTTCCTAAGATTGCACGTGGTAGAATGAAGTCGTTCAGAGTTTTTGTCATGGTGGACTGAAGCTGAGAGTGGAACAGTTTATTCAGAGTTAAAAATGACTAGTTGTGTATAGATTAAAACCTGATTAGTCTGGAGTTTGGTTATCCCTGTGTCCTTGTGGATTTAAGCAGGTATTTCTGCAGTTGCTTGTCTTTTTCTTCCTGAGCAGTTTGGCAAGATCTGGATTTTGTTCTGATTTACATAAATGTCTTTGATCAGTAACATCTGGAGAACGTGTTCCAGATTCATTACACAATAGTACATGTTGTTCATTTTCATCTTAAATAGCCAATCCTCTTCTTAAGATTTACAGTTAGAAAAAAAGTTATTTGAGAACTTGATACAATGTAGTATGTTCTTTTACACTGTTTGTATCTGTGGGATATTGATATACATCAGTCTGCATCAGAGTTAAATAGATTTTATTTTAGTTTTATGTTTATTTTTGTAATTGTTCTGACAGCATGCTAGGTGTGAAAATAATATTTGTTTGAGACTTGTAAACCTGTTTGAGGGAAAGATAAGAGATAATTTTTTAAATATAGAATTTAATATTCAGCATGGTGCTTGAGAAAGGTGTTCTAACACATTTTTAAGATATTTCAGGATATGTTTCTGGGCAAAAAAGTTTGTGCTGAAAAAAAATGGGATTTAAAACTTCAGAAAATATTTGCAGTGAAACCTTTAAAAGTCATATTTTATATAGTGTTGAGGAGGATGAAACTTTAGGAAAGATACAAGATGGAATCTATGAGCATAACTTGTATTCATGGTCTCTATTAATACCAGGTCTGCAAGCACAGTTTGTGTAACATGTTTTAGATGTCAGGCTTTATGCCTTTACAGTTCCTTAGTTGGTATTTAGTGATTCTGTTTCCTTGGTTAGTCCTGTGGTCAGTATGCCCTCTGCTTAACTGGTACTTCTCAAGTGGGACTAATTTAGCACGTCCACTGTTTTTTCTGCCTCTGAGGATGGTGGTAAAAGCATGGTAATAATCACTACTTCAGTTTAAGAATCTGCTAATGACTTTATTCCAGGGAATAAAACAATCATTGGAAGTAGCGTGCCAGAAGCCTAGAAGGGTCAAAAAGGTCAAGACAATCACCCCAGTCCTGTCAATTGTCTAAGCAGCTTTGCAACAGAAGCACTTTGAAGAGCATGTTAATATTAATTTAACTTGTTTCAGAGCCATCTTGCAGACCACGCTGACATAATATGCTAGTAATTTCTTATAAAAGATCTCCTTTTTGATTTGTACGAACATTAGACCCTCAAAACTTGGCAAAGACTTTTCACACTTGTGTGGAAGCAACAAGTATGCATCAATTTATTTCTCACATACATACTCCACATTATCAAGGAGCAGGCATGGTTACAAGGCAGATTAATAAGATGTTTTTCACTACTGCAGATTACTGCTCATTCAGTTCTTCTTGTCTGAGTATTTCTTCAGCAGCATTAAATTCTTGCTGTTGTGTTGAGAATAGTTGCTTCAAAATTTAGGGTAGATCCAGCAGGCTTTCAAATTTACTAGAAAGTATTTATACACTACTGATACTGAGAAGTGTGAGAGACAGTGCTTTGCATTTGACACAGTTTTGCTTATTCCTTGGTGTGTCATCCAGATAGTCTACCCAGCCTTTTACAGTAGAATGTTCACTAACATGTTGTAACACTTAGCTTTGGTAACTGTTATGTATATTCCTGTTGGATCTTTTGTTGTGTCATGTAAGGTTGCAGATAGTCTGAAAATGCATGGAACTGACCTAAGTTATGCTTTTCTGCAAGTGAGCTTCTCACACAGCAGATTTTTTTTTCCTGTGGTTGAACGAGGAATGTTATTAATCATAGCTGAAGGAACACTTGAATGCCTTGGTGGAGTTAGGCATTGTGCTTTTTGTCTTTAGGCTGGGTGAATGATCAAGATGATCAGTAGGAATTCAATGTGGAGTGGATTACCTGCATAGTCATCAATAAAAATAAATTCTGGTGAGCAAATCTGCTACTTTGATATGAGCTGATTATTGGATATTTTTCTAACAGTGTGGAGCTGAATCAGTACTATTTTATCAATGTCATGAAACGCTTCCATCATCAGGGTAGGTACAGACATTAAAAGTTTGGGCAGTCAGCATGTGACTCTGATAAGGGCTGTTAATGAATTGTAGAATAATAAGGGTTGGAAGGAAAAGACCTTGAAGGTCATTTGGTCTAAACCAGTAATCAACAGAGAACCAGCTGAAGTTGTTTGTGGTCTTTTCCAAGTCAGTTTTGAATACATGCAACGAAGGAGTTTGTAGAACCTCTCTGGGCAGCTTGTTCCAGTAATGACTACTGTTGTACTGAGGTTTATTCCTCGTAAATAATCAGTTTTCCTTTCTGCATCATTCTTTCACCTATTGCTGTGTACCTGAAAAGAATCTGATCTTCCCTCTGCTTATACTACTGCTCAGCTGCTTTTTCATTGTCCAAAGATTAAATGACATGCAGGTTTACTGGCATTCAAAGTTATGCCAAAGCTTTTGCATTAACCTTCCCTGACCCTTCCTGTTCACACTGCCTCCCTGAGAAAGGGAAATAATTAGATAATATTTTAAAATATTTCTGGTTTACTCTTTAGGTTTTGCTGGGATGCTAGTTTGTCACAAATGATAGAAAATCTGAAGTGGGGGAGAGAGCCAGAAAAGTAAGTTTTCCCTATTTGCTTCAGGAAGGAAGGTTTTTAAGCTGTGCATAAATCAATTTTCCTGGGTCCTCCTTCATCCAGAGGGCTGTAAGCGTGACAATAAATGCTTAATATTTCGTTCATGCTGTGAACAACTTTAAGATTTTACAAAGTTTTACTAGAAGGCAAGTTTTCTCTCCTTCTAGACCTACAATTCAGTAACTGTGTAGATTAGAAGAATTTGTAGATAGTTGAAGAGGTTGCTCCCTGTCCATAGTAACATTTTCTTTGTACTTCAGCAGTTATCCTGACTCTAATACTCTGTAGGATCTTTTAGAGTGAGGATTAAATAAAAATGCAATAAACGTGCTTTGCTCCTAAGAGAATACTGGGGAGAGGAGGTGAAAGTGCAGTTTGGATCTATGGAGCTCTTGGAAACAAAATGCACTGTCTTGAGTAAGAGAATGACATGTTCAGAACGCTGAGCTAGAACTGCTAGTTCAAATATTTGTGTGTACTCAGATGTATGAATGCCTTGGAATTAATAACTGGGGGAGACTTAAAAGGAAAACTTGCCCTTCAGCTGTCTTTAATTTCCAATTTACTTGAAGTACTCTTCAGAAGTGTTGGTTATGTCAGTGGAACAAATGATAAGTCTGTAAGGAGTTCCTGTTCTTACCAGTTACCTGTCAGAACAAGTGTCATCTCTGGGCAATGCTGTGGTGATTAGTGCTTCAGAAGGATACATTTTTTTTTTTTTTTTGGTGCAAGTTGATTCCTTCCTCCTCCCTCAGTGAAGCCTAATTGACTCCTGTAAACAAATGAAACTGAGTGAGAAAGACTTATCTGCCATTTGACCTTTATGAGTCTTCTATTCACAATAAGAAGTTCTGTCCTTTGTTGCAGAGTAGAATGTGATAGCAGATTTTGCAGCAGCAGAAGAGGAAGCAGCTAGTTCAGTTTAGTGCATACAAATCTCCATTCTGACCCTGTTTTCTGTTGCTCAGAGAACTCTTAGGTACCTTTTTTGACTAGTTCATGTATTGTATTTTCATTATGTGATTTTTTTTAATATTTAAGGAAAAAGCAATGTCAGTCTGTCATGGAATTAATTGCTAATTAATTGAAATGTCTTTTTTTTTTGTTGTTAAAACTAAATAAATGAACTTCTTTTGGAAGCACAGGCTTTCAAAAGCGTTTCATAGCATACGTGTCTCTCCTATAACAGATCCAACTCACTGCACTTGACTTGAGACTTTACACTAACCTAACTGGGAGCTGAGACCAGGCTACTCAGCCCCTGTGTAGTTGGCTGAGCTGCACCAGAAGTATGGCCCAGTCCTTGAAGGCTGCACACACAAATCTTCTTGGCTCAGACTGTGCCACTCTTGTAGGATATGCCATTAGGAAAGAATGGGAGAGGAGTAAAGCTCAATTCTGTAAACTGTTTTGCTACACACAGTAGGTAACATGCATCATAAGACATTATAAGCTACTTGCTTATGAAATCCTTTTTCATTTCATTTGATTACTTGTAATCTATTAGGTGGTGAAATGACCTGTTTAAACATGGACAGCTCTGGAGAAAACAGCCTTTTAAATGGCATGGCACATTAGTATGCAGGGATTCAAGGTGGAGAGGTAAACCATCTCTGTGTCTGTGAAACTGAAGCCCTGCTTTGGACAAGTAGATGTGAAGTTGGTATACTCATCTGGAATGCTAACATGTTTTTACTGATGCTTACTTTAGAGGAACAGTGTCCATTGCACACCTTTTCTTAAAGCTAAAGAACTGTGACTAGGGTATCAGTAGAATAAGTGATAGAACAAATTGATTACAATTAATAAGAAATCATTAAACTGTTTTGTATTCAACCAGGACTTTTAAAAGAGCGAAGTATGAATTTACCAAACTACTAACTGTGCTGTCTGCTTTCTCACATAGTATCAGAGAAATGGAAGATAACAAGTGTCACCAATTGTAAGACAGGGCTTAAAAGGGGTTGTAGGACCAAGAAAGTCTGCAAGCTAGATGGATTGTGTTAAGCAATAGAATTAGTAGACTTATGTAGATGTACATCTATGAAAAATCCTAGATATTCTGAGATTAGAACAGGTCTTTAAAGGCGGGACTGATTTGAAATCAGACACTTCTATCTGAATTTTCTACACAAAGTCCCCAGTGAGTAACAGAGAAGATGATCTGCTGGGATTTCCATTTCTTTCTCCACATGCATCTTATCTTGTTACAGTTGAAGACAGAACATATTCAGCTTCTTGGATTTTTCTATTTGACTTCTAATGGATAATTTTAAATGAAGTTAATGAGATCATGAGGACAATTTAAATGTTGTCCAGGTGTATTGTTAATGCTCCTCAGTACAGACATCTTTTAAGATGCCTTTTTTAACACAACCTAAGTATTTTAAAACCAAAACACCCTCTTTTGTCTAAATCACCAGCAGTACTCCTTAAACCACGCAAATTGTTCAACATGGGCTCTTACAGTGATGTGAAATTACTCAGAGGTGGAGTCTTGGGTGGTGTTAACATAATAGGAGTACTGGTACTGTTTGAATGTTTCATTTTTGAAGACAAATGAAGACAGGAACATGTTTCATTGCAGATACTGAAATATGAAATACTTTTTTTCCTTGATGGCTTGGAACAAATGCAGCAGCAACTTCATGCATGACAATTGACTAAATATGTCTGTAAACATGTTCTGTTAGGTTGCTATGAAACTTTTTATTCTTGGAGGGTGAGAAGTTGACTGTAAAATTGCCTTAAAGTTGTTGCCCCTTAGACAGAGGGTCACTGTTAATTTGAACATGTGGGGTATTTAACTCCATATTCTTAAAATCACAAAGATAATTTTTTTTTTTTTTGAGAAAAATAGATCAGGGAGGATGAAGTAATTGTTTAAAAATTACTTTAAATCAAATATGGCTTTTTCCTTAAAAAAAAAAAATTAGATTTACCATATTAGGCAACACTTCTAGTGTATTTATTAATTTGCTAAACATGCACCTAATCTTCTTCTTGAGTTACTGGGATGGAGAAGTGAGAGGAACCTTATTTTTTTTTTTCCCATGGCCTGGTTTGTCATGCTGATTCTCTGACTAGTTGGAAAAGGGCACCAACCTGTTCAGGTGGCTGAGACTAGGGATGCTGGGCAGGTTCATTGAAATGGGCAGCAGCACAAGGACTTGCTTCAGAGGCTCCTGCGCCTGGTTTCAGATAGCATAGAGGTACTGCTTTCACCTGGAGTGACAAGCTAACTTGTGCAGGTTGTGTTAGCTTGTTTTGAGCTGTCTGGCTGACGCAAGTAATAGGAGAAGATTACACTTTAGGAAGTGTGTCTTCATTGGTACGGAAATGTCATATGGAAAGACAAAGTATCTCTGGGTTATTTGTCAGCTTGAGTCAGATTTCAGCTGAGTGAATGGTTTGTGAAGGGTGGTGAGAATGGTTGTTGATCAGAATTACACTTCCTTTGCACATTTTGAAAAAAAGGTGAAATAAAATAGATAAAAACTCATAGGCTTAATGTCTTTACATTTTCAGTGCTTAAATAATTTATATATATTTTTAGTAATGATTTCCATATTGTTTAAATAAAGATAGGAGTTTAAAGCCATGCCATCCAACTTTTAATGTTTGGGGAAATACCTATCCTAATGATGTGCATGTCATTTGGTCTTAAAAGGCTATATTTTATTAAAAAAGAATCCAAACAACCCAACCTTGGACACTTTATCCAAAACTTGTTTTCCCAGCTAATGAATAATAAAGAGATCAGAATTAGTGTTGTACGTGTAAAGTCAAAACCATTTCTGAGAAATTAATCTCATCCAGTGACAATTACCTGGCTCTTTCTTCACTATTTTAGACCTAGTACTTCAGGATTATGCTGTTAATTCTCAAGGTCCAAGTTAGGTGCTTCAAGCTGGTCATGTTATAACTGTCATGTTGTATTTCACATTTTCTTTTATTGATTCTCACTTCATTTGTTTCATCACACTCCACTGATGGCAGCATGCTGCCTCTAATTTAATATCTCAATAGTAATTCAACAGTGTTGTTAGGATGTCTTTTATATTTCAAATCATAGAGGGGCAAGCTAGTGTGGTGGATCTAACATGCTTTTAAATTCACTCACCTGTCACAAAATGGTATGAAACAACTAGTTTTGAGCTTTTTATAAGCCAAAAGCTTGTTTTACCAGATTGTTCAAATACATTTCAATTTTGAGTGATGATGTAAAATTATTTACAGGACTAATGTATAAGACAATTCCAGTGTACTCTGAAAATTCTGTTAATAGAGAATAAGGTTAGGTAAGCATAGTATGAGCTCAGTTCTCAATTACCTGTTTTTTATTCTGCTCAGACATTAGTCTGTATAAGTAGGCTATGTTGTAGAGTTTTAAACCAAATTTAAGTGCATTTCAGTAAATCACTATATGTTTGAATAGAAATTCACGTGAAGAAGGCCAATTGAATATTTTTATTTCAATATAATAATGCTAGGTTTTTAAATTTCCTGTGAATTTAATTTCTTTGTCTTCAGTCTCTTCTATAGTGTTATTTTTCTGTTTCTTTTTTTTTTTTTTTTTTTTTTTTTTTTTGCTGTTCACATCCTAGATCACATTATCATGTAGGCAAATGAAGTGAAATGTATTGATCTCCCAGTAGACTTTTAAAAAGTAAGGAAGTGTAGCAAGTCTTGGTGATGTTAATGCATTTTTAATTTATTAAAGTATGAACTGGTTTAAATTAAAAATCTAAATGTATCAGTGAAAGAGAAGGGGAATAGGATATTTAATTCATAGCACCCTAATTTAAATAAAAAAGAGGGAAGAAGAAGTTTGCCAACTGTTTATAGTTTTGCAGATGGACACAGGGATGGTACAGGGAAAGCTCTTGTGATTACATCTGAAGCAGGGCTTCCCTACACTCAAAGCTGGTGGTGAGGTCTGGGGCAACTACACATTTGCACGGATGGTTTATGTTCCTCTTTCCTTGACCATGATGCCTGTCAGTGAAGGGAGCACACCAGCAGATGCTGTATAGTTTGGGAGCTGAGATTACAGCCATCCTTTGGGAACGAGAACAATTTACACAGGATACACTCTCTCTAGGTTAAAAAGTAATCTTGCGTTCTCCTTGTTATAGAATTGTTCCTCTTTCCATGACATTAGTTTCCTTCTCCACCCCATAGATTAGTTTATTGATATAGGAATTTCTACTCTATAGAAATTTGACTTAGTAGCCCTGAAAGCCAGAGTTTCTTAGTCTGGTTCAGAGAAGCATGGTACTGATGTGACTGATATCTTCCCCTTTTGTCAGATGTGATTTCAGTGTGAAGCTTTTTGAACTGATTTTTGTTAATTCTTGGGAGCAAAGCCAAGACACAACTGATGTCTGTCAGAAGTAGAATAACTCTATTACAAGGATAACAAAACAAGTGACATCTTCTATAAATGTCTTCCCCAGTTCTGGGTTTCCCAGAGCATTCTGTCTTTCTGCTACTCGGCCTGAAAATATTTCACAGCTAGGGCTGTGTTTACATAGTGGCATTGCCAGACATCTCAAGGATTTTTGTTTTAAACAATGATTTATAAGAAATGAGAAGAAGTCATACAAGTTTGGGAGGACTAATTTAAGAAAATGGTGCTGCCCTTCAAGAAGATGATCTTTAAGGTGCTTGAAAATGTTTCCTCTGTCTTGTATGCAAGATTGTGGAGTGTCCTGCAGTTGTGGTAGTCCTTTGGACTTGTTTTTGCTTGTGTAGCTTTGTTGATGCCACCAGTGCTGTAGTATCATTTTATGGCCTTTTTTTTCTACTTGCTTTAAAAGAATGGTGGCGTAGTCATGTTCCTGGTGGAGGGAAAAGGGAGGAAGGCAGAGAGGGAGCCTAAAACTGATTACTGATATATCAAAAAAATCCTCTCAAAACAAACAAGCTAAGCCTCAAACAAAAAAACAGCAAACAACCCAAAACAAAGTAACCCTTGAAGTATGGAACTCAAAACACCAGGTAAAGTGTGTGGACAAGGTACAAGCAGACATAATGCTGTGTTGCATGATGTATGAAGAATAAAGACACATACTTGAAAGGTTTGTAAAACGTGCCTCCCTTTAGTATATTGTAAATACAGCTATGGACGATTGTTCTCTTATCATCCCTTTCTAAAACCTTACATTAGCTTTCTTTTTTTCTATTTTGTTAACTTGCAGCTATTGAAATTAGGAGTCTTCATAGTAACAACTTTTCTAATTATTGCTTTATTAGTTTAGTCTTTTTAGTTATTTATTTGCTGCTAATTTAGTTTACTTCATAGCCACTGGTGTGCAGTGTTCTTACTTTACTCCATCCAGTTTGAAGTCTTGGCATATTCATGCATGATGGATTCCTATAGAAACCTACTATCTATTTTCCAGTGTTCTAAAGGGAAAATTTAATAGCATAACTGGGTTCTTCAGTTGGTCTGCCTAGGGAGTATATACAGTACTGCTGGCAAATATTGCAAATATGTCTTATAGAGGACATTGTAGTGGTGTTTCATCTCTATCCCCTTGTTTTAATTGTTTTTAATTTTACAAATGGAATAATTTTGTTTTGAGCCATCTATTAGATAAAAGCATATTTGGAAGTTGAAATTTCTGTGGCACAGAAATATGTCAGGGCCAAAATAACCTTTTGCACTCCCACAGGGAAGATACAAAATCCAAAATACGTGCTTTCCAGTCTTGTCTTCCTTGATCAGCAAGAACAGTTTTTTTCCTTTTGCCTTAGAGAAAATTCTTCTTATGCAGCCTTACTTTAGGAGGGAGTGTGAGAGACAGTATGCTTTGTTAACAGATGCTGTTGTAGTTCCTTCTGCCTTTGACTGTGGACATTTAGTTTTGACTGCCTAAAACAATCTGAATTAATACTTTTTTTCCACTGTAAGCTTTTTGTTAATTCTTGTAAGTATTCTTTACTGCTCCCATATAAGCATGAGGGGTATGCATGCTTAACTGTATATACATCAGAAGAAATTATGTTCCTTGAAGTGTTAAGAGCATTTTGAGATACAGAAACTGTTCTTTAATTTTGTTACTCCTTGTCTTCCTCTCTGAGCTGTTACAAATTAAAATGAAAGTATCTTTACCTGTAATGGATGTCTGTTGTTTGTTCCTACACCTAAAAATGCTCATCTAAAGAGCCATATGCTTAATTGCAAATGACTTGTTTATAACTTGAGTGTTTCTGGGGCTATATTTTCCACTGAGAAGTGGTGTGTTCATGGAATCATGGTTTGTTTGTTTTTTTTTAATAGGTAAAGATAGAGTTTTCAACACCCCCTTGTGTGAACAAGGAATTGTTGGCTTTGGTATTGGAGTTGCTGTTGCAGGTTCTACAGCCATTGCAGAAATTCAGTTTGCAGATTACATTTTTCCAGCATTTGATCAGGTTAGTACTAATAAATTTGAGAGAAGTAAAGAAATCTTATGATTGTTCAAATTACTCTGTTAGTATTTACAGTTTGTTTGAATATGTAATTTTTGCAAATATATCCACAGCTGTATTACTGATGTTTATGCATGCTTTAAGTAAACAGGAAAGCACCAAGGCCAGTTTTGAAGGCTCATCAAATAATGGAGATTAAAGATGTGGTTTGAAGCAAATGTCTCTTTGTTTTTGTTTTTGGTTTTGTTGCTGTGTTGGCTTCAGCAGCCTTAAATTCCTCGGCTGTGTCTTCCCAACACCATCTCTCTGCTGCTGCAGCCAGCCATGTGTCCACAGAACAAACCACAGATTTGAACTGGGCTGATTGACAGTATGGGAATGGGGAAACAACTGGGTTATATGGCTGCTCCCGAGGCCTTGGCATCCGACTTGAGCAAAGTAAATTATTGCTTCATTTGCCTTGGAAAATGTTTGCTTTTCCACTGGCATAGAGGATTCCTTTGCTTCTCATTTGGTTCTCTGAGTCCCATGCATGGTGCAGATGATATAGTTACATTTCATGTATTGTAAAGGCTTAATATAACTGAAGATATTGGACTGAATGGTACTTTTGTACATAAATCTTCCTAGATTGTTAATGAAGCAGCAAAATATCGTTACCGCTCGGGAGATCTGTTTAATTGTGGAAACCTCACCATCAGAGCCCCCTGGGGCTGTGTGGGTCATGGTGCACTGTATCACTCTCAAAGTCCAGAAGCTTTTTTTGCTCACTGTCCAGGAATAAAGGTACAGTAACTCTTATTTTATGAAGATTCACATTGTTTGGTTGCTTTAGTTTGTTTGTTTTTTTTAATGGACCTGACTAACAATGACTAACAATGTCCCCTGCAGACCGGGAAAGAAGAATGGAAGTCAGTCCATAAAAAGTATCTGAATATATTAATTAAAAACTCTGTTAGAAGTTTTCAGTTACAGAAATTAAACTGTGTTGTTTGAGAATTTATAGCCATTTTTGTAGCCATCATTTAGTAGGCATAGGATTTTGTAATTGTGTGCTTTTTGCACTAAAGCCATTCATTTTACATCTCTTCTGTGTCCAGTATAGTGCAGAAACTAAATACTAACAATAAAAAATAGTACTTGGCTTTTTTTTTTTTTTTTTTTTTTTCTTTTCTGTGGTTCTTGAATAGTAGGTTTAGGCAAGCTTTCTGTCTGAGATGGTGACATCCCTTGAAGCAAGATTCCTAGAACTTGGATAACCTTCCTGGAGAAGAAGAGGAGTGGGATCTAGTAATTGCAGATTAACAGAGCACTGTTTGCCAGCTCTCAATTTTTTTCTGAGTAAATTTTTGTCTATGAACTTGTACTTCACTGTTAAATGGCATCCAGTCCACTGAGAAGTGACTCGTAGCTGGATTAATGTGGAAGACTTAAGCAAAGCCAGTATTTGTATGCTGAAGACCCATGTTCATTGTTTGTGTTGTTTAGACTATTGTCTGTATATG
The DNA here is from genome assembly GCF_020740795.1 of Apus apus. Classification (NCBI taxonomy): domain Eukaryota; kingdom Metazoa; phylum Chordata; class Aves; order Apodiformes; family Apodidae; genus Apus; species Apus apus. The sequence continues at coordinate 15,050,938 of NC_067284.1, read as the reverse complement.
ATTTTGGTGTTCTAAAACTTCAGATATTACTCATTTACAGGTAGGCCAAAGACATTTCTACTACTTTTTTCTCCTTACCTAAAATGTGAATAATTTAAGATTTTTTTTTATTTATTTCATGATATTTGAGGAACAGAATGCATTTTGGCTTTGAGCATTCTTTATGATCTTTGAGGTGTTCCTATTCTGAACTTGAAAATATTTCTTGGTATAGACAAAAGCAACGTAGAGTCTTTTGTCAGGTAATTGAATCTAATGGTTTCTTGAGCTTGTTTAAGAACTAGTGTAGTGTATTATCATATGAAAGCACAAGATAAATTATACGATTAAGATAAGGTTGACAGGTCTAGCTAATTTATGTTGATCTTGTTGGTCAATCTCAAATCTTTATATACTGACGCAAGTGCTGAGATGTAGTGGTCCACTCTTTAGATTAAAACCCTTTCTGATTCACAGCAACCTAGTACTACTGTGCTTAGTCTTCTGAATAAGTTGGTAAGTCAGATTTTTATTTAATTCCTCGAGGTAATTTAATTTCTTTTCTCTCATCTTTAATATTTCTTGTTAGTTTTTCACTTTCTTTCATGTTTCCTTGGATAAAGTGATAAAATAGGTTACTACCATGAACAGCTGTCATCTCAGTTAAAGGACTCGTTAAATTCTGTAAACTGATGGAACAATATACTAGCTTTTGATGCACAGAGAAGTATTTTAGACTCTATCTTTTGAATTTTCTATCTTTGTTGTTCCTTCAATATTTTTTGCAAAGCAGTTCATGAATGCAGCTAATAATGTTTAAGGTTTTATCTTCAAGGTTGCAGGTTCTTTTTTGAATGAATCCAAATGCAGCCCTTAACATATGAATCCAGAAATGCAGATGCATTTGCAAAAGTCCTGTATCTATGCATATTTTCTCCATATTACAGTAAGAAAGGCCATATATTACAAGCTAGGAAGGGTAGGATTGATGTTTGGGCAAAGTGGCTTTCAAAACTGCCCTCATTAAATTCTGTGTCAGGTTTCTGATTTTTGTTTTGTGTTTTTCTTAAGTCAAAGGTGAGGCTTAGATTTCCCAAGCAAAAGGGAGTTTGTTCAATTTTGGCTGTTCAAGGGTAGGATTGTAATCGTTAGTACTTAATTAAGCCTTGTTAGGATAAGTAGGACATTAGATTGATGTGTCTTTTATCTGCTGTTGTGAGGATGTGTGTCTTAATGGATCCGACTGTTGTCCAAAATTATTTTATTGGCTCTTTCCATTCCACTCCAGATTATTTGCTGTCATGGCTAGAAGTTTTCTTTCCATTTCCAGCTTAAATGTGTTCCTAAGTTGTATATTTAACTTATCTGTCCTTCATCTTCCCTTTTATATACTAAAAGAACAATTGTTTTCTCTTCTGTCTTTGTTTTGTTAGACTAAACAAATAAAACTGTCAAGAGATGTTAACAATATCTGGAACTCTTTTGGCACCTGTTGTATTAATTTTCTTTCAAAACAGTTGATATAGTCAGGAAGTATTCCAGCTGAATTTCTAGCAGTGATTTCTACAATAGCACTAACACTTGGTTGGATATATTATTATCCTCTTTTAGGACTGTACTTCATAGTGTCCTAGTCATCCTTTGAGCAGATAATAAATTCAGATCTGAATTTCTACTGCTGAGTTTTAAATTAATAGCAAAAATGTAGTCCTTAGTGACTTTTTACTATTCGGTTTGCTTTTCCTTTTGTCAGTCATGTCCTCAATGTGAACTCGGTATTTTGGTATCATCATCTGTAGTAGTAGTGACTCTCAGCTTTTGAATAGTTTTCTTTACCATGTTCTGACTTAACCTCGTCAATGAGTAAGGTGAATAAATACTTGCCTAAAAATGATCCCTAAGGAGCTGCACTAGTATCATCCATTAGTTGGGTAATTTCATAGAATGGTTTAGGCTGGAAGGGACCTTAAATATCTGGTTCCAACCTCCCTGCACGGTCAGGGACACCTCCCACTAGACCAGGTTGCTCCAAACCCCATCCAGTCTGGCCTTGAACACTTCCAGGTATGGGGCATCCACAGCCTCCCATGGCAACCTGTTCCAGTGTTTCACCACCTTCCCAGGAAAGAATTTCTTACTAATGTCTAACCTAAATCTACCCTCTTCCAGTGTAAAGCCATTACCCCTTGTCCTCTCACTACAAGCCCTTGTAAAAAGCCCCTCCTCCGCTTTGCTGTAGCCCTTTCAGGTACTGGAAGGCTGCCGTAAGGTCTCCCCGGAGCCTTCTCTCCTCCAGGCTGAACAACCTCAACTCTCTCAGCCTATGTTCATTGGAGGGGTGCTCCAGCCCTTTGATCATCTTTGTAGCCCTCCTCTGGACTAACAGCTCCATGTCGAAATGGGGTCTCATGACAGTGGAGTAGAGGAGGAAGATCACCTCCCTTGACCTGCTGGCCACACTTCTTTTGATGCAGCCCAGGATACAGTTGGCTTTCTGGGCTGCAAGTGCACATTGCTGGCTCCTGTTGAGCTTCTCATCAAGTACAACCCCCAAGTACTTTTCCTCAGGGCAGTTCTCAGTCCACTCTCTGCCCAGCCTGTGACTGTGCTTGGGATTGCTCAAGTGCAGCACTTGGCCTTGTTGAACTTGATGAGGTTGTTATGGGCCTGCTTGTCAAGGTCCCTCTGGATGGTCTCACTTCCCTCCAGTGTGTCGACCAGACACCAGATGGTGTTGTCAGTGAACTTGCATTTCCCATGTGTCTGTTACCAGATGCTTTGGTGAATTGTTAATAGAGAGCTTTTCCCTTGTTTATAAAAATCACCAAGTTAATTTGGTATGATGACAGATTTAGGTTGTGTTTTGACTCTTTTCTACTACTTTTATATAATTAAATATTATTCTTTAAAAATATTTAGAAGGCTTGGAGACTTGTGGAGGCAGTAAGTTAACATGTTTGTAGCTCCTTGTTTTTTTTTTTTTTTTTTTTTGTATACAAGTCCTGCAACTAATGTTTTCAGTCAGAGAGGGCCACTTAAAACTTCACAGCTATGAAAATGTTTGCAAGTAGATGTCACACTGCATGTGCCAGATCTTGGATGTCTGGGATGTAAATCAGCTGGTCCTTCTGGTTTGAGAGAATTGAGTTTTGAGGTTCTATTTTCATTTAAGCTGTGATAATTTGTTAATTTTCTGTTCGTAATCAGCATTTTTTTATTTACTGGTCTGTTGGCAAATCAATTATGCTTTTTCCTTCCATGTATTCAGATTGCATCTGGTTGCCTTGCTTAGTTTTCTCTTTGCTTGATAATTTAGTTTCAGGTGTTTTTTGGTATTTGTTAATTTCCAAGATGAAAATTTTCAGACTTCTAAGACAAGCAAAGGAATAAGCTTTAAATAGCTATTTCCTCTTGTAGTCTTCAAAACTTACTGGACTAGGTCTGAGTAGCTTCCAGGCCTGCTCTAATGAGTCTTGACTCAAGCAACTGAGGATAACTCAGCTGAATGTTTTTTGTTATACATCTACATTTATTGTACTGACGTTTTGTTTTTTTTTTTATTGGATTGACTTTATTTTGTTTCTTCTACATCAAAATGTTATTGTTAGATGTTGATTCTGCCTTGTCAGAAGGGACTCCATTAGTGTATATAAGTCATGGTGTAAAGCTGAACTATGCAAGTCTAATCGATGGATGAAATAAAATTCAGTGTGCGTTACTAACGTAGTACTGGTGTTAATTCATTTTGTAAGAACTGCTCAATCTGTACATAAGTTTATTTAAAGCATATAATAACTTGTTTTTTTAATATTAGTTTAAAATTTTGTAGCAGAATTGCATTATTAAGAAAGTAAATATTTAAAACATGTTTTTACAGGTTGTTATTCCAAGGAGTCCTCTTCAGGCCAAAGGACTGCTGCTTTCATGCATAGAGGACAAAAATCCATGCATATTCTTTGAACCTAAAATACTTTACCGAGCTGCAGGTAAAGATCTATATGCTGTATTTTTCAATAAAGCAACATTTATTTTTTTTTTGCACATATCTGTTGATAGTCATAGCTAAGAAAATACTGTGGCAGAAGTCTTGACTTGTTTTATCTCTATGTTCGAGGGTTGTGTTTTTAGAGTAATTTTGAAAACAGAGTAATATTTCTAAATTCAACTGCAAAAATAAATGTACATTTACAGTCTGATTCATGCTCAATTAACTTGGAAGTAGTATGCTTTGTACAGTCTTAGGTTAAAAAATAAATAAATAGAACCAAAGAATAAAAAGGGAAAGATTTAGAAAGCAGACATCAAAGCTACAAAAAATAGCAGAATAACCAAGTAACAAACAGGATGTTTGGGATGGGATAACTAAGTAACAATAGGATATTGATAAACTGCTTATTTGCTATATTATTTTCAAAAAAGACCCAGTATTGCAATTAGCAATGTAATTTAAATGTGGAACAACTATTTTTAGTGTGGTGTGATGTACCCAAATGGGTATAACATTCCTTAAATTCAGTGTGCTCTGAGAGTTGACTGAAATCTAGCAATAAAGAACTCTGACCCTTCAGTTAGATGAAGTAGTTTGGAAGATGAACTTAAAGAGTCCTGTTGAACAAAATAAAAAAATAGAATTTTGAAATTCTTGTCTTTAAAACAACCCCCCCTTTTTTTTTTTTTCCCCCAGTATCTACAGGTCACAAATACAGACTTTACAGTTAATAAAATACTTACTTTCATAGTGGAATGAATGGCTGCATCAATATTGCACAGCTTTTAAGATTACAGGGAGGTTTTTGTGTTTGAGGAAATGACTTATGAAGTAATTGCTGGGTTGTTTAGTGAGCATAAATCGTCCTTGTGATTGAAATGTTGAGTAAAGACATCCTGAAACAGTGGTTAATGTGGTTCATGTGCTGGTCAATAACCAACCACAGCATTGCTGCAAGATGATGTTGGTAGTTTCTGAAGGCCTGTGCTCTCCTGTATTCTGGTGGGCTGACTTTCAGAGATATTATCTACATTTTTGTCCTAAAATGTCTAAGAACATCAGTTCAGTGATTTAGGCTGAGATTTATAGTACAGTTGTGTTAACATGTGATCAGGATAATTGTGGCAGGTAAATTCCTTAATTTTGAGATACTTTTGAGTGGACTTTTTATTATTTCTACAATATAAAGCAGGGATATTTTATTACATGAAAAGGTTTTGATATTCCTCTTATTTTCATGGAAAATCTTTCCCTTTGTCATCGTTAGTTCATCTTAACTGTTTAGCTAGGTGGAGTCAGCTTGAACTGGGAGAGTGGTATCTGGGAAAATGAATCTTCCTTGGAGTTCCTCCTTATGCTGGTAGCAGTGGTCAGTGTTTCTTGCAATTCCATCATAGAAACAGGGTGGTCTGATGAATTCAGAAATGGACCAGGGTGATTATGATTGTTTGGTCCAGAGACAAGAGTAATAAAACACTGGCCTGATTAACAAGAAGAGGATAGATGTTGGAAATAAGGATTTTATGGGACCATCTTGTGTTTTCAGTAAAGCAAATTCTTCCTGTATCACACATTGTGTTGCTTCTAGCTGGAGAAAGAAGACAGTACAGATTCAGAAATTTGCTAACAGAGTGAGCTTGAACTGTATGTATCTCTTTCCATTAGTGTCACAAAACACTAGAGTGTCTTCCCAAGGCTGGGAACATACAGGCTTCCCAAAACAAGAAGACAAAACGGTATCAGGTGTCCTCTGTTGCTTTGCTTCTCTCTTTTTAAAAAAAAATTATTTTCCTTCTTTTTTGAGGGGGCAGGATATGGCAAATTACTGACTACTACCAGAAACTTCCACATTGACATTGACACATTTTTAGGAGAAAGACAAGAAGTTAGTATAAAATATGCTATAAAGCCCCACCCAGTATTTGGGACCTCACTGTTTCAGATAAAAGTAATTTATTTTATTTATTTCAAAGGCCTTGAATAATTAAAATAGGTTGTCCCTACCATATAATTTTTTTTTGTTCTGGCTTCTTGTGAAGAGGCAAGTTTGTTGCAGAGAACTTCATGATTGATGTTCCAGTGTGTGTGGAGGGACTTCACTGAAAAATTAAGGTGTCAAAGACAATAATAGGAAGTAGTGTTTTCTGTCTATAAAATTAATGTAGGCATTTGAACTTCATCATTCTCCTCTAATGGAATTTTCTTTCTCTCTATGAGGCTTCTAAGTAGCTATCTGTGATATTTTGTTCAGTTGCTAATATCTTTGAAATTTCAGCTGAAAATAGGCTGTAGATGGGATAGTCTTTAAAATATAGATCTTTGTTCATGTGGGCTGAAGCTATTAATGCTTTGTTTAAAATAAACAAAACAAAAAAACTACCAACCAAAGGAAAAAACACAACAAAAGCCCCACACGCACTGCACCCCAACCAAACAAAAAATCTGTGCCCTCTGCTTCTGCCCTCAAGTGGTGGAACTATGGTTGAAATTAACTGTTGGGTGATAAAGATGGAAGGTAAAATCTATCTAGCTTAGGATGGATAACCTAAAGTTGCTTTTTGAGAATGCTAAGCAGGCTGCCAGGTAATTTTTTTATGGAAGCTCTTGTGCAGAACCAACCTTGTGATTTTGCATCTCATGCATACCTCCAGTGAACTATATAGGCCCTCTTAATTGCTTTCAAGGTTGGGTGTTTATAGGGGTTTTGGGTTTTTTTGATGACATTTCAATATTCAAGAATAGATTTTTTTCATAATGGTAAGTAAATAATCTTTTAAAGTGTTTTGAAACATAAACATAAATCTGGTCTCCAAGGGAAATCAGAGCTGTAGCACAAAATATGTCAGTGTGACTATTACATGAGTATTGTGAATTGCTTGCTGTTGTTTTTTGAATAATGTATTTAGCTGGATGTCTTCCCCAGATTTGCTTATTCAAATACGTTGTATGCTTATTCAGACATGAGGTAAAGCTATTAAATGAACATTTGATTCTATTTGAATATTTTATTATTTGCTATCCAAACCTGCCTTTGTGCACACCCAAGAATAAAATCAGGGCCTTAAATCTTCACCTCAGTAATCCCTGGGAGAAAGATGAATATAAAAGTTACATTGCCTTAAGTTCACCACATTCACACTGTTATGAACTGAGGAGAAAAGACAACTTTAAAATTGAAGGACAGCTTTGCAAGAACCTTTTGAAAACATTTTCCAGTTCATTCAAGAAGTAACTCACACCTTAGATATCTGAGAGCCCTAGTAATACTAAAAGGAGAGAGTGGACTTAACGGTAAAATCTTAAACTTTGCCAGGGTGTCTGTTAATAGTAAGTTTTAAAAGTTACCAAAAATAACTGTCTATTTTATTTGAATTAAATACAGTTGATGCATCTTGTATTTTGCATTAGCTCTGATGTGCAACCAATTTGAAGTAGCCACTATACACAGATATTGGTGTTTAGGTATATGGAACATGTTACCTATGTGGATGTATATAATATAGATGTATTATATGAATGTAAAACATATATTATAAAGCAGTAACTGGATCAGAAAAGAAAAAGTATATTTAACATATAGTAGGTGTAGCTAGTGATAGCATATTTTTTCTTCCCATTGTCTGAAACAGCGCAGAGCTGCATGTGTGGCTCAGCCCCCCTTGCAGCACCCTCCCCTGCACAGGGTAGGAGTGACATTACACAGAGTTAAGGAAGGATTCCAGAAGAAGCTGGGGCTGACCATATGGTCAGGCACAGGCCTTGATCAGACAAACATGCTAACTGGACTTGTTGTATATGCAGCTGGCCACTTCTATAAACCTTCCTAATTGTTCCCCACCTTTTTCATCCCCAGCCCTCTTCACCTTCACATGTCCTCCTCAGTTGGTGTAGTTCCACTCATGCCCCTCACACTCTGGGTTCTCAGGTTTGAATGCTCAGGTTTGTCAGTTGCAAACTCCTGTTTTGCCCATAGTTTCTTGATAGCCCTTCACTCAGTATGCCTCAACAGGTTTGTTCCCTGCCTTTATCTCTGTTATGTTTGTCTTCAGGTTTTGTGTCTCTGTATATTTTGTTTATAGATTCACCTTTTATCTTTATTATCCCATTTGACAAGGTCCTACATCAGGTAATCTTACTGAAGAAAACACTCCTAAATTCCCCATACCCCTATCAATAAGTGGACTGAGTAGGTTTGATTCTGGTTACTGCCTCTCTCATAATTTGTTGGTTAAGTTTGTGTCCCTGCATGTTCTTCCTTATGGCTTCTCCCTCTTCCTGTTACGTCCTTTTACATTGAAAAGATCCTTGTCCACACACACTTAAGGGAGCAGATGCTCTCTCCTTCCACTTAACCTTACTGTGGTCATCAGAGGTTTTGTGTATGTTAATTTGCCTTGTAGAAAATTAGAAAGGAGCAAAGAAATGTAAGCCTTTCTGGATAAAAGTCCAGAATTGAATATACAAGTAGGCGTATATAGAGAGAATTTCAGTTACTGGTTAACTTATGAGATTACAATGTTATTGAAAGTGCCGTGGTGATGTCCCCCTAAATGTCAGAGATACTAAGAAAATATCTGAATTAAAAAGAAAAAGGAGTCTTTGATTTATAAAAAGTAGTTAACAGCCTGTGCGGTGTCAAGAGCACATAATGATTATGAATAAAAGGAAAAGATGAGTCACCTTGACATTATCAGGTTTAGACATCTTGTGGAGAACCTACTCTGATGTTTTTTGACCTTTTCAGTTTCATTTAATTGTACTATATATGACATTGGTGGTGTAGAAATAAATACGACTTGCATCAGTGGTTGTTATAGAGACAAGACAGGTAAGATGAGAAAACGTGTTTTCTTTATGCTGTTCAGATTGCTCTTTTAGAGAAAGCAACAGATGGTGCAGCCTCTCAGAATTAACATCATGGCCCTTTCTCTTTGATAATTGTGACTGTTTGTTAATTGCTTTTTAAAAATCTGTATTTGACATATTTGATTTAAAATATTCATGTATATCTTTGGTAATAGATGAATGGGCTGCTTTGTATAAACATTGCCCTGATATATATACATAATATAATCTCATATGCTGCTTTTCATCATTGCTAGTGGAGGGAGGAGTTTTTGCAAAGGTATTTTTATAAAATCCTGCCAAATCTGAACTTCCCTATACATTTTTGGAAAATGCAATTTTGCATTTAAAAGTGTAAGGAATTCTAGATGAGCACATCCAATGGACGTCTTGTTGCAGAATGGTTTACCTATAATAAAAAATTAGTTAATTTGTTTAATGTTATTATTAATTTCCCTAAGTGAATAAAACCATTACACAGAGAAGGAGCTCTTTTTGTATCACGTACACTTTCCTGTTCTTCCTCTGGTGCATCCTGTTCTCATTCATGTCAGTTGCCTGGGTTTTCACTTGAAGGTCCAGTGGCATCTTTTTAAGGTTCTTGTTCTCCAGGACTCATATAGATGGCAATCCCATAAAAAAGATAGTTATGCCATGCCAATTAGTATGGTTGTGGGTTTAGTTATCTTTCAGGATCTCTGTTCTTTGGTCTGGTCTGTTTTACTGTTAACCAGAAATGTGCAGGGAGCAAGGGCTGGATGTGCCTTTCCTTTATTTCTTTCCCTGCCTTGTATTCCTTTAGCCACTTGCTATTCAAAGAAACTATTACAGAAAGAAACGGATATTTTAACACATTCAAATAGTAGTTTTCAAAGAGAAGTGATTTTGTGCTATGTTTAAAAGCACCTTGTGTTTAAAATTATTTTTTTCTTCTTTCTTCCTTGATTTAATGGACATGTCTCTTGAGTTATGTTGGAAAAAAGAATGATTTAGTTAATATGTATGTGTCCTCTGTTCCTGTTCAGGTGAAGTGAGGTATCTCTAATGTGAACATAGGCAAACATGTTTTTAACTGTGATGGTGGTCAGACTCTGGAACAGGTTGCCCAGAGAGGTTTTTGGAGTTTCTGTCCATGGAAATATTCAAAACTGAACTGGATGTGGTCCTGATGAGGCTCTAGGTGACCTTGCTCTGAACAGGGGTGGGCCTTGGACTAGGTGATCTCCAGAGGCTGCTTCCTACCTTAGCCATTCTGTGATTCTGTGAAATTTATAGCATTTAGATATTATTACTGGCAAAAAAATTATTCAGAATTATTAAATATTAAAAATTATTAAAATAATCTTCTGTAACAACAGCAACAAAAAAATCACTACTTCTCGTATTGAAAAGTTGTATTTATAACTTATAAGCCAGGTAATTGTACTGGTATTGGATCTGCCATACCCATGAAGGAAAAATACAAAGCACTCAATTTCTCCTGCTGGTATCACTAAGTAGGATTCTTAATCATAACTTCAGGAAACAATTTTGTTCAGCAGGAACTCAAGAACTATTTTATGAACTATGAAATATGTTAACAAAAAGTAGAGTGCTTTCTTTATAAATTGCCTTCATATATTTAGAAACAGTTGCATAGAATTCCCCCCCTTATCACTCAAATTTATTTAAGAAGTCTTATTTGACTTACTGGTGCATAGACAAGTTCATGGTTAGATCAATGATGTCTCTTATCCGTGTTAATCATTAAAACAGTCAATATATAGTGCATTGAAGCAGTGATCCAAAACTAGCATAACTGACCTAATGTGTTTAAATCTGAAAATTAGTAAAGTGTCTTGAGTGGAACCACTTGAAGTATCTTACAGAAGACAAGATGCTTAATTTGGCTATCTAATTGTGAATAGTTTTGGTGAACAGGTAACTTTTTTTCAAAGGAAGACTATTTAGACTAATTTAAAGGTGCTCTAATCACAAGTTCTTGCTCACACTTTGTGTGTAAGTTCTGAAAACCTTTTATCTGTATTTAGACATCAGACTGTGGAGCATCATTTTTGGCAGATACCAGAAGGGCACTAGCACAGCTTTTCCTTGTTGTCTGAGTGTTTAATGATGCTTATTAGAATACTGCAGTAGTTACTTGAGATTTCTTATCAATTGTAGTAGTGTCTGTCTTTAATCTGATGCTGATATTTTGATTGAGGTACACCAGCATTTAATACTATGATTGCTGGGTATGTGTTTATCTTATTTCTGTGGTATATGACACCATTCAAACACTACACTGAATGTGTTTTTAAGACTATAATTAAAAATATTTTTAATTACATCTAAACCTTTGAAATGAAGGCTAATACTCTGTTATTTTGGTCTGTTGTTTTAGGTTGCATTAACATTGAAGAAAATTTTTAGTGTATAATTCTATGGGATAATATTGAATAGTAAAGGAATGGAATGCTTATCTTTTCCCTGTGTTTTTATTTATTCAGTGGAACAAGTTCCTGTGGAGCCCTATAACATTCCACTGTCTCAAGCTGAGGTGCTGCAGACGGGCAGTGATGTGACACTGGTTGCTTGGGGCACTCAGGTTGGTAAGGCTCTTACAAGCTATTTGTCATCCAGCAGAGCCTAGGCCAAGAGTTAGGTGATGTTCAAATAGTGTTGCATTCAGGCTGAAGTGCCAGACAATAAACTTTGTGCAGCTTCCATGACTATATTCTTGAATAAATGATTGCCAATGTTTATGTTTATATAAAACCTGATTTTTATTATATAAGATTTTACTTATTTTGGTTGAAGCTGACTCTGGAAATGTGGAAGAGGTACTTGTGGAGGAGGTTAATGGTTTATCTGTAATTATGGAAGTGGTATATTTAAGAATGGAGCAGTGAGATGTAACTCTGAAGGAAGGCAATGGGAAAGGAGAGTTCAAAGTACTGTTCTGAAAGAAAAGTATAGATTTTTACTGCACAATTAAAAAAAGTTCAGTCTGGGGTTCCCTTATACAGAGAGTTAAAATCCACTGAACATTTAATGCAAACAGAGATTGATACAGTTTTGATTCTAAAAGTTATATAGAAAAGCTGTTCAAGAACATGATTGGACTTTCCCCCCAAATTACGATGTGCAAATATTGAAAAATCTGGTAAAAAGATAAATACATTGTCCTGATTGGGGCAAGATAGCAGAGGAGATGTATGTGCATAAAACAAGATTTACTGTAGATAGTAAAAGGGTCTTAAAGATTAAACTAAAAAGGCATAAATCAGGTTATATGAGTGTTAGGATATTGGGGTGGCAAAATATGGCATTGGGGTAACAAAATAAGAAGGTACCTTAACAATAAAATATACACATAATAGCTAACTAGTCAGTAACTATTACACAAAGGTTAATTGTTTGAATGCCAGCAACTTATTGATAGACCCTTATCTTGGATCTAAAACAATTATTTAAAATAATACCTGTGTGTGATAACACAGTGATTGCAGTATTTTAAAAACATCCTAAAGTTCCAAAGCTTCCAAAGATATGAACAAGAAGTCATGTATAGGGATTTGGTATTTCTTACCCTTTATTTGGTTTCAGTTGCGTGTCCCTTTCTCTCAACCTCTTGAGGAGAAACTGCTGGAGCAGACATCTCTGCTGGAGGGGAGAAGGTCCAGCACACCTTCTAGGGAAAGTGTTCAGGACTCTCTCTGATAAAAGATGGGACCAGGATTTTACAGAATAAAGTGATTGGCTGCTGTCATTTAACTACTTAGCCATACCTCCAAAATCATCTGTTGGAGAACAAAAAGAGAAACAAAGGAAAAACCAAGAAATCCTTTTCCCTCATTAAACAAATTCTTTTGTTTATCTCTCTGTTCTTGTTTGGTTTCAGTTTGGCCAAGCTGGGCTCCATGTTTTTCCACACAGGAGAACAGCTGGCAGCATAAACATCAGCTTGGCCTTCGACTGGTAGTTTCAAGATTGTTACCAGTTCAGATTTTACTATGCACTGTGCTTTCCATGGAAACTCTGCAAATCCAGGCTAAGGGCAGGGAAGCTGAGAGAGAGTGTGAAATGGAGAGATAAAGAGCAGTTAAATCACAAAGGGAAACTGAGGCAGAGTGTCCTGCTAAATTCAAATTCATTTTCTGTAACTCTTGAAAATGAACATGTGTCTTTTTTGGAATTGCCAGAAAAATATTTTTATTGCCTTTAAGTTAGAATTAAGAATTAAGAAATTGCTGTTTTTCTGGCCTAATTATGTCTGAGAAGCTTTTATCATAGAGAGTGGTATAACTCATCATAAGAATATTGAATTAATTTCTGAGATTGTGGGGTTTTTTTTCCTTTCCTTTTTGTTTGAAAGCTGTAATTTTCAGTGCTTTTCTGTGGTAGTTTCCTTGTCCTGAGAGTACTTGATCTCCTTTACATCCATGGTTATTCCTGCTAGCCTTTGATACTTTGCACTGACATTAAATTATGGACTCCTTCAATATCTTTACTTGTACTTACTTCTCCACCAGAAAATGGTTTCTATAATTCTTTGAACTATATAGTTCTCTTTTGAAAGTGCAATTTTTTTCTCAATTTGGATGAAATCTTAGTATTCATCGTATTCCCAAAAACTGAATTGAAAAAGTAATAACTTGAAAGCTGGCTATGGAGGTTTAATAACGTCCTGAGTTTATTCAGTAGGCAGTAGTGTAAAGAGAACTTGGAGTGACATCCTTCAAAAAAACTATGTGCTTTGGAGCTTGGAAAAGTTGTTAAGACAGGCAGTAATAGGAGAGATGTGCAGCCCTTATCCAAATGTAGGAGCTGACCAAAGCACTGGTGTGCCTGTATAATACAGCATGGGAACAGATGCTTAGTGCTGACGCAGTAAATCCAGCATGTTCTGGATGTGACTTTGGCAGATCAAATATGTTGAGTGAGTTTGTGCTGAGGGTGTTTGCAGGCTGTGTACATACACTTGGAACTTCATTGCTAAATGTGCAACCAAGCCGGAGTTTATTGTCAAAAAGCAGAGTGATTGCACGTGCTCACTGGTACTTCTGTGAATTTGGACATTGAGTAGTTGCTTGGCAGCTGCTGCTCTGGTGGGGTTGCCTGATGCTTGCTTTCCTGGGTGGTTCTAATGAGGCACAGTGAAGGCTTTTAGTTCCCCTCCAATTGTGGTTAGTGTTTTATGGTCATTAACTAATACTTATCCACTGTGAACTAGGTAAACACCTAAACTCAGAGAAACAGCTGAAACATCATGTGTCATGTTGAAAATTCCCAAAACTTCTTATTACAGCCACTGGTGTATTACAAATTTAAACAAAAACACTGCAAACTGTATTTTATTTTTATTATTACAATTATTGTACTGATTTACTTCTTAAAATAGTCCTATCTAGATGCATGTTTAAATCCTTATTAATCTTGTTTCAGCATAGATTTTTGCTCTATGTGGAATTTAATACTGCTGTCTGATCCTCAGGCAGTTAACACTGCCTGACTATGTCCATATTCTTAAATTCTGTTGCCTTCCAGACCAAGATGACCTCATCTAAATTGCTTATTGGAGTCCTTAGCCTCCAACCCCTTATCTATGCCTAGAAGTTGCTTGATGGAGGTAATCTGCCTCAGTCCAAACCTGCATTATAAAACGTTCTAACAATAAGGGAAACATCAGAGTTTATTGACAACATCGTATCAAGAAATTCTTTTTTACCCTCATACCTCATGAGCAAATACTTTTTGCTGAGATATTCATGGTGGGTAATCTGAGTTGTCGTAACAGTTTTGTTATTTTTCATGTTGGAGCATTTGTTTGCTTAAGTTTGTTTAAGGGAAGCCAATGCTTACAATACATTTTGCTTGAAAGCGTTATATAACATAATGCCAAGATACAGTTTTTAATGTATGTAATATTGCTTTCTTTTTGGTTCATATCCTAACATACCTTATGAAAAAGATGCTGATAGAAGTGGATTGTTTTACATCTTACATATGCTGCATATGTATGCTTACGTATGGTGCAAATACATTCCTTGACTGGTGGGTAGTGAATAATGACAGAATCTCAGGGGTTGGAAGGGACCTCGAAAGATCATCTGGTCCAACCCCCCTGCCAGAGCAGGGTCACCTAGAGCACATCACACAGGAACTTGTCCAGGTGGCTTTTGAATGTCTCCAGTGAAGGAGACTCCACAACCTCTCTGGGCAGCCTGTTCCAGTGCCCTGTCACTCTCACAGTAGTTTTTTCTGATGTTTATGTGGAACCTCCTATGCTCCCGTTTGTACCCATTGCCCCTTGTCCTATCACTGGACATGATTGAAAAAAGCCTGGCTGTGTCCTCCTGATACTCACCCTTAACACATTTGTAAACATTGATGAGGTTGCCCCTCAGTCTCCTCTTCTCCAAGCTAAAGAGACCCAGCTCCCTCAGCCTTTCCTCATAAGGGAGATGTTCCACTCCCTTAATCATCTTTGTGGCTCTCTATAATGTATTATCTGATTCAGTACAAGCCTCTTGCTAGAGGGGAATACTTTTATTTTTTAGAAAAATGTTGATTATAATAATCAAACAATGCAACATTTGTAATTTTAGTATTACTCTGTGTTTGAAGACAAGTGAATAGACATATTGAACATATTGTCATCTTAGTGCCAATATGCTTTGATTGTGGAGGTCAGGATGTTTTACAGGTGATTTTTTACCTGGTAATGACTGTCTCTCCTAACTGTTACTAAAATGCTTTGGAGATGATGGCTTCGTAATCTATTGCACTATGTTGTATGCATAATTTAGAACATCTTAAAACAAAATTAAATGTTTATGTGGTGATAATACACTGCCTTTTCAGGTACATGTGATCAAAGAGGTGGCAGCACTGGCTCAAGAGAAGCTGGGTGTGTCCTGTGAAGTTATTGACCTGAGGACCATCTTACCCTGGGATACAGAGACCGTTTGCAAGGTATGGAAATTATAAGTTTTTTTGCTCTGTATTGTATGTATTGTTTAGTATTTTTTGTTCTCTGTCATATATGAAGAATACATGCACTTTACATGGACCAAACATTTGCTTTAGCATTGGAAGAGAATTCTATTTCAGGGTTCTTTGCACTGAAGTAGAGGACAGGATTTAATCACACTTGCCCCTGAAAACTACTTTTCCATGATTTCTATTATTGTTGCTGTCTTTGGGTCTGAGAAGATCAGCTTATTTTTTTTTCCTGCTGTCTTACACCAAAACCTTTATCTAGTTTTGGGTCTGCAATAATGTGCCTTAGTTTTGTTTATCCATATTTGTATAAATTAAGGATCTGATTTAAGGCGTATGAATTAATGCACTAGGAAGAAAAGGCAGCTTTTACTATTCACAGAGTATCTGCTTTGAAATTCACGGGTACTGTCCTCGTCTGCTGCTCTGTGGGAGTCTTTGATTTGTGAAGAATTTATTTCAAAACATTGAGCAGCTGAAACTGCAGTTTGAATTGCCATGTACTGAGAAATCATGAAGAGGTAATTGTACTTACATATACCTTGATCTACTTACCTTTTTTTTTCCTCCTATAATGCTTTTTCTTCAGCAGCTAATAGCTATTGGGAGTAAAGGGAAGGGGGGGAGAGTATTTCCCAAAAGTCTTTGTAAATCTAAGTAAGAATTGCCAGATACCCTTTTTAAAAATACCATTTGGGAAACTAAAAAAACCCCACACCTCACCAAAAAACTGAAGGTTATTAAAGTGAAACTTTGTATCTGGAAAACTTGATTTCCTTCTCACAGTTACTATCTAACTTCTTTCCTGTTGTCCTGAATTCAAAATTTTTTGCGTACATTATTTACAGAGTCTGTATTACTGTTTTCTCCTTAATTTTTCACTTACCTGTTTGATGAGGTACTTTTAATGTAAATACATGAATAAACTTAGATTCTGCAAAACAATTGTTAGCTTTACTGCTTTGGGAGCACTCTTAGAGGCAGGTCTTTTCCATAGCTACCTCATGAAACTTAGTCTGAAGTGTCTTCCATGAAACCATTTTTTATCAAGCTACTTGAGAACTGTGAGAGAAGAGCTGCTACCTGACTGCCATCCCATGTTACAAAAGCTGGTGAACTTGCTTTCGGAACTGCAAATGCTCTAGGTTGTGCAAGTGTCTTTGTCTTTGCATTATTTACAGCATTAATAAACAGAGCATAGCCAAAAGTTTACCCCTCACTTTATGGTCAGGGCTCCCTTGATTTAAGCTTGGACAAGTTATGTTGGTTAACAGGATGATTATTGCTTCTACTAGAGCCATGAGTTCCCTTAAACTGGCAAATCCACAGTCCTGCCAGACCATGGCTAACAGCTCATTGGGTCCTAATTCAGTTTCTGTACACTAGCTCATTTTATGCTGCTGATCAAATTACTCTGAAACTTGAGAGATGTCTGTAGCTTAGTTAACTTGGGCCTAGTAACTGTAGTGTAGTCAGTGAAGAAATGCACCTCTACCTAGAAAGGGCAGAGCTTCAGTTGTACAATGTTTTGCAAATCTGTACTATAAAAATAGATATTCTGTGAAGATTTTGAGCTTATCTTCCATCCTGAACATGTTGTAAGGTAACTGTGGCATAAATAAAAAATGGCACAGATAAACATGTTACTTTAAATTTGTTAATGGGTTTACTATTAAGAATTTGAGGTGAGTGTGCATTGGCGAGGCAGATCAGCTATTTATTATAATAAATACCAAATAGTAAATGTTTTTAGTGTTGCTCTTGAGTTAGTATGGTTGCAGGTTAACCAGCCTAATGGGAGAAATGTTAAATTGTCTTCTTCTGTAGATCTTGTCTGTTTTGCTCATATGAAAATAATTAGTGGTTTGCATTTGTTACTATGCAAACATTGAAACTTTTGAATTTAATTTGCATTCTGGACAACTTTTAAGGTAATTGCCAACATAAATAGAAAGATGGAAGTGACAGTTGAAGCTGCTTGCTGTAGCCTCACCCAAAGAGCCACTGTGCAGTGCAGTTGTTGCAGATGACAGTGGGTTTATTTCAGTTATTCTCTTCCTGAGATGCCAGTGTCAAGAACCAAGAGGAAGAGGTAGAAAAGCTGGCCATGCTGGAGAAAGTCCTTGGCTGTCCATTCATCTGCTCAAATCCTGTTTGCAGGTTCTTAATAGGCAATAGGATTGATTTTCCTCCAGTTTGGCCAATAAGCAAATCACCAGCTGTTAGAGGGCTGTACTTTGCCTCAGACTATTTCTTATGTGACCTTCCATAAATCTTAGGCCAAATTGTTGTTTTCCCTTACCTTACATATATGTTTGAAATATGTCTATCATCTCCTTGTCCGGTTTTACACAGAGGGTGAGGATGGTGTATGTGTTGCACTGCAACCTTCTGGTCCTCTGCAGGTGCTGGGATGCATGATCCTCTGCTGATGGGAGTCTGTGCTGCTTAGCAGAGAGCAGGAAATTCAGATTTTGGCATAAAAACACATCCCTCAGTTTCACTGCTGAAAGTGGAGTCCTTTGCAATTAGTTATTTTAGTCCTTGGCCTGCTCCAGTCCTCAGTCCCTGCACACACAATGCTTCTGTTCACATCTTTCAGACCAACTTTAACATACCTACTACAGTTCTCCAAGTTATGATTCTCCTGACTGCTGGCTCTTTCTAGAAAGCAGGGAGCCTTACCAGGCTTCTTGCAGGCTGTGTGATTTTTCCTAATCATGTGTCTAATGTTTGTGGTCCCTGTGGGTCAGAGTCACAAAGCTATAATAAAGAAATAGAATTTTACAGAAGTTGTTTGCATTTGCCAGTCTAATATGTTTTACCCTGCAGGCATATTTTATTCTTATGCTTACCCAAGAAATGTTGCATTTTTATATAGAAATATTTCTGTGAATTTTCCTTGGTGTTTTGTTTTTTTTTTTTAAAGACAAATTCAAGGAGCCTCCATGGTTGGTTCCAGGGAATGGGCAGGCCTCATAACCTTAATTTAATTGTTACTGCTTAGTAATGAAATAACTTTAATGCTGAAGATTTCAATACAGCTATTTGAAAATTAGATGCTTTAGTTTAACTGGAAATATATGCAGCTTTAAGACTAATTTGACAACTGTGGTGTAGGCATGAAGGATGGTCTGAAATGGTTAGTGCTTTGGAGATGAACAATAATACATCAAAATTTTCACTGCAAATCTAACTGCTTAGCCTGCTTTTTGTAGCTGTTTCTGCATATCAAATTATGTCATAAAAATACGTATTTCATAAAACTCTGAGAAGTTATACTTTACGGCTGCCACCAGGGGCCTCTTTTAGCCAAGTTAAGCAGTTGCTTTGAGTTTGCACTGGTCCTGTGAGCATGTTTGTGAATATATAGCTCTCAGTGGAAAATAAATAATTATAAATATTAAATATAGTGAACAAAAAAATTGCTGTCTAATCTTGCTGATCTTTTCTTTGCATTTTTAAGATTTTGAGTTTGTGCTCAGTTTTGAAATAGGTTAGCATTTGTCATCTGCATGAAGAGATGAGGGTGCACCTGCCTGGAGTGACTGCCCATGGGCTTTGAACTGACCTCAGCAGTAATTGAAAGTTTCTCTTTGGTACAATTCCTGAGATGGGTAAACATGCAAACAGGATAGATTTTTCTTTTGTCATTCTTCAGATGTCTATGAATTTTCTTTTAATGATGACAGGGTCATTTTCTGGGTTTATGCTTAGCTTTGAGCTAGTTAGTGTGCTTGTATGTCGTGATCACTTAAATTTGGACTGTGCTTCGCAAAGGATTCAGGTCACACTGGAAGTGTCACTAGTTTAAGTTGCCAGATAAATGTTGATGTCTTGGCACTGTAGAGCCTTTTAATAAAACACAGCATTCTGAAAATGAAGAGAAGACCTTTTCCTTTTGGAAAGTGCCCTCTTCACAGGAGTGATCCCATTCCCACTTGTTTTCTCTCTTACTGCTGTCTAGTGCTTATTCTGAGATTTAGGGTAATATCAGCAGTAGAATATGAGTAGGCTGATTTCCCAGTTTAGCCTATAATTTGGTAGCAGCATCACACCCCAGGGAGACGGAAGATTGGGTTTGAAAACCTGTGTACTGACAAGACATGGAATCTGGGTCTTGCTCATCTTGAACATGTGAATGCCATCTTGAACACCATCTCTAATTGAAGAGCTGAGTAGCTTTTGTCCCTAGGGCCATGACACTTGGCAGATTATCAGCGTGTTGAAAGCACACTTAGTCTCTGAAGGATATAATTTGTTGTGGTGTGTTAGGCAGTGAATCCAAAAGGGTTGTATGTATGGACAGTGTGTTCAGGTTCTGAGGCTTTCATCATACCTTAGTTGAGAAACCTGGATCCACTGCAGACGAGTGTCCTGACTTTGTGTCATTGGGATCTGCTTTTGTGCCCATGTCAGGCTGCTTTTTGCTGTCTCTATGTAACACTGCAGTGTGATGTGATAACTGAGATATCTGGGTGGTTACATGTAATTATTTTAGGTTGTTGGCTTAAGCAAGTTCTTTATACTTTTTTTTTTTTAAGGACATTTTTGCTCAGTTACCATAGCCACTTAATTTGGCCATATGGAAGATCTCAGTAGTGTCCTACAGCTGTCCCATTTTATAGATCCATTTCTAAAAGAAAGAAAAATTGTTTCCTTTTTAGTTCCTTTTTAATGATACAAATTGGAAATTTCCATTATGGAGGTGGGAGCAAGCCTTTTGCAGGGCAAGTCCATCAGCAGTTTACTTTTATTGGGCATAGAAAGAATTTTATATACATTAAAGCATACTGATCTGTAATCTTTCTAAAGCCTTTCAGAAGAAAATAGAATAGATTGTATAACTTGCGTGTGCATAGAGCTCTAGTATAGTGCTACTGAATGAGACATGATGCAATTCTTTGTACTTTACCTCTAGAGAATTGAAAGTGAACCCAATATCAATTCCCAATCTGTAGCTGAATAGAATACGTAGCAGCATAGAAGGTTATGTTGCTATATGTTAGAAAAATGACACAAGCTTGTTTAAAGAGCATGTGCTGCCTTTGCTGATTCCTTAGGAAACCTGTCTGTAAAGGCTGTCTCTAAATAGCTGAGCCTCTTGTCTAGATATACATTCTCAAAATACCATGTAATTTCATGGGCTAGTGAAAATTCTGGTAAGATTCTTGTTTACTTTGACAAACTTCACTGATTTCTGACTAAAGCTCTTCCTTTATTCCCCAGGGCTGGAGTATGAGTGATACAGCGGTTATGATTTAAAAAGAGAGAGTAGTTAGCTATCCATACTGAGGATTGTTTTTTTGGTTTTTCTTCAGGGAGAGAATGCATTCCCTGTGCTTATTCTAACATCACCATCTTATTTCTATGAGTTTAATTCATGTCTGAAAGAGCTGGGATCAGGAGTGTTCTCCCACCTTTATTCCTTCAACTGTAAACATGAATACATGAAATTGAAGTGCTGCTCAACATACATACATAACAAAACCTCTGCCTTGACCATACTCTGCTGACTTCCCAGCTGTTTCATTTGCATGCAGATGCCTGCATTTAGTGCAGCAACAGCAAAGATGTCAGTTCCTATCCAGGCAGGTAACACTTTTTCCTACTTCCTGCTCAGCTTGGAAGGCAAAGCTATCACAGAGGGTGCTGCTCAAGGAACTGAAACATGACATCTGTATGAAATATCTATAATTATTTTTACTTCATAACCTACAAAGTTGTTTAAAGATACTTTTCCTCCCTTTCTGAAATTAAGTTTTCAGGCAAAACTTCCACCCCGCTTTGTTATACTTAACAGATTTGCTTGAAAACTTTGGAGAGACTAGCCTCTGTAGATTTTTCTGTCTATGAACTTTTGGGTGATATGGTATTGATTAAAAAGCAAATGGCACACTTCCCAGTGCTTCACTGGTCACATTCAGGGTAAAATTCTGTGGTTCTAGTGTTCTTTATACTGAAACGCATATGTTACTGGAAGTGGGAAATCTAACTCAGGATTAAGTACTCTTAAGGGATTGTTCAAATTACTGTATTTCATTCACCCTGAATTGAACTGAACATGTTATTTAAAATTTAAATTGATTAATGTCAATCTGCCATTTTCACTTTTGCAAGCGCAGATTTGCAAAAGCACATTTTTGTGCTTTTGTATTATTTAGAAAGCAAGTATTTGCTACACATAATGATGATTTCCATTTATTACCTAATAGGTCATGTCCTAACAGGTCATGTCCTAACTTTCTCTGAACTGTTGCTACTGTAGTGCAAAGAAATGCTGAGAATTCTTTCTTCTTGACTGAGTAATAAAAACAGTGTAAACTTAACTGCAGTATTAAGGGCTTGTGGGTTACTGTCAACCTAGGTAAGTGTGAATTTTGAAAAAAAAAAATTAAAAAATGGTGTCTTTGCAGAAATGTCATTTGTGGATTGATGTTATCAACAACAGTAATTCTGAACTTGCATCTTTAGAACACTGTACTACAGCCAAGTGAAGGGGTATATGTTCTGGGCACTTGACATTGCTTTGCTCAAATCCAGAATGCTCTTCTGTAGGAAAGGTTCTGCAGACCTCCCCATGGACATCAATCTCAATGCTTGGCAGGCTGAAAAAACATCTGTCCTCTCACTGGAAAGAGCAAATCTGAGTAAAAGAGAAAGCAGCTATAGTGAGAACCAGTGGGTAAATCAGCACTGAGAAGCAGATTAGGGCAAACTCTGTGCCTGTTTTTCATTGAGGCTATTTGATGGGAGCCACTTCTACAGTGTACTGGAACTTTTTCCTTAATGCACAGGGGACATGTTTGGCAGCTGTTATAATCAAAGTGATTGAATAAATGTCAGTAGTAGATCCTCAGTGTCCTATATTTAATAGGCAACGTGTCCTGGCAGACCTATTGGTTCAGCAGCTTATTGTTCCCATTACTTTAAGTTTCCTTCATCTAACTGGGCTGTGAATAAAGGAAAATCAAGATCAGCAAGCCTGATGTGGGTTTTTTATACATTAACTGCACTCACCAAACATTGAACTGTACAATTGTAATGCAGGTATCCTGGGATCAGATTTATGGTTCTTGGCTATCTCTTCTTGATCTTTTGCCATTTTTTATGTTGCTCCTTGGATTTCTTACTGAATGGATCATGTACCTATAAAATATGATTGAAGTTGTGCTGCTTGCATTATGACAATTAACGTTGTCACTGTTTCCATAAGAAATTTGTCGCTTGGTCTTGTAGTTTCAGGTTGTTAGAGGATGCTGTGGGCTGTTGCTTGGCTTCCAAAAGTAGAACTCTGGAGCCATGCTTGCAGGCAGTCATTTTAAAGTTACGAGACTATATACAAATCATTTTAGAAACCACTTATTCACATCTTTTGCTTTTCTATATTTCAAGGAAGTTTTGAGTGGAAGCCTTGTTGTTTATTCCTATGCATCTTGTTGTTTCAGGGATGTACCTCAGTGCTGAGGTGTGTGTATATATTTATGTGTATGTGTATATATTTACACTTCTGTTTTCCCCTTTCTCCTTCCCAATATGAAAGTAGTTACGAATCCTTAAATTCCCGTGTCTGATTTTCACATATGTGTTGATAAGTGATACTTGAGAAAGAGGCTAATTATTGAAATAGACAAAATGCATTTTTGTTGTTTCTGTTAATGTTGAGTTTAATGCTGATGCTACAGTCCATGAATTCCTCATAAAACCTTTTCCCATTTGCCTGCAGTATGTGTTAAAAGCTTCAAATTTAAAGAGACTTATCCAAATAACTGAATAGTCTATATGTAGTATATGTAGTCTATAGTTAGAGGCTATTTTATAGCTTGAATGTATGTTTTAATTTTTTTCCTTTCCAACTGGTGCTGATTGTATTCTACTGGAAGTTGGGATCAGTTTTCACAATGGTAATCATATATGAATCATTCTTCTATAGAGATAATTACTACTTCTCTACAGTATTGCCTTTCTTTAAGTATCTGTAGCTATTTATCCTGCTATTAT
The DNA here is from genome assembly GCF_020740795.1 of Apus apus. Lineage (NCBI taxonomy): Eukaryota > Metazoa > Chordata > Aves > Apodiformes > Apodidae > Apus > Apus apus. Next base: position 15,027,141 of record NC_067284.1, on the reverse strand, counting down.
CATGTAGCTGAGCCAGTTACTTTTTCAAACTATTTTTTTAAGGATTCAGATTCTTATTATTTGTGAGTTATTAACCTTTACCCTGAGAGAATGTAGTTTTAAGTATTTCTGCAATAATATTGTAAATTTTAAGATAATACTGACATTTGTGATGCTTAGATCTAATTTGTTTTTTACTGATGTATGGTGGAATAGCATGTGCATTTTTTAATAGCATAGTGCTTTGTATTTGGCTTATTGTAAGTATTTTTCTTTTCACAGTGAGCTTTCTGTGAAGGCAGTCTGAAAAAGCTTGTTATACAAACACAGACTGCATAGACTCTGTAGACTGCAAAGATTTCCAAATGTAAATGTTGTTTTATTTAGATATTTACTCATTTCTATAATAAGATCTTAGTTTTTTTGTCAAGTTATTTACTCAGTAAGATATTTACCAAAGGTCTGAGAGCTGGACCTGGTAGGATGACAGACTAAACACCAACCCAATAAATGTATTGATTTAGTTTTTACAATGCTGTTGCCTTTTACAGTGCTACTAATGTGGGACTGGACAAACCATTGTGACAGAGCACTGGAACAGGCTGCCCAGGGAGGTTGTGGAGTCTCCTTCACTGGAGACATTCAAAACCCACCTGGATGCGTTCTTGTGTGATGTGCTCTAGGTGACCCTGCTCTAGCAGGGGGGGTTGGACTAGATGATCTTTCGAGGTCCCTTCCAACCCCTAAGATTCTATGATTCTATGATTCTATGATTCTATGATTTACCTTCCCTCCTATCTTTATTTTGTGCTAAAGACTATTCTTATGGACTGCTTTGATGTTTTGTCTGCCACACAATGCTCATCAAAATCAAAGAGTTTCTTCTAAATATACTCTATGGTAACATTCTTTTAAACTGCTATGGAGTACTCCTAAAACCTCCCAAGTCTTGTGTTTTTCACCTACTTGACTTTTTCCCTCTGCACATCTGGTGAGATGAACTAATGCATGAAATCCTGAATGTTTGGTTACCTAATGGACTCACTATGATAGAAAGCAATTATTTTCTTGTGTTATCCTGTGTTTTCTTGTAATGCAGCTCTGACACACATTAAGAACTTACCGAGTTGAAATGTTTGATTTCTGGGTATATGTTAATAAGTTCTTAATTATTTGTCAGATGGAGGCTGGACTAACCCGAGAACCTTTCAATTTGCTTGTTTGCTCTTTGTCTTTAACTTGGACTATCTTGAAACGCATTGTAATATTTCACTTAAAATTATGAATGTGCAGGACAGAACTTGCATGGGCTTGGTGGACATTTAAATTTTGCATGAGGATATATGAAAAGAAAAAAATTACTGTCCCATAATGGCCTGAAAAATGTCCTAGAATGAGATGCATGGACTTTAATTATTGTATGCCTGTATAGTGTTTAATACATGGAAAAAACAGCTCTAGATTTTTTTTTCTCCAGAAACAATTCCGAATATTTCTTTTTCTGCCTCTTAATGTCTGCAAAATATGCTTTTCATATTCAAAACTGTTTTTACTGGTATTCAGAAATTGTATCACTTTATAGGCATTTTTGAGAATCTTAAACTAATGTATGTCTTTCAAAACTTCAGTTGTTTTTTTTTACTGTAAAAGCAAATAATAAAATTTTAAAAAAATAATGACACATTTGCCTATGGTACTATATTCCAGCAGAGTTTTTGAGTATTTTAACAATTTCTCCCTGCTTGACACTGATTTAATTTCAATTGTTATATAGAACCAATCCTACAGAACAAGAAGCTGCCTGTTACGCAGAATATCCTTTTGCAGATAATACACAACAGAATTTTGAGGGACAGATCTTACTTCTTGCTCTTAGTCTGTACTGCTCAAAATTTTGCTCCCAGCTCAACTGCTTATAGATATTTTTTTTTTTTAATTGAAGGGAATGTAATGCCTCTGTACTTAAAACTTAGTAAAAGACGTATGAGAAATTTAGTTCTGTATAAATTCGACATATTTCAATTGCTCATGTTTTCCCATATTGGCTGTATACCTAAAATTGGGTGGTGTGTTTTTTGTGGGTTTTGTCTGTGTTTTGTGGTTTGTTTGGGGTTTTTGGTGAGGATTTTGCTAAAGGGGTTACATTTGCTATAAGTATTTATCCATATCTCAAAGCATGATCTAATCTGTCCAAGCTGTTTGTTATGTTGCCTGTATCAATCATATGAGTTACAGAATCATAGAATGGTTAAGGTTGGAAGGGACCTTAAAGATCATCAGGTTCCAACCTCTCTTCTACGAGCGGGGACACCTCACACTAGACCAGGTAACACAAAGCCTCATCTAGCCTGGCCTTGAACACCTCCAGGGAGGGGGTATCCACATAAATGAAGTTGGGCTGTATTTGTAGGGTAAGACCGATGGACAGTGGTATCTGAGAAGAAGCAGGAGATTCAACTGGGAATGCTAGAATGTTGTCATATTCTTGATTCGTGTCGTCTTCTGCCCATGACTTGAGTAAGAACTACCCATCTGATTAATTCTGGAAGTGTTGTGATTCTTCTCACCACAGTGAATCTTACTCCAGTGCTAAGCATGCAGAGAAATTGGGTGCTCTTGGCTTTTGGTAAATGTGTCAGGGTTTGGCTCTGGGTTGGCAGTCAAACCAATAACAATAATGCTCTCCATTCCTCTCTCCCAAGGTAGGGAAAGAGGGAGAAAAAAAATGAGAGAGTGGCTTTCTGGGTTGAAAAGTGAGACAAACTGATTTTAATTATTAGTGATAGGGGAATATATATATTTACAAAGGCATGTACAACACCCAATCTCCTCCCTTCTCCCTCAGCGACTCTCACAGCAACTCTTCTTTCTCATGACTCCTGGCTGGAGGGGGGAGTGTCCAGGCACACGGAGGGGGTCCTCGGATGTTGGCTGTGAAGAAAAATGGAAAAAAGAAATAGAGCCAAAGAGAGGGCAATAGAAGCAACAGTAAGCAGAAAGAGAGATTGAAAAAGGAAACCAAAAGCTTGGCTTCCGTCATGTCTTAACCTATACCAAAAGCCAAACAGAGAAAATATTACAAGAAGGGAATATTCTGACTTGCTGCTCCTGCCTTCAGTCTAGTCTGCTCCCCCGTGGCAGGGGGAAGCTGCAGACATGAGCTTCAGATGTGTCCTTGGTTGTTACCAGTCCACTGGTGCTGCTAAAAAAAGTTCATGGAAAGGAAAAAAAAACAAACCAGCAAAGAGAAAATTTGCTTCACCCTGGCTCAAACCAGGACAAAATGTTAATACAAAATATTTTCCCTGTGTTCTGTCAGTTACACTGTAAGCAATATTCTATTTAAACTACAGTCACATTACTTAGATCAGCAGAGCAGTGTGTTATAAGTTGGAACTGTACTTTGGTTTATGTCTTGTAGCTTAATACTTGCAATAGTTTACAGAAAATGCTAATCAGACTTTCCAGATGAGAGAACCAGTAAGTGGTAAGTTATAACCACTTGGTTACAGTATAAGGCTTGTGCTCTAAGTGTGCATTATCATCTCTCCATCCAGCTAAAAAAAAATGTATTGCCTTTTATTGTTACTTGGTCTGCAAATGACAAAACTGTAAAACCATTCTTTTGGCATGTGGTCAAACATTACCACTAAGTACTAATCTATACAGTATTAACATTTCTGGCATTTGTGGTGCATTTGCTGACATGTTTCCTACACTTTGAAGTTCCTAATAGTGTTGCGTTTGGAAGATTACAAATTTCTTAAAGAAAAGGGCTTAAATGGTTTTACTGTAAAGAGGGAACCAATTTAAAGAGTAAGTGGCATATATTTATAATTTGCCAGTAAAATGGTTCATCGCTTTAGCACTAAAAGCAAAAGTTGAATAATTTGTTTTTTTCCAGGTTTTGAAAGATTTTTCATTAGAAATTTTTATTTATTTAATGCATTTAGAAGGTGTGATTCTTTTCTGTCTGCTTCTGTTTACAAGGAAAGTGGAGTTGGTGTTGAGTAGAAAAAAAAGACATTTGGATTATGAAGCACAGCAATGTGACTTTTAGTTTTCAATTTGTTAGTGTTGAGCTATTTGCAATATGATGGCAACAAGTGTTGCACTTTAAAAAGCCTGTGGAAACAATTAATTTCTAACTACTAGCTGCAGTGTTTTGTGGATGTTAGAGAAATCTATTTATGCTATTTTTTTTTTTGGCTTAGAACTTAATGATGTTTTAAATAATGGATTTACTAGAGGAGGATGTGATTTTTAGATCTAAAAAATGCAGCCAGCAGTTTGTGTTAATGTATTTCTCTAGTTTTGTTTGCCTGTGAAAGAAAACAAATCCATCAAAATAGTCTGTCTACACTGTTGTGTGTCAAGTGTCCCTTCTACTGGCCAATCAAAATGTAGTATCACATTGGAATTTGCTTATTACAGAAGATAAATTTAGCTATATATTTTTTTCGTTACTTCAATAGTTGCCAAATAGTTTTTTAAGTATGTAACTTGTTTTACTTATAGTATCATAGTGTTAAGTCATTTTCTGACCTGTAATATTCTGTAGTAAAATACCAATTTTTTTTTTTTAGTACTGGGAAAAGATCATAATAAGTCACTGTAAAGTCAAGACTCATATTGCCCCTCCCTCTTGCATTCTTTATCAATTTCATCTTTATTTCATTATCACCTAAATTAATGTCAGAACCAATATGACTGAACAAGCTGATGATTCAGCAAAGTACTGAGGAAATTGCAGTTGCAATGAAGTTTTAAGCTTTCACCATCTGTGTTCTGAAAATATTATGAATCTTGCATACATCAGCAAACTTCTAAAGAAATGAAATATTTAGTGGTAATACAGAAATGCTGATCTTTAAATAAAGCAATGAAACAATTTAAAATTACATAATTGAGAGGCTCAATCCTTTCATAATTAAGCAACATTAGAAATGCAGGAGTATAGAGGAAAGATTGTTATTTCCACTAGTCACGTGGAAATTTTTGCCACATAATACTTGAGATATTTGGCAAGTAACTTAAATTTTTTGTACCGTGTTCTAAACATTTATAAAATGTATATTGATCTCTTATTTTCCTTGTGTTGTCTAATGTGAATACATTCATAGTTTTGGGCTTCCAGTAGCTTTTAAAGATTTAGATATTTTGTCTTTAATTTTCTTCAAGGCACTACAATGCAAACACTTAGCCCTTTTTTCCAATTTTCTAAATTCTGTATGCTTGCTAATTAGTATCTCCTTTACCAATTCATCTTTGAGGAATGTGACAACAAAGTCTAAGCAATAGTCTGCCTCTAAAACAGTTACATTCTACTTCAGAAAATTTAACCTGGGAAATCTAGAAGCGGTGATAAACCTGCTCATGAAAGCTTTCTGCAAAAACAGAGCTCCAGAGAATATCACAGAACGCAAATTTTGTTACTGAGCAGTGAGTTGATGAGCTTCTGTGAAAGGGTGTGTGCAGCAGTTTTCTGTAAGCAAATGCAAATGTTGTTCAGAGTAGGAAAATTGAGAGAACTAAGTAAAAACCCCACATTTTGTTTGCCCCATGTACAATACTGGATAATTTCTCCTCCCTCTGGCTCTTCCACTACCAAGCCAAGTTTTGTAAGGATCCGTAGCAGAGCTATGGCTGTACTAATTGTACTCTCCCAGAATGAATTGTCATTCTTTACAATGTAGTTTAGCTCAGGTGACAGATTTGGTTATGCTTCTTTCATTGCCATGCTCTGAGGTGTACAAAGCTCCTTGGTATTTCTAGGGATCCATATTTAATGTGTTCTCTCTATGGTCCTTGCGTATATAGAGGATATAAATGAGATCTCTACAGGCATTTCAATTATTACAGTGATGCAAAATTAATTTATGACTTGGAATGAGTGTTATTCAATAGCATTACATTTAGGAAATCAAAGCTTCAGACAAGAAGAGCTCATTTGCACCTCGTATGGTTCTTACGCCAGCTTCATGGTTTTCTGTCTGCATCTTATCTGCCCATGAACACGAAAACCGCCTTAGAGATTTGGGGGAAACATCTTTTTGTGACACTTAGATTAAGACTATCACATTTCAAAGTGTTTAGAGTAAACAGTGTGTCTCAGTTGTGTTTATAATACATAATAAGCAGAAGGGAGGGAACAAAGATTTAATTATTCAGTAATATTCAAAACTCTGAAGTGAATGATTTACAGGCGTTATTTATTGTCATGTACAAAGATGACTGCTGTGTTTTAGTTGATAAGAATGTAAAGGGTTCAACATGTCTTCTAAGCTGTTGATCTAAGTGAAAAATGCTAATGTCTGTGTATCATGTTGAATACAAGAAAGCAAAGAGTTGGTTCTTTGAGCAGTATACACTAAATGGATATGGAATGTTATAAACTCTTAATGCTGATAATTTGTTCATGCTGCTGACTCATTTTAATGCACAATATAATGGAAAATGTATCAGTTAATGGAAGCAGGCTGATTTTCCCAGCTTACTTTCATGACTTCAGCTCATCAGGAGAGGCTATTTGAAAGCAAAATATATTTCTTGGTTTATAGACAGTCTTTTGTGTGCATTTAAAAATTGATATAAGTAGTGATTCTTGGGCTAACGCTTGTGTTAATAGATTTGGTGTAGCAGATGTAGCCTGTTGTGTGACAAGAAATATCTGTCTCAAATATGAGGATTGATTTGGTGTTTGACATCAATGAAAAATACACACATTTTGTAACAGTTTCTAGGTCACTTTGTATGTTACTGCTTTATTTTCCTGTGCTAACCTGTCAAATAGCCCTAAGTAGCATGCTGCTTGTGCAGAAGGACCATTAAACTTAATGGAAATGGAGAATGAATTTGATGGAGTACAAATAGAACTTAAAGACACATGATTTACCTTCGTGAGGTCTTTGAGCATTGGGAGGAGTTCTTATTTTAGTGTAATCTAATATTTTTATTAGTTTTAGCTTGGATCTGCGAGACAGATGTTGATGGAACAGGCTGGTAGGTTTTAATAGTAGCATTGGCCAGAAAATGAAGTAATAGATTATAAACCTCAAGTTTCTCTGTAAAGGAAAGATTGCTGAATGTCAACTTCTGTTCAAATGATGACTCAGTCTCTATTAATTTGCAGTTTTTACTTTGCCTGTTTTCTGAACAAATTGTGTGTGACAAAAGTTCTGCAGCTGTATGATACATTTTTAATCAGTTGATATTGAGAGGTTGTGTTTTAACATTGTCCCAAGCATTGCAACTGTAGTTGCACTTCTAGGGGAAAAATAAGTTAAATCCTGATTACTGGATTGATTGAGATGTATCAAAAATGTTAAACTAAAAGTATTGTAGTAGAAGCAACATATTTTTAAAATAGAAAATAACTATAGTTTCTCATTTTGTGGTAACTTAACAGAAATTTAAATTAAAAAATACAGGCAAATTACTGAGTCATAACTCTTCATTAATGATTTAAAAATTCTAGCAACGTAGTACAAATGTTCTCTGAAATGCAAGCCTGAAAAAACCCAGGGAAATCTCAGATATAGGTTCCATGGTGTTTGGATTTGGCCTTACCATCTTTTCTCTTCCCATGCAATGCTATGAAGGCATAAAAATTATTATTATTATTAATTATTATTATTATTATTATTATTATTATTATTATTATTATTATTATTATTATTATTTTAATTTGGATAACAACATTATGATGAAGCATGAAACTTAATTACTGTGTGAGTAATTAATCCAGTTTCTATGGATTTGTGTCATATTTCCTAACTTCCACCATTCCATATTACCCATTTACCTACATTAGGATGCTTGGCTCTGTTCTGAGTGGCTGGCTAGACACAAAGTAGCAATAAAGACAGTTATTGGTGCATGCTACTTGCTGAAAGAGCTATGGGAAATATAGCGTTAAGTGCAGCTTGTCTTTTTTTGAGTTGCTAGGTTAGTAGGAGTACTAATTGCCCTCATCTAGAGAGACTGATTTTTACCATGCTTGCAGGAACTTAGTATCTTTAAGACTTGCACTTGACTGGAAAATGACTATCAGGAGACTGAAAAATGAACAGAAAAATAAGATCAGGCCTTGGAACCCTCATTTCCTTGGGTAATATATTGAAAATTACTATATACCTCAAAAATGACTATTGCTTTCTCCATAATTTGAAGTAGGTCAGATACGAAGAGTGTGTAACTAGAAAAGAATGGAGATGGAAGAAGAAATGAGACGAAGATTGCTTAGATGGTTGAGATGAAGAGGGCAGAAAAAATAGAAGGGAGAAAAGATGTAGCACTGAAAGAATGAAAAGAGCAATAGAGGAACTGGTTGATGCTTTAGAAAAAATAATTTAAAAGGGAAGTAATACTGAAAAATATATTCAGAAGAACAAAAGCAAGGGCTGCAGTAATTTTTAAAGCATAGGTTTATGAGATATTTGGCACAAAATTCTGTGAACAATCCATGTTAATCAAAGAGTTAGCACATCCATTGGACACCTTATAATACTTATTTTTGAAAGGGGTCAGAGATGGCACCAGTCTAATTTTCAAACATGTAATTGACTGTCTTGGTCTACTTAATATTTTTCTTAAATCACTTAGTGCTTATTTTGCTCAGGTCTTTCCGTTGTATTGCCTCATGCTTTCCCATATAATCCACACTAGTAATTCAGATGCTAAATCTAATGAATCCCAGACATAAGTGGGTTCAACAGCTGCAGTGAAATGGATTCATCTGTCACGTGATGAGTTGTATGAATTTGTCCTATCAGAATTGGAGTTAAGTTCAGGACATAGAAATGAAGCAGATGCTGGAAGCACAGATGCTGAAGCTACTGTTTTTTTATGGAGTTTTAGTGAATTTTTTTGTAGAAGTATAGTGTAGCTTTTCAGAATGGTTATTCAAATTATAAAATGCACTAGCTTTCAGATTTCGCATACATACTCTGGTTTTTCTTGATGTGATTCTTTCAGTATTACTTGAAAAAGCTGCTGATATGGAGAATGTCAGTGAAGTGGCTCTCCCCACACACAGCCAATTGACAGACATTTTCACAGGTGTTCATGGGTGGCTATAATGTTCCCGTCTTCTGTATCTAAAATGCTTTGTGAATGTGTGGCAACTGGAGAACACTAAGGGCTGAGTCCATTATTTTAGCCAAATTGTGGTTCTGTAAGTTTGAAGAGCTAGAACAACCTTTTTTAAATATGTCTTTTTTTAGAAGGCTACGTATTAGTCTTGAGTTGAGAAATCTCAATTTAACTTTCACTTGCTGTTTGTGTACATTATAAGTGTAATTAACATCTGGGTTGTTTGTGAGAACCTCAAGAGCACAGCCCATTTGTGGTTAGATAAATAGATGCAGGAAATGGGAATCAACTTAGAAGTTTTTTTCCTAGCTGAGAGATTTAGATGACTTCTGACTCAGAACAAAGTGTTTTCAAGCATAGAATGTCTGCCTTGACCAAGGAGACTTATTTCCATGCAATGCCAACATCTTAATATAGAGCAGAACAGAATTTCCCTGTTCTTGTTTGATAAAAATAAAAACCCACCACAAACCCCTCTGCCCAATTCTGAAACTTTACACTTGATTAATTGTGTTATCAGTTGTTCTGGCAGGCATGACTAGCTTAACAATAGATGATTATTAGCTTTCATGTGCTATTCACGCTAGTCTTACAACTTTCCATCTCCTTTTTCTTTTGAAAGGTAGGTGAAGTGCTTGGTCAGATCTGTTCAGTATAGTAGCCATAGAATACTTCATCTTAGAAGGGATTCTTGGAGCATTTTGGGTGGTTTGTTTGTTTTTTCTCCTGAAAGAGGAAGGTAAATAATTACATTTGCAGTTTGGAGGATTGTCAGAGGGTTTAAGCCTTAGAATGGAGCAGAAACAGATGGAAGGGAATCTTTGAGGCCACTGTATTAGCAAATTGCAAAGAGCAGATTGCATAGATCAGGCTAATTGTGGTCTCTCATGGCCTGAACAGAGTTCTGCTGCTGTCCTGGTCGTGCTCAGCTCCAATAGGAACCAGAATGAAAAACTGAACAAATGCTGTGCCACAACTGATATTGCCAACACTTTTCTCACTTCCTTTCTCTGTACCTTCTAGGATCCAGTTCTTCTTTTCCTGCAACTTGGCATCTCTCCTGCCATGAATTTATTTTTATTGCTTTCTTCAACTGCATTTCTGCACTTCTCACTTTCCAGAATTCATGTTTTTCTTCTGTCTGTTCTTCCTCCAAGTTCTTCTTGCAGTCTTTCTTTTCATCTACAGCTTTAAGAAACATCAGTTTCATTTTAATCTTTCTATTTGGAAAATAGAAAGGGTGTCCAGGTAGTAAATAACAATATTGTCTGCCCTACATGGTTATTTGAATCAGGTTAGAAGCTACTGAGTAATTTTATGGGGAAAAATGAAAATGAAAAATGAAATTATTATGATGGGCTCAGCAATAAAATTTCAGACTACTTAATTTTTTGGTGACACAATGCTCTTTTTTTTTTTCCTTTTAAGAATAATTGTTTGCTTCTTCTCAAGTTCTCCAAACCTATAGTTAGTTGTCAATAAAATTATCCTGAGGAGGCCTGTTATGTGGGTCATATCTGGCAGCACAGTGTTTTGCTTGCAGATGAACACTACTAACATTTCTTCCAGACAGTGTCTTTGTGTGTGTATAGGGGTGTGGCTATGGCAGTGAGTAAGTTGGCCTATTCTTGGATACAGAATACATGGAGAGGTTATTTATCTGGTGTTCTGCACAGGAAGTGTAGTACAACACTTGGAGTAACAGAAGATTTTTGAGTATTATAAATAGAGTGTAGACTGGATTGTCACTAATATTTTCCATTAGTTCAGTTGCCTTTATACTTAAAAAAACTACTTAAGGATTCTGATCGTAATTATTACAAGATAGCAATGATTGGGAGATTTAGAGACAGTTGGCCAAAAGAAGCTTTATTGTGTTAATGTTACTTCTTTCAGTAGTGTTATCCAGGTAGTATGTGAGGTCCTTAAAAGTAAACAGGGAATCCTTGCACTAAATGTATATTAAAAAAAAGTCACTGTTAAGGAGAGCTTCCAGTATTAAAGAACAAATGAAATGTGAAGAGGTGGAGGACAAGTATTCAGTAAAATCAATGTAGTGTATATGAAGTAAAAAGAATGGGCCAGTTATGTTATATCTTCATATATGTTTTTACATTTTTCATTTCTGAATAGTTTTTCTCTCTTAAATAATTGATTCTGGTGTGTATGTAGCGATTTATCTTAAGGATATCAAGAGGTCATGCTGTGGAACTCCAGAATTAATTTTTCTTTGCCTGTCTCTTACTGGAGTTGGTTAGTATGTTCCTGAATCTTTTTAGGTTAAGCAGAGTATCCATCTGCACAAAAGGGAACTTTTATCCATTGTCTCCACATCTGTGACCATTATTAAGAGCTACTGTTTTCTTAGGAATTGACTGCTTTAGGTTATGTAGAGTGGTGTTCTGAAATTATTAAAGAGCATTTGAAGCAGCATTGTTTTACAAGAGTAAATTTACTGAAAGACATTAGGTGGATAGAAAATCTGTCTTTTTAATTAATTTAGTTCTCTTCTATTAAAAAAATAAATCAAGCAGCCCAAACTCTGTTTTGAGGTGCACTCTCTTTCACAGTCTCAGCTATTCAAATTGAAAGTTGTTTTGGAGGGAATTCTCTGCTACTCTGCATTTTTATAGAGTCTAATATGCTGGGAATCTGTCCTTGGTTCTTAGCTTTGCAGCAGGCTTATAAATCTCTCCATTGAATATCTCAGCTGTACCCTAACACTTTTATGTAGGATGTAAAGGCCATAGCACTTTTATTATCCACTCTCTTCATTGCTTCTTAGGATGTTCTGCCTAGCCCTGTAATAAACCTATTTGGTTTTGATTGTAATTTTTCAAGTTTTCCAGATTACTTTCTATTACTCTTGTGTTTGTCTTAATTTCTCATCAACTCTGCACCACTGTCTTCACACTACAACAATGGTTTTTTGGCATTGTGCAGGAAGAAGCCACGTTAGTCTTTCAGAATTATTTTTGGCATTTATAGTGTAAAATGATACATGTTGGAATAATAAAATCTTAGTGTGTTGAAGTTTTATGGTAGTGCTAATGTTTCTCTCCAAGATGTTTTGTATGTGCACCCCAGCTGTGGTCACATTAGTTCTTTATGAACTTCTCCTGCCATGCACACATCTTGAACTGGGGAAAAGATCCACCCTGATGTGGATTTCAAAGTGGTGAGTTTAACCAATGCGTTATGCAATGTCAGCATAATAGAATAAACTGTGTAGTCCTGATCCTGGGGCACTGCTGAAAAGAGCCTGGTTTGCACCCTCCCTTAGGGCATGTATGTATGTACATCAATGAGATCCCTTAATCCCCATCCCTCAGTCATCTTTATGGCCCTTTGTTGGACTCACTCCACTATGTCTATGTCTCTTGTACTGAGGAGCCCAGAACAGGACACATTACTCCAGATATAGCCGTACCAATGCTGAGCAGAGGGGAAGGATCACCTCCCTGACTGGCTGGCAAAACCCCTCCTGATGCATCCAGGATACCAACAGTGCCTTTGATGCCAGGGCACACTTCTGTCTCATGGTCACTGTGGCATCAGGAGGAATGGGCTGACAGTGACTTGATAAAATTCAGCAAGATCAAATGGCAGGACTTTGACCTGGGAAGGAGGAGCTTGTGGTGGCAGAGGCTGGGAGTGCTGGGCTGGGGAGCAACTCAGTGGGCAAAGCACTTAGGTGCTGTGATGGGCAGTGAGCTGAGCATGAGCCTGCAGTGGTCCTGGCAGCAATGAGGGCCAACAGCATCCTGGGCTGTGTCAGCAGGAGCATGGCCTGGTGATCAAAGGCAGGAGTTGTCTCCTTCCACTCAGTATGGTGGTCTTGGGCCCCCAATAAAAGTATTGATAAGGTGGAGTGAGGGCTATCAGGATGTTTGAGGTCTGAAGTCCTTGCCGTTAGGTAGATGGACACAGTCTGAAGGTTATAAATAAAGGTTATGTAAATAAATGGGACAGGCAGAGCGTTACACTAATGCTGATGATTTTATTTATAATCCTTAATAAAAGGAGATGCTTAGTCAAAGCTGTTGCTTGGAAAATATACTTTGTGTAAGCAGAAGTTAGGATGAAAATCTGACCTGTTGTAAGGACTTCACTTGAGATTAGAGATAGTAAAACCTCATCTGCTTCTTGAGAACTGTTTTTATTCTGCCATAAAAGACTGTGTAGGTTTAAACAGGAGAAGTTGTGAGTGATGACTCCTGAGCAAAATGTTTTTGCTGCTTTGACACACTGAATTTGAGCTATTTGTCTCAGTCTTCAGCGAGACTTTTTTGTTTGTCTTGATCTGAGAGATCAAGGTAATATTTCAATTGGTAACAAAGAAAGTAAATACATAGATGTATTCATCTGCGTGGTGGTAGCTAGATATGCATACTAAAACTGAAAAAATTCAGAGAAGTCTTAGAATAACTTTTTTTGAAAGCTTGATTGGCTCTGTAGCAATTTTTATTAGCAACAGGAACATTTTTAATTCGGTTCCTTTTTCATCCTTAACTGTAAGAAAAAAAGTATTAAACCCAAATAATTCTACCTATTTATGGTGATTGTCTTTCTTTACCATAGGGTCAGAGTTCTCAAAATTGTATGAAAATAAGTTTTGAGAATTATTGCAAGCCTGTTAACTTGATTCCTCATTCCAACTCACCTAGTAGAAATAAAATCATTCCTCTACTAAATACGCAGGTTGATTTCTTGACCACCAGGTCAAACACACCGGGAAACTCTGGAATTGATTTTATTAATGACCTTTCTGACAACAAAAACAGGCCTTACCAACTCCAGCAAAAGGTGATGCAGGTGTATGGGTTTAAGAATGCTTAAAGGGGGGAAAAAGAAGGTTTACTGTCCAGTTGAGCTCTGAACATATATGTACTATGTATACCCTACTATACATATCTAGAATTATATCAGAGTAAGCCTTACAAATTTATTGTGAATATCTGCTTTGTTTAGCTTATCAATGTGACTGCACTTGAAGCTTTTTAAAATCCAAATTCCTTGAGACACAAAACTATACTAATGACGTTGCCTTTGCTATATTGTCTAATATTTTTTTTAAACCAAAAAACAGTGTTTATAGTTTAAAAATCTTTCTTGATGCTTAATCTTAATCTTAAATGTAGTGTCAAAGGAAGGTCAAGAGTCAGAGTTCTGATGGACAGCTGGCTATAATTAAAAGTATGTTTGATTTTCTTTTTTTTCCTCATCCTGCTGTTAGCATCCCCTCCTGCTTCTGCCTTTGTTGCTGTCAAAAATGTGATCCAACCATTTCCTGTGCTCCAGACAGTTCGTTCCCTCCCCTTCCTTCAAACTATCATTAGGATGTTAATGTGACTATATTGTGTGTTACTGTGGAGCTGGTGGAAGTAACAGCCACGTAGAGGTATAGCAAGACTGACCTGTTAGGGAGAACAAATTTAAAGCGATCATTTAAAATTAAATTATTTTCTGGGTGCATTGCTCTTTATTTAAAATAAATACTGGAATTCACACTAGTAACTTTCAAAGATCTCAATGGGTTGTATGAGTGTTGCCTATAACATGCTATACCTTAGGACACATTTTGGTAATTTATTTTGTGCAGCAGTAATTGTTTGTTTTTTTCTAATCACCCTGATGTGCTAAGGTTGGGTTGAACACTCATGAAGGGCTGTTCTCTGTTCTTTCCCTTATCCCTTTTTCCTGTTAGTGTTATCTTCTTCTACTGACTGTTTTGCTTCTCTTCGTCAGAAACCAGAATCAATGCCTTTTCATCTTCTGCTCTTCACAGTCGGGGAGCCCTGATGGATCTGCTCATCCTTGCCGTGTAGATTGGTTATCGCAGATCCTTTTGTGCTGGGGAAACTCATTTTGTGCTTCCAAAGCTGGCTCTGGGACTGAGCTCTGTCTGGGCCACAGCCTGTCACAGCAGCCTTGGCTGTGCCATCTGCAGTCAGTGAATTTCAGGCTTGTAGGTCAGAAAGCACAAACCTCAGCTGTATCAGCTGGACAAACAGACAAGAATGGATTAAAAGCCTCTGTTTTGATTAACTACTAGCAGGAAGATTAAGATTTGTGCTCTGCTATTGTGGATCAGTTAAAATAATTGGCAACTTTTTAGCTATTTGTGTCAAGTTAAAAATAAATTTGATTTCTTTTTCATTCTCTGCTCTGGTAATCACCATCCTCACTTCTTACAGAACTGGCTGTTTTTTCATTTTATGGTTTGAAGTTTTGTTAAAGATTTTTCTCTAATGGCCTTCCTAAGTGATGGAATAAAACTGGTGTGTTTTCCTTTCCAAGTAGTTTTATCTTTGATCAACATCTGTTGTTGCCAGTGTTCAGCTAGGATTCTCTGCTATGTTATTGCAATACTGTGATATGTTTGTTATCCTTACAGTAGCCTCCTGAATCTTAACAGAATGAGTTTAAGGCTGACTATCTTATTACCACTAGTTGAAAAAATCTTATTCATGCTTTGAACTGTAGAGCTTTGTGTGATGCAATAATGATTTTTCATGTCATTTACTTGTTTTTCATCCTGATTTCACTGATTAATGAGTTTCAGTCAGCTTTTTGGGAGTATAGTGCAGACATCATGATGTAATAGATTTGAAAGCTTTCTTTAATTTTCCATCTCTGAGAATTTTAAAAGAAAATAACAATTTTCAACACTTATTTCGCTTCAGATTGATTATTATTATTTTTTTAATGTTAAGAATTATGCTTGTTGCTGGGTTGGAGCTTTAAAAAGTGCACACTATTTTAGCTTCTGCTGCTTCTAGGAGAAGGTAGCACTTCTGGGTGACTGATAGTTATAATTTGTAAACTAGATCATGATCTTTAGGAAATGCAAGGGCTTTCTCATGTCCAGGTGATTAGGGCACATACTATTCCTCTGCTATTCCTTCTCTTGACACCCTTATCAAAAAAAAGGTGCTTGAGCATCTCTTCTTTTCTAGAGATCCCGCAGCTCCAACAAGGCTCTGGGGTGTCTGAAAATTTGCAACCTAATAACTGCATTTGAGATTTTCAGTATATCACATGCAAAAACCAGTTAATTGTATCTGGGATATGTCATTCTATGGATCTGTACGTACTAAGTAAATGTGATCCTCAGTGACTCATCTGGCAAGTTATGTATTTCTCTGTGGGAAATGCTGAATACAAACCTGGGATCTTCTTTCTATTGTTATGCTTAAGATGTTCGGTATCAAGAATGCTGCTATGCAATTTCATTTGTTATTGAAGCATTAAAAGGGAATTATAACTGATGGGTTGGGGAAAGTAACCTTCACTAGACTTTACAATTTCCAAACACAAATTCATTAAAGCTGACCTAAAAATGAAAAAAAAAAATAATATTTTTGAGCTTTTTTTTTTTCTTAAGCTTCCACGTTCTGATTGGCTTTCAGTAAACGCATATATCTGTTAATGTCTGGTTTTGTACAACTTTATAATTGTTTTCATACATGCTTACTTGCAAAACGGGATACAATATAAATACAATTTCAGTACTTTTGCCAGCTTCTTCAAAATTATTTTGGAAAGCCAGTCTTTACATGATGCAGACAGTTTTTACAGTCTCTAAAGAACACAATCAAAAGTATGCAAAATTTTAAATGTGAAAGTGGGCATCAAAAGAATTCCTTTACTGCAAGCGATGGAAAGTCTTTTTATTCTGAGAACAAGATATTCTTCTTCCAGAAAGTAGGAAACTTGCCATTGTGATGCAGTAACAGCCACTTATAATAAAATTCTGACTTTGATAATTTCTTTAAAGGCAGTTGCTCTGTTAGTGAAGCAGCTGGTTACACTGTGAGTAATTATTTTGCTATGTGTGGAGAGTAATAATGAAAAATGCAGTCGATCATCAAACTTATTTCGGTTATAGTCTTCTTTCTCATAAGTAGAGGCAAAGTATTTAATTAGTAGTGTCAGCACTTAGGTTTCAAAGCACTTGGAAGTGCCAGACTTACGTTGTTTTCTTCTGTCATCAGTGCTTGTAGGAGGAGAGAAAGCAGCCGACAATATGAATTGAGTTGAACAGAAAAGTGATTATAGAAACTGTTGCATGAAGACTTTGGTCAGGGAGGTAGAAAATAATTAGTTTTTTGGTGGGGTTTTTTTTTCACATTTCATTATTATAGTGACCATGCCACTATCCTTTTGCTCTGATGCAATGTCAGCTGTTGTCCCTGTGGATGACACCAATGTAAAACAGTCCTCATGACAAAATTGAGGTGGAAAGTCAGTATTGGTTGCTGCTTTTGTTTTAGGGTTAATTTGGTAGTTGAAAGTTCTAGAGTCTTTTCTCTAATGACTGGATAAAGCACAGGTGACACTGATGTGCCATGGCCTGGGTCTCAGCTGCCCTCCGGGGGGAAGGGACACTGCTGAAGCCTTCTGTGAACAAATTCTGATCTGCCATTGATCTCTGAATTTCTTGCTGGGGTCGTGTTTGCTGCTTGGTGTTAACTGCACACTGCTGTAGGATAAATTGGATTATCTTCAGCTGGTTTACCCTGGAGTGCCTTCAGTGCTTGAGGAGGTGCCTGGAACAGGAGGTTCTGGGCCACCCTAGAAGACTACCAGTATAGGAAAAGGTTGGGGTTTTTTAATCATGGCCTATGACTTTCTTCTAAGCTATAAGGTCTGAAACTTTTTTAGATGGTAATATGAAAAAATTGTTTAAGAAAACCATGTCAGTGGGTGTTTGCTGCTCCTATTCCTGCATAGTGCTGTCATCTGGAAGAAGAAGGAAAAAAAGAAATAATTAAAATGAGGAAGGCAGGCGGAGACCAAATACATTTGATGAACCAAGGTATCTTTCTACTGGTAATTTATTAAACTGATACCTTCTGGAGCAATTTTCCCACAAAAAAAACCAACCCACAGCCAAACCAAAAACAACAAACCAACCACTCCCCTAACCAAACCAAAACAATAAAACCAAACAAAAAACCCACAACAAAACAAATAAACACCAACTGTGTCCCAAACCAGTTAGAGGGATTTTATCTATAAAACTATGAACAATTAGTGAGGAAGAAGCAAGTATGGAGAAATAACTTGGAAGTACCTGATCAACAATTAATAATTATGTGCTCACAAAACAAATGAACGTAGTTGAGAAGTAAGGTGTTAGTGCTGCATTAACTTTAACTGTATATGTGATGTAAAGGTAGTGCTAGTGAATGGAAATAGTGAAGTCACTAAGGATCTGCATAGTCTGATTTTTAGCCTGTTTTTTATTATTTCTCTTAAAAATATGGAAAACATTTTAAACTGTTACCTTTAAGTTAGAGGTAGCAAGCAGCTGGAGAAAGAGATAAAATAGACACTCTGTCACTGATAAAGAGTAGATAAGTTCATTAACAGAGCTCGGTTCGGGCACACAATATGTTTTTCAGCATATACAAATATAATTTTGTATCTTGAAGTAAGAATTGCACACTATATTTCCAGCTTTATTCCAGGAAGCAATTATCCTGTAAGGACAAAACCGTCTTTCCCAAGAACGGGGAATGGCAACATCGGTTGAAACTGGACTCGTGTTGTTATGCTTTGGCCAAGAGGCCTCCTACATCCAAGAGCTGCATTCCTGAGGTTATATTATCTATGTATTTGGCTTTG